>NC_134797.1:25399947-25589947 GCF_046742065.1 Oratosquilla oratoria
CACCACAACTTGTGTGTGTGTGTGTGTGTGTGTGTGTGTGTGTGTGTGTGTGTGTGTGTGTGTGCATGTGTGTGTGTGCGCGCGCGCGTGTCCCGCATCAGTAGCCTACAATATAAATATCGTCTCTTCATTAAGAAACTGCCGAAGTAATTTTTGTCAAAATCAATTCTTCATCATGTGGTGCCCCTGGTGGTATAACACTGTCATATCTAGTGCCTGAGTACGTTAAAACTACGTAAGGAGTAACGTTAGGTGCATTTATACAACAGAAAAAAAAAGGATTTTTTTCGATTTCTCGAAAAGTTGGGAAAAAATGTTTAGGCACTTTTTTTTAAGAGGGCGATTTGTACTTCGTTCACTCCCTCCCTTCCGGATGACACTTTTCGTTGTGTTTCGTCCTTCGCCAGGCTGTTTTATTCATCCTCATAATACCCGACTTCCTCCATCTCAATTAACCCTTCCTTACCGGGTGGCACTTTTTTTATATTCCCTCCGGCACAGGATTAATCAACTGACCAGTACGATCTCTTGTAAAGCTTTGCTTTCGATACGTTCTATTTATTTTATTTATTCATTATCCATTCATTATCTTCTTATTTTTTAATTTCTCTATCTTTGTATTAAAAGGTTGATTTATGGATACTTCCTTGGATACACTGGATGAATTTGACATCAATGCCCTAGAAAACAAAATGAAAATTTATGGTGGGTTTGGATGACCGATTACGCCACTGACTGGGGTACATGAGCCTCACCTCGCATGGACCCAAGTCAGGACCGCAGAATTTACCTATCAGTTGCGCATTGTAGCCCTAAATTAACCAAACTTCACTGTGGGCTACATATTTAGTCTGCTGCAAAAAAAACTAAGAAACACCTTAGAATGGCTTAGATCTTACCTTAGGTGCAATGTGAAGGGATTTGTCTGGGAGTCTGGCGAGGGCAGATGAATATAGTGCTTGAGGTTTTATTTATACAACCAGAGGTGGAAGGAGTGAGTTTTTGAGAACCAGGTAGTATACACCTGAAGGTTGCATCCACAATGTACGCTAAAAAAAACATAATAAATTGAACTTCTATTAGTGCAGAGACTGAAGATAAAAAAATGAGAAGCGGGTCATACAACATACGTCAGCTTCCCTCCCACCCCTAAGCCATTTCCATCACTGGCTGGACTAAACACTTTAATACTACAATACTCGCAGTCATCACACGACTGGCAAAAAATAATCTTTTGGTGGGACACTGTGGTCCTTTTATAAGCACTCGGGGCACCAGTTTTCACACACAATAATAATAATAAAAACATAATTTTTCAGACAGCGTCCGCACTCAGCACAAACCAATTGAATACTAAGTTGGCGCCCTGCCGATTTTGTTTTCGACATAACGGACGGTCCTGTGACTGGCTGAAGCCGGTAACGGAATTCAAAACAATTAGATTATTAGCTGAACCGATGATGTAACAATAATTGTATTGCATGAAGCCTGCAAGATAAATCGCCTGCGAACAAATAGTAAACAAGACAGTTGTCACTATATAACGAGAGACAAGCTTATTTCCTTTAATTGCATAAGAAAAACGTGACTGGCAAATTTCGCCTCTTCTTATTTTCTATGATGGTCGGATGTTCCCTAAACTCATCTCTTAAGGTAGGATACTTACAAGATAAATGGCGAAGAATAGATAAAAGTCTGAGACACACTGCTGAGTAAACGAAAAAAAGTATCATCATAGAAAACAACTGCACTCGGCGTTAACCAGAAACAAATCAACAAGTTCGTTACCAGATTAAGGAAATATACCTTTAGCCGAATGAAATCGCATTGTAACCAACGTGTAGTGGTGTGTGTATGTGTGTGTGATTCACCATGGTCTTTGGATCACGTGTTGGACTCGTGATGTGTGTGTGTGTGTGCGAGTGTGTGACTTACCATTCACTATGGTCTTGGATCACGTGTCGGACTCGTGATCGACGGCTATTAACCTCCCGAATGAGAGCTCAGAGCTCGTATGACAGATCTATGGGTAATAATGTGACTTTGTAGTGGTTTGTTACCACCACATTGGCGAGCGGTGATCGAAGACGCCTTAAAATTGCATTCCACGATGGAGATATGGACGGGTTCTGAGAGCAGAATGCAGGTGCATGGAAGGCGACTGCTGATGTGGTTTCGTGAGCCATCTTCGCTGGACGAAATAATTGTCACTGTCACTAATAATGACGGGCACTAACACACACTATACGGACACAAGTAACATACCACTACAACCTTACACGCACACACACACCCAACTCCCCGCCCACGAGAGTTGGAGTAACAACCCGCAGCGCAGCGATACTGAAATTATTTCAGCCCTGGGCGGGATTCGAACCCGGACCGCCGTAGTGGCAGGCGAGAACTTTAACCACTGCGCCACGAGGTTGTGTGTGTGTGTGTGTGTGTGTGTGTGTGTGTGTGTGTGTGTGTGTGTGTGTGTGTGTGTGTGTGTGTATTCACCTCGGATCTGCTGCAGTCTCTATCGAGACAGCCAGACACCACCCTACGGCAGTGAGCTCAGAGCTCATTATTTGCCGATCTCTGGGTAGGTCTGAGACCACTCACACACCACACACCGGGACAGCAAGGTCATAACTCCTTGACTAACGTCCCGTACCTACTCACTGCTAGGTGAACAGGGGTTACACGTGAAAGGAGACAAACCCAACTTATCTCCGCCCGGCCGGGGAATCGAACCCCGGTTCTCTGGCTTGTGAGGCCAGTGCTTTACCAATCCGCCACCGAGCCGTGTGTGTGTGTGTGTGTGTGTGTGTGTGTGTGTGTGTGTGTGTGTGTGTGTGTGTGTGTGTGTGTGTGTGTGTGTGTGTGTGTGTGTGTGTGTGTGTGTGTATTTACCTAGTTGTATTTACCTAGTTGTATTTTACGGGAAGGGGAGCTATGCTCGTGGGGTCCCGTCTTCATATCTCATTTTATCTAAACTATTTTTAAATTCATGTATTGTTTTTGCACACACCACTTTCTCATCTAACTTGTTCCAACTGTCTATTACTCTGTGAGGAAAGCTGTTCTTTTTCAAATCTCTTCTATAGCTGTCTTTTTTTATTTTCTTTCCGTGTCCTCTTGTATTTCTGTCATCCCATTTTATCAGATTCTCTCTATCAGTAATTTCTATGCCTTTCATGATTCTGTAAATAGCTATCAAATCTCCTCTCTCTCTTCTTTGCTCTAGTGTCTGTAGTTTAAGTTTTTGTAGTCTCTCTTCATATGATAGTTTTGAGAGTGTTGGTGCCAGTTTTGTGATTGCTCTTTGTATTCTTTCAAGTTTTTTTATACATTTTTTTGTACTTGGTGACCATATCGTTGCTGCATATTCTAATCTTGGTCTTATCAGGGTGATTAGGATTTTCCTCACCATTTCTTCATCCAGGTATGTAAATGCCACTTTGATTGTTCTTATTAAATTATAAGTTTCTCCAAAAATCTTATTTATATGTTTCTCAGGTGACATATTATTCATAACAATGACTCCCAGGTCCTTCTCATTTTCTACTTTTTTTATTCCTTCTTCTCCCAAATTATATGATCCTGTTATTCTGTTTTTGCTTTTTCCAAATTCCATTATACTACACTTTTTTGTATTGAACTCCATCTCCCACTTCCTACTCCATTCTTGTACTTTATTTAGATCCCTCTGTAGTGATTCACAATCTTCTTCAGTTTTCACTCTTTTCAGTAGTTTTGCATCATCTGCAAAGAAGCTCATATAGCTTTCAATTCCTTCATCCATATCATTAATATATATAGCAAACATTATTGGGGCCAGAACTGTTCCCTGCGGGACACCGCTTATTACTTCATTCCATTTTGAGTGCTGATCTCTTATCACTACTCTCATTTTTCTTTCTTGCAAAAAGTCTTCCATCCAATTTAGCAATTTACCTTGTATTCCTCCTTCATATTCTAATTTCTTAAGCAACTTCTTATGTGGTACTTTGTCAAAAGCTTTTTTTTAGGTCTAGAAATGCACAATCAGCCCATCCATCTCTTTCTTGTATTATATCTATTAGCCTTGAATAGAAACATATTAAATTGGTGACGCATGACCGTCCTTGTCTGAATCCAAATTGCCTTGGATTTAGTACGTTGTTTTTTTCCAAGTATTTTACCCATCTACTTTTGATAATTCTTTCACAAATTTTTGCTATTGTACTTGTTAGAGAGACTGGTCTATAGTTGGTAGGTTCTTCTTTATTTCCTCCTTTATATATAGGTACTATATTTGTTTTTTTCCAATCTTCTGGAACTTTTCCTTCTTTTAAGGAACTGCTTATTATGCTATGTATTTTGTCTGCCAGTTCATTCCTGCATTCTTTCAGAATCCAGTTTGCTATTTCATCTGGCCCATGCGATTTTCTGACATCAAAATTACCCAAGTGTGTCAATATTTCATTCTTTGTTACTTCTATTTCTTCCATAGGGGGGACTTTTTCCTTCCACTCAATCTCTTCAGGTTGTATATTTTCCCTTGTAAACACTGATTTAAAATGTTTGTTCATAATTTCTGCCATTTCCATTTCCTCAGTGTATTCAACTCCTCCTTGTCTCAATTTCTCCAAGTCTTGTTTGTTTTTCAGTTTATTGTTTACAAATCTGTAGAATAGTTTTGGTTGATCTTTACACTTTTCTATAACATCTTTTTCATATTTTCTTTTTTTCTCTCTGCACTTTTGTACATATTCATTTCTATAACCAGTATATATTTTCCATTTTTCAGGTCTTCTGTCTTTTTTCCATCTGGTCCAGGCTTTGTCTCTTTTGTCTTTTAACTCCCTACAACTTTTGTTGTACCAGCATTTTACATATTCTTTTTCTTGTTTTTGTCTTGGGACATACTTTTCCACTCCTTTTTTGTAAATTTTTGTCAAGATATTCCATTTCTCTTCCACTGATGTTTCTTCTTTGTATATTTCTTCCCAGTTTTCTTGTTGGAAGAATTCTCTTATTTTATCAAAGTTTGTTTTTTCATACATCATTCTTCCTTTTCTATATTGTTCATTTCTTTTCATATATTTTTCTTCATTAAGTTCCAGTTCAATCAATATGTGGTCACTTTTACCTATTGGTGTTTTATATTCAATCTTGTCCACTATTCTAGTTTCAGATGTAATTATTAAGTCTAGCCTCGATGGTTCTTCTTCATTTCTATACCTAGTGTTCTCTTGTATCCATTGTGTCATTGAATGGTCAGTAATCATCTCAAGTAGAGCATTTCCCCATGAGTCATCACCACTCTTTACTGTCATTTCTTCCCAGCAGATTTCTTTGCAATTAAAGTCGCCCATCATAACTATTCTTCCTCCGTCTTCCATTATTTTAGTTAATGCTATCTTTGTGTCCTCTAGCATACTTTTATATTCACTCTCCTCCCATGAGGCTGTTTTCGGAGGCACATAATTGATCACAAATTTTCTGCTCTTCTTATCTCTGTCTTCCACTTCTATCATAATCATCTCTACTGTATTCTTTCCATATATGACACCTTTCACGTTTATATCCTTCTTAGTCAGGAACATAACTCCACCCCCTTGTTTTTTCTCTCTGTTTCTAATCCAATAATTGTATGCATCATGTCCTACACTGTTGGGTGGTAGTGGGCCTTTTAATTTTGTTTCTACAATTCCCATTATGTCCGGTTCTTTTTCTTTCAAATAATCATTCAGCTCATTCAATCCTGTTATTAATCCATCTATATTTGTGTAGGACACTCTTAGTTTTCTGCCACTTCCATTGTGTTCTCTGTTTCCCTTATGTTTTTCTTTTGTATGTCGAACTTCCTTAGTTTCATGTTCACTACTCTCCAATAGAATCTCTCTTTCTCTGACTCCGTTCTGTTCTCGTTTTTTGTCTTAGCTTCCAGTCTTTTCTGCTTTTCTTCCTCTCTTTCCTCTATATTCATTTCTCTTTTTATCCATATCTTTTTGTATTGTTCACTTGTTGCTAGTTTCCCTGTTTTGGATAAGATATTCTCTGCCGTTGTTTGTGACTTGAATTTAATCTTAATTGGTCTGGTCTTGTCTGTGCTATACTTTCCGAGTCTAAATTTCTCTTCGATTTGTTTCATAATTCCTGGTTCATCTTCCTGAACTGATTCTAGTAATTGGCTTACTTTTTCATTTTCCTCTTTGATTCTTGTGGTTCTATCTGTGTTGTGTTTCTCTTCCATTCCTAATATAATTATACATTTCTTCTTGTCTGCTAAATCCCTTACTATATTCTCCTTTTGTCTCATCACTTTAATAACTGAGTCTTCAGTATGTTCTTTCAATTGCTGTTTGACTATGTCAGTGAATGAAATCTTATTTCCTTCTTGGGTTTGCTTCCAATTTTTACTTTCTTTAGCTATTGTTTCTCTGTTTTCTTTACTATTCTTCTTCAATTCCTCATTCTCCCCCTTTACCTCTCTTAACTGTCTTTTTAGGTCTTCTATTTCATCAGTTAAGTTTTTATTCGCCTTTTCCAGTTCTTCCAATCTTTCAACCCTTTGTAAAATGGTGTTCATATGACCTAACCTACTCTCCAAGTCCTCGATCACCTTATCAACCTTCTTCTCTAGTCTTGTCAGTCGGGGGGGGTTTGTGTCCCCCCCACTCTCTTTAAATCCCTTGAAAATATTCTCATCACTTTCTGCTATATTGCTCCTATCTATACCTCTAATCTTCACATTCCTATTAGACATGTCGTTATCATCCAACTCGTCTTGGGGTCGTTTGTCTACCTTACGGCGGCCCGTCAGGGCCATTTCCTCCACCTCCTCATTACCTTCCATTTCCCCAGCAATCCCTCCCCCTCTCCTCTTTCCTTACTTTCCCACTACCCCACGAGCAATTTCCCCCCACCCTGCAAATACAAAAAGGCACTTCTCTTTGCGTTGGTATCCACAATCTGCACTTTTCTTCAGAGCGTTCTTCAAGCCGTCCGTTCGTTGAAAGTGTGTGTGTGTGTGTGTGTGTGTGTGTGTGTGTGTGTGTGTGTGTGTGTGTGTGTGTTTTGAGTACTTCGACAAATTGGAGTGAAGATGGAGGTGGAAAGTGAATGATAGAAGAACAATGATGCTTTACAGCTCCGACCGTGTCTGACACATGAAAATGACAACCGTTGAAATAGCGTGACCTGAACCGGTTATTTCCGGAAGCCGTCTTGAAATCAGCTAGGGCGTCTGGTACAGTATCAAAATACGAGGAATGATAATACACAAATGTTACAGTCCTGTAATTAGAATATTAAAGTATATAAGATACCCTTCAATACCTGCGCTTTCTTACACGATAGAATGTGGTCTTGACAAATACATGGGTGGATACAAAAAAAGTAGGAAAGTTCACAGCACATTCATATCAATAGTGGTTCATGTTGGTAAGTATGGTACCTCCCTCACTGCAATACGGTTGTGTTATCAAATGAGGGTTCAGCAATGAGAATAAGAACTATATAACTTGCATATATTAATATAAATAATAACATCAGCCGTTTGAAAGTTTTCGTTTGTTTATTGCAGTGTAAAGGGACATGGGATGGGTGGCACAGATAGTTGGGAGTAGATGTCTCTGGCGTCCTGAAGGATGGCACACTTGCACAGTTCATGAGGGTACAGAGACTCGCCGGTTGTCACTTTTGTGGACAACTCCCTGAGGATTGAAACATCTAAGCATTTATTCTCTCCCATTGTTCCTTATTGTCTTCCTCCACCTTCATTCTCATGTATATATATATATATATATATATATATATATATATATATATATATATATATATATATATATATATATGCGTGTGTGTATGTGTGTACCTATATTCGAGTATATATACATACATTTGCCTTACGAAGAGAGGCTTAGGCACCTTAACTTACACTGGAAAGACGCAGAGTGCGGGGTGATCTAATAGAGGTGTTCAAGTGGATCAAGGGTGATGTAAACAAGGTCATCATATTAAAACAACCGGGCAGGACTTGCAGCAACGGATTTGAAACTGGACAATTTTAGATATAAGGAAATAGGCAAGAATTGGTTTACTAATAGGGTGGTCGACGAATGGAATAGACTTAGTAACCATGTAGTAAGCGCTGAAACTATCAGTTGTTTTAAGAAACGATTAGACAATTTTATGGATGGGGATGACAGGTGGTGATGGATACAGAGCTGCCTAGTGTAGGCCTTATTGTCTCTTGCAATCTCCATCATTCTTATGTTCTTGTGTGTATATATATATATATATATATATATATGTATATATACATATATATATATATATATATATATATATATATATATATATATATATATATGTATTTACCTAGTTGTACCTAGTTGTATTTACCTAGTTGTATTTTACGGGAAGGGGAGCTATGCTCGTGGGGTCCCGTCTTCATATCTCATTTTATCTAAACTATTTTTAAATTCGTGTATTGTTTTTGCACACACCACTTTCTCATCTAACTTGTTCCAACTGTCTATTGCTCTGTGAGGAAAGCTGTTCTTTTTCAAATCTCTTCTATAGCTGTCTTTTTTTATTTTCTTTCCGTGTCCTCTTGTATTTCTGTCATCCCATTTTATCAGATTCTCTCTATCAGTAATTTCTATGCCTTTCATGATTCTGTAAATAGTTATCAAATCTCCTCTCTCTCTTCTTTGCTCTAGTGTCTGTAGTTTAAGTTTTTGTAGTCTCTCTTCATATGATAGTTTTGAGAGTGTTGGTGCCAATTTTGTAATTGCTCTTTGTATTCTTTCAAGTTTTTTTATACATTTTTTTGTACTTGGTGACCATATCGTTGCTGCATATTCCAATCTTGGTCTTATCAGGGTGATTAGGATTTTCCTCACCATTTCTTCATCCAGGTATGTAAATGCCACTTTGATTGTTCTTATTAAATTATAGGTTTCTCCAAAAATCTTATTTATATGTTTCTCAGGTGACATATTATTCATAACAATGACTCCCAGGTCCTTCTCATTTTCTACTCTTTTTATTCCTTCTTCTCCCAAATTATATGATCCTGTTATTCTGTTTTTGCTTTTTCCAAATTCCATTATACTACACTTTTTTGTATTGAACTCCATCTCCCACTTCCTACTCCATTCCTGTACTTTATTTAGATCTCTCTGTAGTGATTCACAATCTTCTTCAGTTTTCATTCTTTTCAGTAGTTTTGCATCATCTGCAAAGAAGCTCATATAGCTTTCAATTCCTTCATCCATATCATTAATATATATAGCAAACATTATTGGGGCCAGAACTGTTCCCTGCGGGACACCGCTTATTACTTCATTCCATTTTGAGTGCTGATCTCTTATCACTACTCTCATTTTTCTGTCTTGCAAAAAGTCTTCCATCCAATTTAGCAATTTACCTTGTATTCCTCCTTCATATTCTAATTTCTTAAGCAGCTTCTTATGTGGTACTTTGTCAAAAGCTTTTTTTAGGTCTAGAAATGCACAATCAGCCCATCCATCTCTTTCTTGTATTATATCTATTAGCCTTGAATAGAAACATATTAAATTGGTGACGCATGATCGTCCTTGTCTGAATCCAAATTGCCTTGGATTTAGTACGTTGTTTTTTTCCAAGTATTTTACCCATCTACTTTTGATAATTCTTTCACATATTTTTGCTATTGTACTTGTTAGAGAGACTGGTCTATAGTTGGTAGGTTCTTCTTTATTTCCTCCTTTATATATAGGTACTATATTTGCTTTTTTCCAATCTTCTGGAACTTTTCCTTCTTTTAAGGAACTGCTTATTATGCTATGTATTTTGTCTGCCAGTTCATTCCTGCATTCTTTCAGAATCCAGTTTGCTATTTCATCTGGCCCATGCGATTTTCTGACATCAAAATTACCCAAGTGTGTCAATATTTCATTCTTTGTTACTTCTATTTCTTCCATAGGGGGGACTTTTTCCTTCCACTCAATCTCTTCAGGTTGTATATTTTCCCTTGTAAACACTGATTTAAAATGTTTGTTCATAATTTCTGCCATTTCCATTTCCTCAGTGTATTCAACTCCTCCTTGTCTTAATTTCTCCAAGTCTTGTTTGTTTTTCAGTTTATTGTTTACAAATCTGTAGAATAGTTTTGGTTGATCTTTACACTTTTCTATAACATCTTTTTCATATTTTCTTTTTTCCTCTCTGCACTTTTGTACATATTCATTTCTATAACCAGTATATATTTTCCATTTTTCAGGTCTTCTGTCTTTTTTCCATCTGGTCCAGGCTTTGTCTCTTTTGTCTTTTAACTCCCTACAACTTTTGTTGTACCAGCATTTTACATATTCTTTTTCTTGTTTTTGTCTTGGGACATACTTTTCCACTCCTTTTTTGTAAATTTTTGTCAAGATATTCCATTTCTCTTCCACTGATGTTTCTTCTTTGTATATTTCTTCCCAGTTTTCTTGTTGGAAGAATTCTCTTATTTTATCAAAGTTTGTTTTTTCATACATCATTCTTCCTTTTCTATATTGTTCATTTCTTTTCATATATTTTTCTTCATTAAGTTCCAGTTCAATCAATATGTGGTCACTTTTACCTATTGGTGTTTTATATCCAATCTTGTCCACTATTCTAGGTTCAGATGTAATTATTAAGTCTAGCCTCGATGGTTCTTCTTCATTTCTATACCTAGTGTTCTCTTGTATCCATTGTGTCATTGAATGGTCAGTAATCATCTCAAGTAGAGCATTTCCCCATGAGTCATCACCACTCTTTACTGTCATTTCTTCCCAGCAGATTTCTTTGCAATTAAAGTCGCCCATCATAACTATTCTTCCTCCGTCTTCCATTATTTTAGTTAATGCTATCTTTGTGTCCTCTAGCATACTTTTATATTCACTCTCCTCCCATGAGGCTGTTTTCGGAGGCACATAATTGATCACAAATTTTCTGCTCTTCTTATCTCGGTCTTCCACTTCTATCATAATCATCTCTACTGTATTCTTTCCATATATGACACCTTTCACGTTTATATCCTTCTTAGTCAGGAACATAACTCCACCCCCTTGTTTTTTCTCTCTGTTTCTAATCCAATAATTGTATGTATCATGTCCTACACTGTTGGGTGGTAGTGGGCCTTTTAATTTTGTTTCTACAATTCCCATTATGTCCGGTTCTTTTTCTTTCAAATAATCATTCAGTTCATTCAATCCTGTTATCAATCCATCTATATTTGTGTAAGACACTCTTAGTTTTCTGCCACTTCCATTGTGTTCTCTGTTTCCCTTATGTTTTTCTTTAGTATGTCGAACTGCTTTATTTTCATGTTCACTACTCTCCAATAGAATCTCTCTTTCTCTGACTCCGTTCTTTCCTCGTTTTTTGCCTTAGCTTCAATTCTTTTCTTCTTTTCTGCCTCTCTTTCCTCCTTATTCATTTCTCTTTTTATCCATACCTTTTTATATTGATCATTTGTTGCTAGTTTCCCTGTCTTGGATAGAATTTTCTCTGCCGTTGTTTGTGACCTGAATTTAATCTTAATTGGTCTGGTCTTATCTGTACTATATTTTCCGAGTCTGAATTTTTCCTCAATTTCCTTTATAATTTCTGGTTCATCTTCCTGGACTAATTTTAATAAACTGCTTACTCTTTCATTTTCCTCCTTGATTCTTGCGGTTCTATCTGTGTTATGTTTCTCTTCCATTCCTAATATAATTATACATTTCTTTTTGTCAGCTAATTCTCTTACTATATTCTCTTTCTGTCTCATCACTTTAATAACTGAGTCTTCATTATGTTCTTTCAATTGCTGTTTGACTATGTCAGTGAATGAAACCTTATTCCCTTCTTGAGTTATTCTCCAATTTTTAACTTCTGTAGCTATTTTCTCTCTATTTTCATTACTATTCTTCTTCAATTTCTCATTCTCCTCCTTTACATTTCCTAACTGTCTTTTTAGGTCCTCTATTTCTTCAGTTAAGTTTCTGTTAGCCTTCTCTAGTTGTTCCAACCTTTCAATTCTCTGGAAAATGGAGTCTACATTACCTAACTTACGTTCCAAGTCCTCGATCACCTTATCAACTCTCTCCTCTAGTCTTATCAGTCGGGGGGGGGGGGTTGTGTCCCCCCCACCCTCTTTAAATCCCTGG
Organism: Oratosquilla oratoria; assembly: GCF_046742065.1. NCBI lineage: Eukaryota > Metazoa > Arthropoda > Malacostraca > Stomatopoda > Squillidae > Oratosquilla > Oratosquilla oratoria. The sequence continues at coordinate 25,412,085 of NC_134797.1, forward strand.
AACATATTCTCGTCACTTTCTTCTGTATTGCTCCTCTCTATACATCTAAACTTTACATTTTTATTAGACATTTGATTCTCGCTCAGTCTTTTGTTTACCTTCCGCTTGTCTGGCTGGGCAAAGTCTACTCCCTCCTCATTTCCTTCCATTTCCCTCAGTAATCCCTCCCCTTTTCCTCTTTCCCTACGTTCCCACTACTCCACGAGCAATTTCCCCCCCACCCTGCAAAAACACTAGGCACTTCTCTTTGCGTTGGGATCCACAGACTTCACTTTTCTTCAGAACGTCTTCTAAGCCGTCCATTCGTTGAAGTGTGTGTGTATTTACCTAGTTGTATTTACCTAGTTGTATTTTACGGGAAGGGGAGCTATGCTCGTGGGGTCCCGTCTTCATATCTCATTTTATCTAAACTATTTTTAAATTCATGTATTGTTTTTGCACACACCACTTTCTCATCTAACTTGTTCCAACTGTCTATTGCTCTGTGAGGAAAGCTGTTCTTTTTAAAATCTCTTCTATAGCTGTCTTTTTTTATTTTCTTTCCGTGTCCTCTTGTATTTCTGTCATCCCATTTTATCAGATTCTCTCTATCAGTAATTTCTATGCCTTTCATGATTCTGTAAATAGCTATCAAATCTCCTCTCTCTCTTCTTTGCTCTAGTGTCTGTAGTTTAAGTTTTTGTAGTCTCTCTTCATATGATAGTTTTGAGAGTGTTGGTGCCAGTTTTGTAATTGCTCTTTGTATTCTTTCAAGTTTTTTTATACATTTTTTTGTACTTGGTGACCATATCGTTGCTGCATATTCCAATCTTGGTCTTATCAGGGTGATTAGGATTTTCCTCACCATTTCTTCATCCAGGTATGTAAATGCCACTTTGATTGTTCTTATTAAATTATAAGTTTCTCCAAAAATCTTATTTATATGTTTCTCAGGTGACATATTATTCATAACAATGACTCCCAGGTCCTTCTCATTTTCTACTTTTTTTATTCCTTCTTTTCCCAAATTATATGATCCTGTTATTCTGTTTTTGCTTTTTCCAAATTCCATTATACTACACTTTTTTGTATTGAACTCCATCTCCCACTTCCTACTCCATTCTTGTACTTTATTTAGATCTCTCTGTAGTGATTCACAATCTTCTTCAGTTTTCACTCTTTTCAGTAATTTTGCATCATCTGCAAAGAAGCTCATATAGCTTTCAATTCCTTCATCCATATCATTAATATATATAGCAAACATTATTGGGGCCAGAACTGTTCCCTGCGGGACACCGCTTATTACTTCATTCCATTTTGAGTGCTGATCTCTTATCACTACTCGCATTTTTCTGTCTTGCAAAAAGTCTTCCATCCAATTTAGCAATTTACCTTGTATTCCTCCTTCATATTCTAATTTCTTAAGCAGCTTCTTATGTGGTACTTTGTCAAAAGCTTTTTTTAGGTCTAGAAATGCACAATCAGCCCATCCATCTCTTTCTTGTATTATATCTATTAGCCTTGAATAGAAACATATTAAATTGGTGACGCATGATCGTCCTTGTCTGAATCCAAATTGCCTTGGATTTAGTACGTTGTTTTTTTCCAAGTATTTTACCCATCTACTTTTGATCATTCTTTCACATATTTTTGCTATTGTACTTGTTAGAGAGACTGGTCTATAGTTGGTAGGTTCTTCTTTATTTCCTCCTTTATATATAGGTACTATATTTGCTTTTTTCCAATCTTCTGGAACTTTTCCTTCTTTTAAGGAACTGCTTATTATGCTATGTATTTTGTCTGCCAGTTCATTCCTGCATTCTTTCAGAATCCAGTTTGCTATTTCATCTGGCCCATGCGATTTTCTGACATCAAAATTACCCAAGTGTGTCAATATTTCATTCTTTGTTACTTCTATTTCTTCCATAGGGGGGACTTTTTCCTTCCACTCAATCTCTTCAGGTTGTATATTTTCCCTTGTAAACACTGATTTAAAATGTTTGTTCATAATTTCTGCCATTTCCATTTCCTCAGTGTATTCAACTCCTCCTTGTCTTAATTTCTCCAAGTCTTGTTTGTTTTTCAGTTTATTGTTTACAAATCTGTAGAATAGTTTTGGTTGATCTTTACACTTTTCTATAACATCTTTTTCATATTTTCTTTTTTCCTCTCTGCACTTTTGTACATATTCATTTCTATAACCAGTATATATTTTCCATTTTTCAGGTCTTCTGTCTTTTTTCCATCTGGTCCAGGCTTTGTCTCTTTTGTCTTTTAACTCCCTACAACTTTTGTTGTACCAGCATTTTACATATTCTTTTTCTTGTTTTTGTCTTGGGACATACTTTTCCACTCCTTTTTTGTAAATTTTTGTCAAGATATTCCATTTCTCTTCCACTGATGTTTCTTCTTTGTATATTTCTTCCCAGTTTTCTTGTTGGAAGAATTCTCTTATTTTATCAAAGTTTGTTTTTTCATACATCATTCTTCCTTTTCTATATTGTTCATTTCTTTTCATATATTTTTCTTCATTAAGTTCCAGTTCAATCAATATGTGGTCACTTTTACCTATTGGTGTTTTATATTCAATCTTGTCCACTATTCTAGGTTCAGATGTAATTATTAAGTCTAGCCTCGATGGTTCTTCTTCATTTCTATACCTAGTGTTCTCTTGTATCCATTGTGTCATTGAATGGTCAGTAATCATCTCAAGTAGAGCATTTCCCCATGAGTCATCACCACTCTTTACTGTCATTTCTTCCCAGCAGATTTCTTTGCAATTAAAGTCGCCCATCATAACTATTCTTCCTCCATCTTCCATTATTTTAGTTAATGCTATCTTTGTGTCCTCTAACATACTTTTATGTTCACTCTCCTCCCATGAGGCTGTTTTCGGAGGCACATAATTGATCACAAATTTTCTGCTCTTCTTATCTCGGTCTTCCACTTCTATCATAATCATCTCTACTGTATTCTTTCCATATATGACACCTTTCACGTTTATATCCTTCTTAGTCAGGAACATAACTCCACCCCCTTGTTTTTTCTCTCTGTTTCTAATCCAATAATTGTATGTATCATGTCCTACACTGTTGGGTGGTAGTGGGCCTTTTAATTTTGTTTCTACAATTCCCATTATGTCCGGTTCTTTTTCTTTCAAATAATCATTCAGTTCATTCAATCCTGTTATCAATCCATCTATATTTGTGTAAGACACTCTTAGTTTTCTGCCACTTCCATTGTATTCTCTGTTTCCCTTATGTTTTTCTTTAGTATGTCGAACTGCTTTATTTTCATGTTCACTACTCTCCAATAGAATCTCTCTTTCTCTGACTCCGTTCTTTCCTCGTTTTTTGCCTTAGCTTCAATTCTTTTCTTCTTTTCTGCCTCTCTTTCCTCCTTATTCATTTCTCTTTTTATCCATACCTTTTTATATTGATCATTTGTTGCTAGTTTCCCTGTCTTGGATAGAATTTTCTCTGCCGTTGTTTGTGACCTGAATTTAATCTTAATTGGTCTGGTCTTATCTGTACTATATTTTCCGAGTCTGAATTTTTCCTCAATTTCCTTTATAATTTCTGGTTCATCTTCCTGGACTAATTTTAATAAACTGCTTACTCTTTCATTTTCCTCCTTGATTCTTGCGGTTCTATCTGGGTTATGTTTCTCTTCCATTCCTAATATAATTATACATTTCTTTTTGTCAGCTAATTCTCTTACTATATTCTCCTTCTGTCTCATCACTTTAATAACTGAGTCTTCATTATGTTCTTTCAATTGCTGTTTGACTATGTCAGTGAATGAAACCTTATTCCCTTCTTGAGTTATTCTCCAATTTTTAACTTCTGTAGCTATTTTCTCTCTATTTTCATTACTATTCTTCTTCAATTTCTCATTCTCCTCCTTTACATTTCCTAACTGTCTTTTTAGGTCCTCTATTTCTTCAGTTAAGTTTCTGTTAGCCTTCTCTAGTTGTTCCAACCTTTCAATTCTCTGGAAAATGGAGTCTACATTACCTAACTTACGTTCCAAGTCCTCGATCACCTTATCAACTCTCTCCTCTAGTCTTATCAGTCGGGGGGGGGGGGTTGTGTCCCCCCCACCCTCTTTAAATCCCTGGAACATATTCTCGTCACTTTCTTCTGTATTGCTCCTCTCTATACTTCTAATCTTTACATTTTTATTAGACATTTGATCCTCGCTAAGTCTTTTGTTTACCTTCCGCTTGTCTGGCTGGGCAAAGTCTACTCCCTCCTCATTTCCTTCCATTTCCCTCAGTAATCCCTCCCCTTTTCCTCTTTCCCTACGTTCCCACTACTCCACGAGCAATTTCCCCCCCACCCTGCAAAAACACTAGGCACTTCTCTTTGCGTTGGGATCCACAGACTTCACTTTTCTTCAGAACGTCTTCTAAGCCGTCCATTCGTTGAAGTGTGTGTGTGTGTGTGTGTGTGTGTGTGTGTGTATTTACCTAGTTGTATTTACCTAGTTGTATTTTACGGGAAGGGGAGCTATGCTCGTGAGGTCCCGTCTTCATATCTCATTTTATCTAAACTATTTTTAAATTCATGTATTGTTTTTGCACACACCACTTTCTCATCTAACTTGTTCCAACTGTCTATTGCTCTGTGAGGAAAGCTGTTCTTTTTCAAATCTCTTCTATAGTTGTCTTTTTTTATTTTCTTTCCGTGTCCTCTTGTATTTCTGTCATCCCATTTTATCAGATTCTCTCTATCAGTAATTTCTATGCCTTTCATGATTCTGTAAATAGCTATCAAATCTCCTCTCTCTCTTCTTTGCTCTAGTGTCTGTAGTTTAAGTTTTTGTAGTCTCTCTTCATATGATAGTTTTGAGAGTGTTGGTGCCAGTTTAGTAATTGCTCTTTGTATTCTTTCAAGTTTTTTTATACATTTTTTTGTACTTGGTGACCATATCGTTGCTGCATATTCCAATCTTGGTCTTATCAGGGTGACTAGGATTTTCCTCACCATTTCTTCATCCAGGTATGTAAATGCCACTTTGATTGTTCTTATTAAATTATAAGTTTCTCCAAAAATCTTATTTATATGTTTCTCAGGTGACATATTATTCATAACAATGACTCCCAGGTCCCTCTCATTTTCTACTCTTTTTATTCCTTCTTCTCCCAAATTATATGATCCTGTTATTCTGTTTTTGCTTTTTCCAAATTCCATTATACTACACTTTTTTGTATTGAACTCCATCTCCCACTTCCTACTCCATTCTTGTACTTTATTTAGATCTCTCTGTAGTGATTCACAATCTTCTTCAGTTTTCACTCTTTTCAGTAATTTTGCATCATCTGCAAAGAAGCTCATATAGCTTTCAATTCCTTCATCCATATCATTAATATATATAGCAAACATTATTGGGGCCAGAACTGTTCCCTGCGGGACACCGCTTATTACTTCATTCCATTTTGAGTGCTGATCTCTTATCACTACTCGCATTTTTCTTTCTTGCAAAAAGTCTTCCATCCAATTTAGCAATTTACCTTGTATTCCTCCTTCATATTCTAATTTCTTAAGCAACTTCTTATGTGGTACTTTGTCAAAAGCTTTTTTTAGGTCTAGAAATGCACAATCAGCCCATCCATCTCTTTCTTGTATTATATCTATTAGCCTTGAATAGAAACATATTAAATTGGTGACGCATGATCGTCCTTGTCTGAATCCAAATTGCCTTGGATTTAGTACGTTGTTTTTTTCCAAGTATTTTACCCATCTACTTTTGATAATTCTTTCACATATTTTTGCTATTGTACTTGTTAGAGAGACTGGTCTATAGTTGGTAGGTTCTTCTTTATTTCCTCCTTTATATATAGGTACTATATTTGCTTTTTTCCAATCTTCTGGAACTTTTCCTTCTTTTAAGGAACTGCTTATTATGCTATGTATTTTGTCTGCCAGTTCATTCCTACATTCTTTCAGAATCCAGTTTGCTATTTCATCTGGCCCATGCGATTTTCTGACATCAAAATTACCCAAGTGTGTCAATATTTCATTCTTCGTTACTTCTATTTCTTCCATAGGGGGGACTTTTTCCTTCCACTCAATCTCTTCAGGTTGTATATTTTCCCTTGTAAACACTGATTTAAAATGTTTGTTCATAATTTCTGCCATTTCCATTTCCTCAGTGTATTCAACTCCCCCTTGTCTTAATTTCTCCAAGTCTTGTTTGTTTTTCAGTTTATTGTTTACAAATCTGTAGAATAGTTTTGGTTGATCTTTACACTTTTCTATAACATCTTTTTCATATTTTCTTTTTTTCTCTCTGCACTTTTGTACATATTCATTTCTATAACCAGTATATATTTTCCATTTTTCAGGTCTTCTGTCTTTTTTCCATCCGGTCCAGGCTTTGTCTCTTTTGTCTTTTAACTCCCTACAACTTTTGTTGTACCAGCATTTTACATATTCTTTTTCTTGTTTTTGTCTTGGGACATACTTTTCCACTCCTTCTTTGTAAATTTTTGTCAAAATATTCCATTTCTCTTCCACTGATGTTTCTTCTTTGTATATTTCTTCCCAGTTTTCTTGTTGGAAGAATTCTCTTATTTTATCAAAGTTTGTTTTTTCATACATCATTCTTCCTTTTCTATATTGTTCATTTCTTTTCATATATTTTTCTTCATTAAGTTCCAGTTCAATCAATATGTGGTCACTTTTACCTATTGGTGTTTTATATTCAATCTTGTCCACTATTCTAGGTTCAGATGTAATTATTAAGTCTAGCCTCGATGGTTCTTCTTCATTTCTATACCTAGTGTTCTCTTGTATCCATTGTGTCATTGAATGGTCAGTAATCATCTCAAGTAGAGCATTTCCCCATGAGTCATCACCACTCTTTACTGTCATTTCTTCCCAGCAGATTTCTTTGCAATTAAAGTCGCCCATCATAACTATTCTTCCTCCGTCTTCCATTATTTTAGTTAATGCTATCTTTGTGTCCTCTAACATACTTTTATGTTCACTCTCCTCCCATGAGGCTGTTTTCGGAGGCACATAATTGATCACAAATTTTCTGCTCTTCTTATCTCGGTCTTCCACTTCTATCATAATCATCTCTACTGTATTCTTTCCATATATGACACCTTTCACGTTTATATCCTTCTTAGTCAGGAACATAACTCCACCCCCTTGTTTTTTCTCTCTGTTTCTAATCCAATAATTGTATGTATCATGTCCTACACTGTTGGGTGGTAGTGGGCCTTTTAATTTTGTTTCTACAATTCCCATTATGTCCGGTTCTTTTTCTTTCAAATAATCATTCAGTTCATTCAATCCTGTTATCAATCCATCTATATTTGTGTAAGACACTCTTAGTTTTCTGCCACTTCCATTGTGTTCTCTGTTTCCCTTATGTTTTTCTTTAGTATGTCGAACTGCTTTATTTTCATGTTCACTACTCTCCAATAGAATCTCTCTTTCTCTGACTCCGTTCTTTCCTCGTTTTTTGCCTTAGCTTCAATTCTTTTCTGCTTTTCTGCCTCTCTTTCCTCCTTATTCATTTCTCTTTTTATCCATACCTTTTTATATTGATCATTTGTTGCTAGTTTCCCTGTCTTGGATAGAATTTTCTCTGCCGTTGTTTGTGACCTGAATTTAATCTTAATTGGTCTGGTCTTATCTGTACTATATTTTCCGAGTCTGAATTTTTCCTCAATTTCCTTTATAATTTCTGGTTCATCCTCCTGGACTAATTTTAATAAACTGCTTACTCTTTCATTTTCCTCCTTGATTCTTGCGGTTCTATCTGTGTTATGTTTCTCTTCCATTCCTAATATAATTATACATTTCTTTTTGTCAGCTAATTCTCTTACTATATTCTCTTTCTGTCTCATCACTTTAATAACTGAGTCTTCATTATGTTCTTTCAATTGCTGTTTGACTATGTCAGTGAATGAAACCTTATTCCCTTCTTGAGTTATTCTCCAATTTTTAACTTCTGTAGCTATTTTCTCTCTATTTTCATTACTATTCTTCTTCAATTTCTCATTCTCCTCCTTTACATTTCCTAACTGTCTTTTTAGGTCCTCTATTTCTTCAGTTAAGTTTCTGTTAGCCTTCTCTAGTTGTTCCAACCTTTCAATTCTCTGGAAAATGGAGTCTACATTACCTAACTTACGTTCCAAGTCCTCGATCACCTTATCAACTCTCTCCTCTAGTCTTATCAGTCGGGGGGGGGGGGGTTGTGTCCCCCCCACCCACTTTAAAACCCTGGAACAAATTCTCGTCACTTTCTTCTGTATTGCGCCGCACTATGCTTCTAAAATTTACATTTTTATTAGACATTTGATTCTCGCTCAGTCTTTTGTTTACCTTCCGCTTGTCTGGCTGGGCAAAGTCTACTCCCTCCTCATTTCCTTCCATTTCCCTCAGTAATCCCTCCCCTTTTCCTCTTTCCCTACGTTCCCACTACTCCACGAGCAATTTCCCCCCCACCCTGCAAAAACACTAGGCACTTCTCTTTGCGTTGGGATCCACAGACTTCACTTTTCTTCAGAACGTCTTCTAAGCCGTCCATTCGTTGAAGTGTGTGTGTATTTACCTAGTTGTATTTACCTAGTTGTATTTTACGGGAAGGGGAGCTATGCTCGTGGGGTCCCGTCTTCATATCTCATTTTATCTAAACTATTTTTAAATTCATGTATTGTTTTTGCACACACCACTTTCTCATCTAACTTGTTCCAACTGTCTATTGCTCTGTGAGGAAAGCTGTTCTTTTTAAAATCTCTTCTATAGCTGTCTTTTTTTATTTTCTTTCCGTGTCCTCTTGTATTTCTGTCATCCCATTTTATCAGATTCTCTCTATCAGTAATTTCTATGCCTTTCATGATTCTGTAAATAGCTATCAAATCTCCTCTCTCTCTTCTTTGCTCTAGTGTCTGTAGTTTAAGTTTTTGTAGTCTCTCTTCATATGATAGTTTTGAGAGTGTTGGTGCCAGTTTTGTAATTGCTCTTTGTATTCTTTCAAGTTTTTTTATACATTTTTTTGTACTTGGTGACCATATCGTTGCTGCATATTCCAATCTTGGTCTTATCAGGGTGATTAGGATTTTCCTCACCATTTCTTCATCCAGGTATGTAAATGCCACTTTGATTGTTCTTATTAAATTATAAGTTTCTCCAAAAATCTTATTTATATGTTTCTCAGGTGACATATTATTCATAACAATGACTCCCAGGTCCTTCTCATTTTCTACTTTTTTTATTCCTTCTTTTCCCAAATTATATGATCCTGTTATTCTGTTTTTGCTTTTTCCAAATTCCATTATACTACACTTTTTTGTATTGAACTCCATCTCCCACTTCCTACTCCATTCTTGTACTTTATTTAGATCTCTCTGTAGTGATTCACAATCTTCTTCAGTTTTCACTCTTTTCAGTAATTTTGCATCATCTGCAAAGAAGCTCATATAGCTTTCAATTCCTTCATCCATATCATTAATATATATAGCAAACATTATTGGGGCCAGAACTGTTCCCTGCGGGACACCGCTTATTACTTCATTCCATTTTGAGTGCTGATCTCTTATCACTACTCTCATTTTTCTGTCTTGCAAAAAGTCTTCCATCCAATTTAGCAATTTACCTTGTATTCCTCCTTCATATTCTAATTTCTTAAGCAGCTTCTTATGTGGTACTTTGTCAAAAGCTTTTTTTAGGTCTAGAAATGCACAATCAGCCCATCCATCTCTTTCTTGTATTATATCTATTAGCCTTGAATAGAAACATATTAAATTGGTGACGCATGATCGTCCTTGTCTGAATCCAAATTGCCTTGGATTTAGTACGTTGTTTTTTTCCAAGTATTTTACCCATCTACTTTTGATCATTCTTTCACATATTTTTGCTATTGTACTTGTTAGAGAGACTGGTCTATAGTTGGTAGGTTCTTCTTTATTTCCTCCTTTATATATAGGTACTATATTTGCTTTTTTCCAATCTTCTGGAACTTTTCCTTCTTTTAAGGAACTGCTTATTATGCTATGTATTTTGTCTGCCAGTTCATTCCTGCATTCTTTCAGAATCCAGTTTGCTATTTCATCTGGCCCATGCGATTTTCTGACATCAAAATTACCCAAGTGTGTCAATATTTCATTCTTTGTTACTTCTATTTCTTCCATAGGGGGGACTTTTTCCTTCCACTCAATCTCTTCAGGTTGTATATTTTCCCTTGTAAACACTGATTTAAAATGTTTGTTCATAATTTCTGCCATTTCCATTTCCTCAGTGTATTCAACTCCTCCTTGTCTTAATTTCTCCAAGTCTTGTTTGTTTTTCAGTTTATTGTTTACAAATCTGTAGAATAGTTTTGGTTGATCTTTACACTTTTCTATAACATCTTTTTCATATTTTCTTTTTTCCTCTCTGCACTTTTGTACATATTCATTTCTATAACCAGTATATATTTTCCATTTTTCAGGTCTTCTGTCTTTTTTCCATCTGGTCCAGGCTTTGTCTCTTTTGTCTTTTAACTCCCTACAACTTTTGTTGTACCAGCATTTTACATATTCTTTTTCTTGTTTTTGTCTTGGGACATACTTTTCCACTCCTTTTTTGTAAATTTTTGTCAAGATATTCCATTTCTCTTCCACTGATGTTTCTTCTTTGTATATTTCTTCCCAGTTTTCTTGTTGGAAGAATTCTCTTATTTTATCAAAGTTTGTTTTTTCATACATCATTCTTCCTTTTCTATATTGTTCATTTCTTTTCATATATTTTTCTTCATTAAGTTCCAGTTCAATCAATATGTGGTCACTTTTACCTATTGGTGTTTTATATTCAATCTTGTCCACTATTCTAGGTTCAGATGTAATTATTAAGTCTAGCCTCGATGGTTCTTCTTCATTTCTATACCTAGTGTTCTCTTGTATCCATTGTGTCATTGAATGGTCAGTAATCATCTCAAGTAGAGCATTTCCCCATGAGTCATCACCACTCTTTACTGTCATTTCTTCCCAGCAGATTTCTTTGCAATTAAAGTCGCCCATCATAACTATTCTTCCTCCATCTTCCATTATTTTAGTTAATGCTATCTTTGTGTCCTCTAACATACTTTTATGTTCACTCTCCTCCCATGAGGCTGTTTTCGGAGGCACATAATTGATCACAAATTTTCTGCTCTTCTTATCTCGGTCTTCCACTTCTATCATAATCATCTCTACTGTATTCTTTCCATATATGACACCTTTCACGTTTATATCCTTCTTAGTCAGGAACATAACTCCACCCCCTTGTTTTTTCTCTCTGTTTCTAATCCAATAATTGTATGTATCATGTCCTACACTGTTGGGTGGTAGTGGGCCTTTTAATTTTGTTTCTACAATTCCCATTATGTCCGGTTCTTTTTCTTTCAAATAATCATTCAGTTCATTCAATCCTGTTATCAATCCATCTATATTTGTGTAAGACACTCTTAGTTTTCTGCCACTTCCATTGTATTCTCTGTTTCCCTTATGTTTTTCTTTAGTATGTCGAACTGCTTTATTTTCATGTTCACTACTCTCCAATAGAATCTCTCTTTCTCTGACTCCGTTCTTTCCTCGTTTTTTGCCTTAGCTTCAATTCTTTTCTTCTTTTCTGCCTCTCTTTCCTCCTTATTCATTTCTCTTTTTATCCATACCTTTTTATATTGATCATTTGTTGCTAGTTTCCCTGTCTTGGATAGAATTTTCTCTGCCGTTGTTTGTGACCTGAATTTAATCTTAATTGGTCTGGTCTTATCTGTACTATATTTTCCGAGTCTGAATTTTTCCTCAATTTCCTTTATAATTTCTGGTTCATCTTCCTGGACTAATTTTAATAAACTGCTTACTCTTTCATTTTCCTCCTTGATTCTTGCGGTTCTATCTGGGTTATGTTTCTCTTCCATTCCTAATATAATTATACATTTCTTTTTGTCAGCTAATTCTCTTACTATATTCTCCTTCTGTCTCATCACTTTAATAACTGAGTCTTCATTATGTTCTTTCAATTGCTGTTTGACTATGTCAGTGAATGAAACCTTATTCCCTTCTTGAGTTATTCTCCAATTTTTAACTTCTGTAGCTATTTTCTCTCTATTTTCATTACTATTCTTCTTCAATTTCTCATTCTCCTCCTTTACATTTCCTAACTGTCTTTTTAGGTCCTCTATTTCTTCAGTTAAGTTTCTGTTAGCCTTCTCTAGTTGTTCCAACCTTTCAATTCTCTGGAAAATGGAGTCTACATTACCTAACTTACGTTCCAAGTCCTCGATCACCTTATCAACTCTCTCCTCTAGTCTTATCAGTCGGGGGGGGGGGGGTTGTGTCCCCCCCACCCTCTTTAAATCCCTGGAACATATTCTCGTCACTTTCTTCTGTATTGCTCCTCTCTATACTTCTAATCTTTACATTTTTATTAGACATTTGATCCTCGCTAAGTCTTTTGTTTACCTTCCGCTTGTCTGGCTGGGCAAAGTCTACTCCCTCCTCATTTCCTTCCATTTCCCTCAGTAATCCCTCCCCTTTTCCTCTTTCCCTACGTTCCCACTACTCCACGAGCAATTTCCCCCCCACCCTGCAAAAACACTAGGCACTTCTCTTTGCGTTGGGATCCACAGACTTCACTTTTCTTCAGAACGTCTTCTAAGCCGTCCATTCGTTGAAGTGTGTGTGTGTGTGTGTGTGTGTGTGTGTGTGTGTGTGTGTGTGTGTGTGTGTGTGTGTGTGTGTGTGTGTGTGTGTGTGTGTGTGTGTGTGTGTGTGCAGGGAAAGACGTAATAATTATGTGATATCAATCTTCCCACCACTAACAAGGATCCACATGGAGAAGTTGATCAGGTCGAAACCGTGATTGGTGGTCAGTACAGCATCAATGACAGTTATGAGGAGCGAGGCAGAAAGCTGGAAGAGAGTGCACAACAGATGGAATGTAAGTGCCCCATAATAGTTTTTATTATTACCGAACATGGTTGATCTTACTCCTGTATCATTCCTAATTATAATTTCATTCAATCCTAACTTCAAATTATTTTGACTGCGATTATTTTATAAGCAGATTTTATTAAATTTGCATTTATCAATATATTTGGTTCTCTAATGTAGGGTAGCAACCAGCTTATTGATGTGGCAGATAGTCGACATGAGTCTATAATGTACCGATATAATTTAATTTTGTCACTGGAACAAACCTTGTCTTCGCTTTATTGTGATTCTCTCTTTTTTCTAAGTTTCTTCTTTCTCTGACTTTGTGTTACCATCCGCTAAGAATAAATGAAAAATAACTGCATTTATTCATTAATTCATTCATTGAAGCATCACTTTCACACGTTATTGTAGACTGTTTGCTTCTGGCTTAAGTAATACTTTGTTTATGTATCTATCTACTCCTCTCACTCCTTGATACATGCACCTGTTAGACGTGCGTGGCATACCCTAATAAAATTCAGAGTAGAAATGACAACTGTCAGTAACCTGGAAAGGTTTTACTGCGTCACTTTCGCTTCTTCCTAACATTGAATGTGACAAACAGCAGCTGTTTTCATCACCACAGTTCTTACCATAATGCCTCGTCCTCTCCACAGTCGCACATGTGGAGTGTTTCAGCGGTGGGATTGAGTTCATTGGGACGGAATCTCACAAGTATGAAGTGGTGGCGACATGGCCTTTTAGCTATTTGCGGGGAGCCTTCGAGAGCGTATCTTCTCACATCACCTTCCTCATGGGCACTAACAACGAGACGGATCATATGGTAAGGGTTTGCTTCTCTGCTGTCACGTCACGTGACTTCACAAAGTCGTCATAGATCTGAACGTTCCTTCCTCGTTTATCTCCCCATTGCATTTTTTCCTGTAAGTCCGTTCTCCTAGACCTCTCAATTCTTTGCCTGTAAGACAGACAGTAGTATTTTTTTTCTTCGATGTCCACGCCACCCTGAACATTCTACAATCTGGTCAATATAACTTGGTCAAGACTGTTTGTTCTAATATCGTTAAATACTTCAACCCACAATAAATACACTAGTTCATTTTTTCATATATTTTGCTTTTGGTTTGTTGATTTATACTAATAGTGACAAGTTTAGAATATACTAATAATGACAATTTTAGAATATACTAATAATGACAAGTTTAGAAGGTACTATTAATGATAACTTTAATGTGTACATAATGACACGTTTAGAATATACTAATAATGACAAGTTTAGAAGGTACTATTAATGATAACTTTAATGTGTACTAATAATGACAAGTTTAGAATATACTAATAATGACAAGTTTAGAAGGTACTAATAATGACAAGTTTAGAAGGTATTATTAATGATAACTTTAATGTGTACTAATGATAAATTTAGAATATACTAATAATGACAAGTTTAGAAGGTACTATTAATGATAACTTTTTTCACTGAACATCTTGATCACTCTTCCTCTTAACATTTTCCCTTTTTCCTACACAATTTATCCTTAAAGAGAATTTAGATAGTTCCTTGTTCTAGCATATACCTTTTCCTGTTCTCTCTCTCAAAAAAAAAAAATTTTGCGGACTCTTTTTGTCTTTTAAGTCTTTCATTGCTTAATTGTATGTAGAGAAACAGAATAATAGCGATACCCAAAGCAGGTTCATGCTGTTTTTGCATAATTTTCACTTCTACACCAGACGTGCCTTGAAGTCCAGTACTCGCGCCCTCAACCTTCCCCACTGATGGATCTCTCCGACACCCTTGACCACGACCTCGAGAGCAAGTTCAGCCTCAAGATGCGTGTAGGAGAAAGCTGCAGCGCTGCTCCCGTCGTGGAAATAAAAGTGAGTTTACACAGGGGATTGTAAAGACAAGACAAATGAATGTGTTTTGAATGTTACCATCTGTTAATGGTTTTATTCAACATTTAGAGATGGGGCACTAAAGACACGGACACATATCACTGATTTATTGTGATCCAGTACACGCTCTCTCTCTGACTGACTGGCGCGTCTTTTCTGGGCACGCCGGAAATTTCCCTAAGTTGCCATTTGCCCAATTAGTTCCATTTATTCCCTTTCACACAGAAACCAACAGACACTCAAGATAATATAAATATATAGATATATGTACAACGATATCCTATTACACATTTATCCCACTTTCACCTTACAAGAACTGAAATGATAATTAAATAAGCATTCAGGAATGACGATCACTACGACTCTCACGGAAACTTCGAGAATAATTGCGCATACATACGAACATACACACTTCCAATTACGCATTACTTTCCCAATTCCTAAGGTTGAATATATTGCCATAAATTATGAAATGGAATACAAAACATGAAAAAATGGCTCCTTTCAAACATGGCCTTACGTAAGCATTCCAGGCCCCATGGTCTGTTGCCAATGTCTCATGTTGGTGAGAGGGGACTTCGGGAAGGGACATCAGCAAGGTAAGGAGAACCCGGAAGTAGCAAGGGCTTGACACTAGTACGTCTGAAGTGAGAATTTCACTGAGGTTTCCAAATTTCTCATACATAGAAGTACCCAGTTACACTAGACTTCTCCTGTCAAAGAGAATCTTGTTCGAGCACAAATTCCAGATAAAAGCACCGAACACAAAATACTTGATACGGCAAAAATCTCTCAGAAACCCAAAGTTCAATGATATATATAACTCGTGACCTGACTCATTCTTAATGAACACTACCGTAACCATCTTTATATTTCTAACCAGCCTGATCACCCTAGTGAACATGCGAACGTGTCACACTGGACTTGGCCTCCACTTGCCCAGGCCACTGGAGCCGCCCCTGTGAACAACATCAATAGTTTTGGCATAGGACCATCTGACATTTCTACATCTCAGATCACTACTGCGCAACCTGCTCGTCCCCCATTTGAGCCACGGGAACCCTCATTTTTTTTTCTAGTCAATCCATCACACATTTAGTACCTGAGTATAGGACTCGTCAACCTTAACTATCTAAAAAAAAATAAGCTATATTTTGTAGATCAGTTTTATAGGTCATCGAAGCTGGATTTCCTTGTTATGACTGACTCTTGTCTTCAACATCCAATATCTGATAATTCGATTGACCTGTTAAGCGATAAAGTGCTCAGAAATTACTTTAACTCTCATCTTCCTATGCATGGAGTTTCTGTGTGAGTGACGATATTAGTGTCAATTACATTTTTGATCAGTACACTCCTCCTAACACTCTTATTATTTTTCCTAGAAAAAAAGTATATTTGGATTGTGATCCGCCCCTTTCTTATTCTCTTAAAGATAATACAAAGCTGACTGAATTCATTTCCGATGCATGCTCAGGTGAAAAAATGATCCTGGTTCCGACATCGACTTTTAATCCATTGTTTGGTCAGATGTTATTGATCAACTTGCAGTGTTTCGCAATTTATTCTCACGCAATGGACCCCAACAAGCGAACCAAAGTTTCTTAAATCAGGTAGCATTCTAATCCTTGTATTCACAATTGAGTGTAATCGACTGTTAGAAGTGCCAACTTTGCCACATTTTTCTCACTATGGGAACTGCCTTGTCCCCTTCATTTTCCATACCTGTTTCACCATAATATTTCATCCCATTTGTCATAGAAGCCACAATCTAGATTGGGATAGTGAACTAAAGTTTCTAACCACCAATAAAGCATACCAGGTAATCAGCACTATATTGACCGATCTGGTACAGATGTTTGTTCCCCAAACGAAATCCTTGCACTCAACTCCGACTACCTGGGAAACAGCCAATTTAGTGCTAATGATGTACTATAAGCACTCAATATAAGACCCTCTAAACTACAGGTCAATTAGTCTAAACCCAACACCGTGTAAACCCTTTGTGTATTTTTGCATCTGGTATCTTGCATATCTTCGTGGAATATTTGAGTATTATCAAATGTACCTTCCATCAAAACTAATTGTGCCATTTATACAGATAAGTTTTTAAGATCAGATTATTCAATATCTTTTAGGCCTCCGTAGACATGACGCAGCAACGCAAAGACTTGATCTTGTCAACACTGGAGTCTGGGGACTTCTGTGCTAAGGACCTACAAGTCCAAGAACACATTCAGGCAGTCTACGATAGCCTCCATGCCCATGTCAGCTGGAATCAAGACCTGGTGAGTACTGGGACCAAGCGCCTAAACAAATTACTTTTTTTTCAGTTCTACACTTAGGAGTACAACTGTACTCTTTCTGCACCTGGTTTCCACCAGTTAATCTGATTCAGTTGCGATAGTGTCCATTGTCTCTATTGATTTTGTCTGTTAGACGCCAGCGAACTATCGATAAACACTATGGCCAGCAATTTAGGGTGTGCATTGAATGACAAATGCAGGTAGAGGAGGATGAGGCTGGTGATGTTCCCTCATTCAGTTTTCAATAAAGAAAATTAAACAGGAATTGTAAACCTGAAACTACAAAAATATAGTTCAGTAATCCCTTTTTGGATGACGAGAAAGAGACAGTTTCATCTTGGAAAAAAAAATGCTTCACCTGGAATGCGATGAAGCGTCTGTGCTCTCAATCATTGCCGCAATTAGATTCTATTCGATATAGAGATGTTCGTTTAGTGACAGCTACAGGTTAGGCTAGCTGGATGGGAGACTTTAAGGACCTGTTAGTAGTGACTTAATTTCCCAGAGGAGGAGCCAGATACTACAGTTGTCATGAAGACGGACATTGGCAGGCTAAGGATGGTGAAGACCAAAGAAGTCTGTGGCACTAGTTTAGATCGTGGTCTTATATCCCCAGTCAGGAAGAAAAAGGATAATTGATAAAACTTCAATAATCACAGAAGCCTAACACTGCTAAGTATCCCTTTTAAGATGTTTGATCATGTGCTTCTGACGTGAATACAAGATCCTTTATTAGAGATCCAACATCATGAGCAGTGTGGATTCATGCATAAGAAATCTATAGCTGACCGGATCTCAGCTCCTCGTTCTCATCTAATGCTAAAATGCTTTTTCGACAGAATCTATTGAATCTACTCATATCTTTTGTCAACTTCAAGAAAACGTTCGATTCGTAACAAGAGACACAATGGATGATTCCGGGGCTACGAGAAATACCAAGTGAAAGTGTTAGTCTCTTTTCTGCTCTGCACTGAAACACTAAAAACCCTGGGAAGTGGATCAGGGGTAAATCCACATTTTACTTGGTGTATTCCAACATGAGACAGGGATGTCCTTACTCCAATTCTCTTTAGTGCTCGAATGGACTGGGTAATGCATAGAACTGTGACAACTAGTGGATGCGGCAGTCTCTACGGAGACATCCCTTTTAGAAAAAAAAAAAAAATACTCAATTGTGCCGACATGGGACAAGTAACTACTCCCATTACTGCAAAACAACAGTTGAGATACTATGGTCATATGTCACGCTCACCCAACAACGAACCTGCTCATCGGGTAATCTTGTTATTTCTATTATTATCACGATTGTATTAGACATCTAATTGGAAGGTATTTCATTAATGCATATCTTACCAATACAGCTGCAGTGTTCGCCACTAATGGACTTCACTTATGGTTTGAATGGCTATCTAGAAACTTCCCTCTTCCCTCTCGTGAGTCACAACTACTGCCAAGCCAAGAACGATCCCGGTGTCCTTACTATTGATGCCACCAGGTAAGCCATCAAAGAGCGTTTGTGCACTTTATACACACATACATGTATGTATATATATATGTATATATGCATATTATATATATATATATATATATATATATATATATATATATATATATGTGTGTGTGTGTGTGTGTGTGTGTGTGTGTGTGTGTTTTGCTGGTAACCACTAAGGAAATCGGAAGAAAACAGTAATTCCCAAGCGCTTTCGTGAATTACACGAAAGCGCTTGGGAATTACTGTTTTCTTCCGATTTCCTTAGTGGTTACCAGCAAAATTTGTGGATCACGTGTTGTTTTAGTGATCTTTCTGTATATATATATATATACACACAGAACTTGTGAAATGAAAAGGTGGATCAGAGGTAGAAAATATTCTTAGAGGTAAAGATTTGATCAAGAATACCCATAGGCCTACAGAGTAAAATATTCTAGTTCTGTCCCCATTCTTATTTACCTAGATTATTATTATTATCATTATTGTGGTTATTATTATTACTATTATTACTATTACTATTATCATTACTACTATTATTATTATATAATATTACTATTATTATTATAATCATTGTTATTACTATTATTATTATTTATATCATTATTATTATCATTGTTATTATTATTACTATTATTGTCATTATTATTATTATCATTATTACTATTATTATTATTATTACTTTTACTATTATCATCATTATCATTATTATCATTATTACTATTATTATTATTACTACTATTATTATTATTATAATAATAATAATTATTATTATTATCATTATTATTGTCATATATGTTAATACGATAGCGTGTGTTATTTATTTATTTTGTGTGTCACGCAAAACTGAATGGTTGAAATGAGGCATGTTTGTTCCGTAGACTTTATTATTATAATTATTATCATTATTATCTATATAATAACACGATAGCGTGTGTGTTATTCATTTATTTTGTGTGTCACGCTTACATCAAAAGCAACGACCTTCCATGGTGTCGAAGTTCTCGAAGCTGCCGAAGTTCTCGAAGGTGCCAAAGTTCTCGAAGGTGCCAAAGTTCTCGAAGGTGCCAAAGTTCTCGAAGGTGCCAAAGTTCTCGAAGGTGCCGAAATTCTCGAACGTGCCGAAGTTCTCGAAGGTGTCGAGGTTCTCGAAGTTCTCGAAAGTACCGAAATTGTCGAAGGTGGCGAAGTTCTCGAAGGTGCCGAAATTCTCGAAGGTGCCAAAGTTCTCCAAGGGGCCGAAGTTCGCGAAGCCGCCGAAGTTCTCGAAGGCGGCGAAGTTCTCGATGTCACCGAAGTTGTCGAAGGTGCCGAAGTTCTCGAAGGTGCCGAAGTTCTCAAAAGTGCCGAAGCTCTCGAAGGTGCCGAAGTTCTCGAAAGTGCCGTAGTTCTCGAAAGCGCCTAAGTTCTCGAAGGTCTGGCAGGTCTCGAAGTTCTGGAAGGTCTCGAAGTTCTGGAAGGTCTCGAAGATCAAATGAAAATGAAGAAAGAAAATATGGACAGCTCTATATAATTGAAACAAATGAAGCATTAAATCTGAGGTCAAATGCTAATCAAAATTCTAATTGCTTATATTCAGTTTTCGAAAAAATATCTCAAGCAATGGTCGATAATCTTTATGTAGGGGCATATAAAAACATGAGAACTGTCGAACTTGAAGAGCAACAGAGAGCTACATTACAAAATATCCCTCCCAGAAAAATAACCATGCAATTTATTGCCGGCCCTGATGCGAGGAGATATAATAATCCAACAAATGATGAAATTGCAGCAATATTTGTCGGTGATGATGGAGCACCTCCTGTCCAGCGTGACATTATAGTGTACCCTGAAGGACAACAGAGGGAGAGGATATCCTACCTCTCTTGCCATCTTGATGCAATGATTTACCCTCTTCTCTTTCGTGTAATTTACACGGGTTCCGCTAGTTATTATTATTATTCTATTTATAAATAAAAATATGTCTGAACATTATTCTGAAATTACCTCAGCGGTGGCGGTGTTTTGGGGGCATTTCCGTAAGGGTGATTGGATGTACAACACCAACTACCAATATGGTGACGGTGATTTGGTAAGTCAATGAGAACCTGATTTGCTGAGAGTGGTGACGTCACGGCAACGGGGACAACTGATTGGCTAAGAGTGGTGACGTCACGGCAACGTAGACGACTGATTGGCAAGAACGCTGACGTCACGGCAACGTAGACGATTGATTTGCCGTGAGCGAAGCAAGCTCGCCCTAAGGGCCGAGCCCCACGAAGGGCAGGGCGCGAAACGCCCGCTCGCGAAGTGAGCTGCGCCGAAGGCCAAACACCCATGGTGAAGCCGCCGCTAGTTATTAATATTAGCATTATTATTATTATTATTATTATTATTATCATTATTATTATTATTTAGTTATTATTATTACTATTTCATATATATTATTATTATTGTTGTTACTATTATCTAGGTACCCCGGAATCCGCGCGCGGCGCCACTGTCGATCTTGTGTTGTTTTCATGGCCAAATGTTGCGGCCCACTATTTTTTGTTTAGTTCAATTTGAATGCTTCCCGCGCTTTGCGCATGCGCAAGATATTCAAATTACCTTGTTGTTTTGCAAGTGTAAGGCTAATTCTTGAAATAGAAACAATTTTTCAGCGACTTAAACGGAAATTTGGTTTTCAAACTCGGCAACATAGTTTTCCGAGTAAAAATATTAAGGTAAAGAATGTCTAAACATAATTTTAAGTTACATAAACAAGTTTTTCAACCTATTTTCTCCCAGAATTGAGAAGCTTAAGAAAATTGACTTATGCGTGTTTTAGCTAAAAGCACCGGAATATAGCTATATCACCCATGACACTGATTCGTCCAGTTCGCGTTCAATTTTGTTTACTATTACCATTGACGACCAAAAACACACAATGACGGTTTTTGCTCAAATGCATAATTTATATATAAAAAATAGCATATGGTTGCATTATTTGACCTATTTTCTTTAAAATGTGTGATTTCCATGTAGAATGATCGAAGAGAAGTTACGTTTTTATCCTCTACAAAATTATCAACCGGCAACCAACGTCATTGTTTGGGTTTCGTCGGCGTTGGTTGCCGGCTGATAATTTTTCAGAGGATAAAAACGTAACTTCTCTTCGATCATTTTACGTGGAAATTATCCATTTTAAAGAAAATAGGTCAAATAATGCAACCATGTGCTATTTTTTATATATAAATTATGCATTTGAGCAAAAACCGTGATTGTGTGGTTTTGGTCGGCGTCGGTCGACTTCGGTCGGCGTTTAGCGACAGCTTCATGGTTGCCATGAAAAGGCAAATATGGTATGATGGAGATGTCTCACTTTGTTTTTGACATGCTCATGTGATTTGTTGATCCATAAAACCCAAGTATTCCGAATTTTAATAAAATTGGACCAGTGGTTTAGAGTTAATGTGTATTTCTTTACCGAAATCTTTACAAATTACCACCCTTAATTCTAACACTTTGTTATGGTAAAGTCGAGCCAAAAATGCGGGCTAAGAAAATAATTCAAAAAATCGTATCTCCCTTATTTTTCAAGCTATTTCAAAAATTTAAAAAGCATTTTGTTTCTAATAAAGTTGTCTTTCATATGCAACAATAATATAAAGGTTAATTTTTTTTTGAAAATTTTGTGGGGGTACCTATATCATAATTATTATTATTATAATAATTATTATTATTACTATCACTATCTTTCTTTACCCATTCTTCAGTTTAGTTGGTTGAAAAGAGTTGCTTGGAAGAATAATTTCCCCTTTTTTTCTATTTTCCTATTCTTAAACCTTGTTCACGTTCGGTTATTTGATAAGTATTGCGTATTGATATGCCTAATATATCTTTTTGGTCGAGGTCTGTCTTGCAACTGTTATTACTTTCTCTGTGGTGACCCGTTCTCCCTTGCGGTCTAGGCAGAACAATATATTTTTTTCTCCGACAGGAGCATTGATAACAACCTCTGGGATATTTGGATGCACAAGCCTACAGAGACATCTCTCATTAACCATCTGCGTTTGCCTGACTTTGTCTATGACCTTGCTTCGTTTGATCACAACTACCATCACACCACCCACGGCATCGCTCTCATCCACGACGAGTGTCATGTCTACGAGGATCACGTAAGTCAAGAAAAATATCTTCGAATAAGGTCGGGTCAAAAGGTAAAACTCACTTTAGTTGATCTGGGAATCTTTATGAATAAAGATGTAGGCAGTCAGTTCTTCACAACACCGCTCTGAATCCTTTGTTCATCAGCTTTGGTAATAAAGTTTTCACAAGATTAGCACCAACAAAATCACCGCCATAGTTGTTTTAGTCTCCTTTTGTTCTTAGCTCTCCATTTCATTCCTTATTCTCTCTTTACTCACTGTCATCTCAGCTGTCCTTTCTTATTAAGTTAGCCAATGTTTTTGGTATCATCTATTCACCTGACCAAGAATATTTTTGTCAAATACCACCTAGTTGTCTAAATTTAAGCATTCTGTTAACTCCTCACCAATGTCGACAAAATCACCCTTGTAAAATATTCTTCACATATGTCATAAAGAGGTCTCAACGTAGACACCATTCAGCAGATATATTTCATGATAATTTCATAAGAAATTTTATATTTCATTGGATGCATTAGAGACAATGATGTTCCTAAAAAAATGTGAACTAGACTTTAAATATTCATGTGATGCTTCAATCTCATGACTGTTAAACAAAACACACCCTGCCTCGCTCGATAACGGACATAACCTCCAACAGGTCGACACTTTCGATGGCACGACTTATCCACTAGAAAGGAGTTTGTGTTGGCGAGTGTTAGCGATGGACGTTAAACAGCACGAGAGCTGGATGCTCCTCCACCGCTACGTCGAATATCCAGAGCCAGGAATCCAATTACGTTTCATCAACCCAATGGGCATGATCGTCGCTGACATCACGTCTGATGAAATCAAAGTACGAGAGTTATTGTAGCAAAAAGAGAGGATAAAATCATGCGTTTTCTTACAGGTTTATGATAAAACCAATTTCGTGGGTAAATCGTTCAAATCAAGACTTTCTCAATTTCCCAGTCAATCAAAGACTACTCTGAGGACTAATGTAGTAAAGAGATGCAGACAGGGACCTATGCTACCATGCAACTAATGTACTGTCTAACAGCGATAGACTTGAGCTTCGAATCCTCAGGATTCGAGTCACGTTCAACACTACTCGATCCCTGAGGAGCCCATCAATGATATCTACTTAGCACCCATAGAGGGGTAAAACTAATCTATATGGTGGCTTTTAGCATGTGCCAGCAGCACAAGATGTATCAGGTAAGGCGGTCTCCACCTCCCATACCTCTTCTTCATTTAGATTTTCACAGTACTATTTCCTTTTATATCTAAGGAGGGTGGTCTGTTGGAGAAGAAGGATGGGTGCAAGGGGAGAAAACAAAAAAGATGGAAAGGGTAGGGTAGTTCTTGTTAAGAGGACAATAGGTGATAGGGCTACGCAGTACAATGATAATGTCATTACCTTATGGTAACCAGTCGCACAGACAATAGTTTGAGCCCCAGTGGCAGAGATAATTAATACATTTGTTGGATAGCTCTCCTGAATATAGGACTCACTGGAATTAAGAATACATATTGTACTGTGTGAGTTGATATCAAGGAATAATTAGGACGAGTTCCAGATCATTCTTTTTGAATGTCCTGCATAGTAGAGTGGTAGCGTCATTACTTTGCTAGTTAGCTTCTCTGACTTTTCTATGACTTTTCAGGTGAACGGCAAGCTGGTGATCATGGCCAGGGACCGCGAGGTAGTTCGCTACAAGGAGATGGATATGTGTATTGTCGAGGTGTACAAGGACCAGATCTTCGTCGAGTTCCCCGACATATTGGCCGTGTCCCTGAAAGATTCCCACGTTGCCGTGAAGGTGCCTATGATCGAAAAAAAAAAGAGTTCAGAGATTGTGGGACGCCCCATCCTTAAACTTTGTATGGCCTTCATTTTCACATTTAACTGCTAAACTTGTACACCATGTGCCTAAATAACCCTGTTTTTGCACATTTCACTCATCATGATGGTTCGTATATTTAATTTTTAACTCACAATCGAGCTCAGTGGAAGTTGTGGGAAGGTCGACCCATGATCTTGTAAAATTTGGTATTGTGGTACTCTAACTTTCGAAACTACTTTTTGTTGGGCAATACTGTTTATTTTCTCTGGCTGTCTGAAAACAATTACATTCAGCTAGGAGGGCGCCTCTCTGCCCGGTCAAGCGTAAAAAATATCATGGTATTCTCGATGGACTATTTTTCATACTAGATCATATTCATCTTTTGGGATTCCCCTTCCACAGTAGAGTTACTTGGCAAAGACACACCGCGATTGCACCTCTTGTTAACTTGTCTTTTCCTCCTCATCCACAGATGGACATGTATAACACAGGTGGTTTGTGCGGAGCCCGTGACGGCGAGGTCACTGGCGACCTCCAGGGACCCAACCAGTGCGTCTACTACAATCCAGAGCTCTTCTCCGCTTCCTGGACGGCAGGAGGAGATGGTGGCTGCGACTCCTTTGCCATGGATGACCTCGTCGCGAAGGTGGAAGACTACCAGCAGCACTGCCCCAAGTTCCAATCTCAAGCCACGGGACCTGCGCATGACTGGTGTAGGTTCATGTCTCCATCATTCGAGTCTTACTCTACCAACTACCAGACCTGTAGATGGAGAAGCAGGCATACAAAAGTCATTGTCACATACATACACACAAACACACACACACACGCACATATACACACATATTCTCATCTAGGGTGGATCAAGTACTGTTTTGTTTTTCTTCGTCCATGTTGCGAAAAGTTATTTCTATATCTGTTTAATCAGCAGCAAGAACCAAGAACACCCAGTTGACCACAAATCAGCCTCCAAGCCAAGGAAAGAGGTCAGGAAGGTAATTCATCCTTTGATCTCAATTCGTGACAGCTGGCCAGCTGACCTCACTGGAATACATGGGTACACAAGGGGATAGCCATATAAAATGCCACGATGGAAATCGAGGCAGATGGAAGCCTAAACAGGAAGTTTGCCTGGTGGATGTCCTCGCCCTCATTTGGCTTGAGAAGGAAGAGAAGGGACAAATCTATAATCTCATAAGTGAGGAAATGTACATGTACCTAGTTGTGCTTTTTGTGGGCAGACAGTTGGAGGAGGAGGAGGAGGAGTTTGGGATGAGTCCACAATTTCCATCATAGAACTGAGTGCATAAGTATTTGGGTTAACGAGATACAATTGTGAGTATAGGTTGTGTGCTAAAAGGGATTGTTGGAGATGGGTTGGGTGGCTGTTGTCGGGTGGCTCAGTGAGAATGGATATTAACGGTTAGATAAAGAGGAGGGAAAGTTTGTCTTCTCGTGTTGGGCGACTTTGTAGGGAATGTCCATTTGGTATAAGGTGCAGGTTGAAGAACTAGATCAAGGGGTGAGTGTGTCCAATTTTTGGAAGAGGAGGTGTATTTTTTATGGGGGTAGGGGGTTGGTCCTTTATAATGAGTAGGTTGAGGGTGCATGGCGGGAGGAAGTGGGTGCATCCATGTTTTGGAAGAGGGAATATCTTTGATGGATGAGGGTTTGGAGAGAGAAATACGGGGATGGGGAAGTTGAGCCTAACCAGTAATCACTTATTTCAGTTGGGCCTGGGAGGACTGTGAAGTTTAAGAATCTGGTATATGACAGCCGGCAAACCCAGTCCACAGGATCACCCGAGCCTAGTTTGTTTTCTGTAGGAAGTGCCTTTATGGAACAGGGAAGTGGGATTGGTGCAAGGTTAGAGTATAAGTCAGCTTAGACCTCATGTTTTTGGGCAGCACAAGCCCAAGGTGGGGTAGAATGTCTTGAGTACTTCAAATAGTGCTTTGGTGGCACTTTTGAGATAGAGAACAGATGTGATCATTTGTGCATATTAAATTATTTGTTGTATTGTTTTGGGTGGGTAATAGCTTCTTTTTTTGAACAATGAGGGGAGCATTGTTGGTGATGGGGAGGGTGAAGGGAAGAAGAGGATGGGTTCACAGTGGGAGGATGTGGTGGACTGGCAAAAATTAGGGTTTCTATACAGTGGAGTTTACTTACTTGGTTTACTTGGAGAAGTTCCGAGGGCCGTCCTCACAGCCGTAGTGACCTACCGCTGCTGCCAGCCCTGCTGTCCCTCCTCACAAGGTCCAGTTGGTCTGCTATGGTGTTGGAGGACAACCTTCTGATGGCGGTGTAACCTGGCATAGAAATCTGTCCAGCACATGCTGCTTGAAGCTGTCCACTGAGCAGTTGGTTCTCTCTCTCACTTCTTTTGGAAGAGAGTTGAAAATTTTTGGTCCCTTGTGCCCCCAGGCTGGATGCCAGTAAGGTCTTAACCCACTTGCATCCATGTCTTACACTGTAGCATGGATTTGATTGTTGAGGGCATGGGGTCAGGAACAAGGCCCTCCAGGATTCTCCATGTGTAGATGACCCTTTACCTTTCTCTCCTTTGTTGGGAGTAGATTCCTAGTGTTTTCAAGCGATCCCAATAATTGAGATCCTTCATCCCTCTAATATGCCTGGTGTAATTTCTTTGGACAGCCTCAAGCCTCTGGACGTCTCCTTGTTTATGTGAAGACCAGAGTTGGCTACAGTAGTCCATGATAGGTTGGATTAGCACCTTCCAAAGGTTTAGCATTACCTCTGTCTCTCTTGAGGAGAAAGTCCGTAATACCCAATTGGCCATCCCCCATGCCCTTTTCACGGTCTCCATGATGTGGTGCTGGAAAGTGGCGTCATCTCCTAGATATATACCCAGACATTTTACATGTGCTTTGGTATGATTGTCATTCCTCTTTCTGTGTACAGTTCGGTATTGTCTTTAATTTCTTGGTTGGTACCATATCTCATGACCTCAAACTTCTCTTCGTTGAACTGCATATCACAATCATTAGCCCCAGCATCGACCATATCGAGGTCGTCTTGTAGATGGCGTACGTCTTCACTCTCCAGCACTGCGCGATTTATGTGGGTGTCGTCGGCAAAAGATAGGAGAGTTGAGTAGGGAAACTAGAGGGAATGCAGGATTGTGCGGAGTAAATTGTTGTGTTGCGGGTTCTCAAGTTGTCGGGGTAATTTGTTGTGTTGAGGGTTCTCAAGTTGTGTTTGTGGTTTCACTTGGTGGGGCTGTTAGAGTGGGAGTAGTAGGGGATCATGCTGAGGTGGTGAATCATAATGCTTTTGCATACGTAATTCCTGGCTCTCGTGTCTTGGAAGCGGAGGCTTTCACTCTCAAAGCAACATGCAGTGTCGTGTGAATTCTCTGTGATTTTGGCTGCAGATTGAGCATTTGGCTGGGTCTGGGGTTGGGGATCCATGTGTGGGAACCTAACACAAGACAATGAATATGCCTATTGAACGGTGACACTGTTGCTTGTTATTTCCAAAGTGCCAGCAATTAAAACAGCAACTTGGACTTGGTAGTATTTTCTTAAATAATATCTCAAATATTCTGCATAAAGATAGGACAGAAGTTTTTTTTGGTTCATCATCAGATAATAGGTACTTCAAAGTTATACAACATAATCAACTGGTTTTTTTTTTTCAGACATTATTGATGAAAAATGAGCCAGCATTTAGCAGGAAAAAGAAGAACATCATTAGGAAGAAGCTGGAGTGTGACAGAGATTTCCAGAGACAAGCACTGGAGTTCCTTATGAAACTATCGTCTACAACTCTACAGAAAGGATGGACATTTCAAGAAGACAGAAAAACATTTACACAAAACAGATGAATATTATTTAGAAGATGGATGCATTCAATATTTTTTTCTACACACTAGAATATAAATTGTATGTTTTCCAATAAAACACATTAGAATCCATACTGTATGTTTTCCAATAAAAATCCTCCACTGCATCTGTGTGAAAGTCTGAAGGTGAATACTAGAATCTAAAAACTGACCAATATTGCTTTCAATTTTACTCTAAATTCATATTTATATCGTTCTCTTCCAAAATAATCTAATTTTTTTCTTGGTGTGAATCCCTATGCAATTTCCACATTACAAAGGGAAAGGGGCATTAATATTAATGTGGTAGTTTTAAAGGGATTAGTCTGTTAAAAGTAGGTAGAGAGGAATACAGAAGGATGTTAATACAACTGAGACAATCCAGAGGGGAACAGAGGGAGTAATTGAGGAGGAACAGTGTGTATTTGGGAAAGCCAAAGAATGAGAGGATAAAATTTCTGTAGCAAGGCAGATCTGTGAAAAGTTTTAGAGAAAAGGTATGGATGTTTTTGCACTTTTATGGATCTGAAGAAGGCGCATGACAGAGTTGACAAAGTATTTTTGGTGTTGCTGATGTATGGGTTGGGGGGAAAGTAGTCGAGGGCAGCCAACACCTTTTACACGAGTAGTAGAGCTTGTATTAGGCTTGCAAATTGTGAGTGGCTTTAGGTGAAAGTGGGGTTGTGCCAGGGTTGTATTATGTCACCATGGATGCTGTGGCACAGGAGATAAATAAGAGGGTGATGGTAAGGGGGTTGGAGATGGTCAGTGAAAGTAAAGGGAAGAGGAAGGTGAGCCAGTTGTTGTTTGCAGATGATACTGCACTTGTGGCTAGGTTAGATGTGGACCTAAGACAGTTAGTGACAGAGTTCATAAGGGTATGTGAAAGGAGAAAGTTAAGAATAAAGTGATGAAATGTAAGGGGATGAGGGTGGTAGCAAGTTGGAGGCAAGTCTTAAAAAGAGAGGGTAGAAGAGGTAAGTCTTGAAAAAGGAAAACTTCAGGAGGTGGTTTGTTTTAAGTATTCAGGGTTACATATAGCAGGAGATGGAGGAGTGGGTTGGAGCTAATCTGTAGAGAGAAGTAAATTATTTGGAAGACTAAAAAGTGTCATAAGAAACGGGAATCTAGGGATGGATACAAAGAGAAGATTATATGGAGTGATTGTGCCTACAATGCTGTTAAGAACAGAGACTTTGAATGAAAAGAAGGCAGAAAGAAGTTTATATGTGTATGAGATGAAGTATTTGAGAAGTATTGTGGAGATTATGAAGACAGATTGAGTGAGAAAAGAGGTGAGGTAAAGTGGAAAGCAGGGGAGGAGAGTTGGGAGAAATGATTGCTCAAAGAATACTGGAATTATTTGGGTACATTGCAAGAGTGTGAAAAGTGTGAAAAGCACAGGTGGATGGAGCAAACCTGAGAGGAAGAGCAAGAATGAGATGCTTGGATGGGACAAAAGAGGGCCTTGGGTAAAAGAGAAATGTCTGATGAGCAGGGAAGGGAGAAGGCAAGGGACAGGTGCAGGTGGAAAATGGTTATAAATTGACATGGGCCAAAGGGGTTTTTCCTGCATTTCTCCAATTACTTGTGAGTAGACACAGGAGGGTCACCATGTAATGAAGTGGTGGGGGTAAACCAGATTCAGCTATTGTCCCTGCTGTGGAGGTGCTGTGTCTTGCTGCAGTGCTTCTGACCCAAGAAGTGTGTGGGGGACAGAGATGGTTCTATACCCACAAGGAGCTAAGATACAAAGAAAAACAAATTACTGTTGGATGGACGAAGGGTGGGTGCATGCCTTGGATGGTTACTTCCCTTATAAGGGGGAAGAGTCCTTTTGATAGATAAATCAGCTTTCTATTTTGAGTGGAGTCACCAATCATAAAATAATGCTTCATGGCTCTAGTCCACACAGGGATATCATTTAAGCCCTTAAAATATTGACTGCATAAAACTCATGCAATCTATACCCCACATGAAGGAAATTTAAGGCTATGTATCAGAGCTATGATTTTCCATTTAAAAGAAATACCATGATGAAATAATAAAACCTAATAATGAGGCATTTTATTCATAACATTCTGCACAACATATCAATATACTAATGACTTAAAGGCAGGGAAGAATTCATCTGACAATCCTGATATAACAAAATATGTTTAACACTCAATCTGGAATGCCATAGAAAGGTCAATAAATGAGGCTGGGAGTGCTTGGTCTCGACACTCAAACTTTTAAGGGTGGAAATGGTTCCTCAGTGCTATGATACAAAGAGGATAATTTGAAACTTGTTACCACATCCCAGTCTGGTCCTCTATCTGCACCATGTGGAGGCCATGGAAAGAATCAAAGATCAAGCTTGAACTTATGGAAGCCATTAGTAATCTTACACATCTGATTCAAGCTACAAAAACACAAAATATGCAGTCATAAATAAAAAATTAAACATTCTAATATTGATGGTAGAGGTCCTTAAAGAAGTTAATGCCAGAGAAAAGAAACCCAACAAACACTTGTTTTGCCTTGTGGCCACAGGCACTACCATTTTAATACACCTCAACCAATAGTTTTAAACACAATGAGCAAATAATATATCTTTAATTTGTTAGTTAAAATTTGTGTATCTGTGTGCTTACATGTAAAACAGAAGAGATGCAGAACTATAATTGAAACTAAAGATCAGCAAGAAAGAGAGCAATGCATCCTGCTACACCTGTCAAGTAACAACAAACCAAAACAAAGATATGCCAACCTGTTTTGCTCACATTTCACCCCCGCCAAACCACTATTCCTCGAACTATACCAAACTTACAACTATTATTGTCTGACTCCCCTTAGTCTTGTGTCATTATATTTTGTGAAGGAGTTTTTAAATCTTTTATTTTCAAGCCAGAGCATACACCATCCTCAGACACTGAACTGAGAACTAGCTGTGATGATCATGTGACACCACCTTTTTTCTTATATAATGCCTATCAAGACCCGAGTAATGCTTACAACAATTGGCACATCACTGTTTGGCTGTACCCAAGCCCTACCAATTACATACAAGCAATTGGCAAGGTAGGGCAACAGGAAGAAACATAGCAAGAAACCATGAAACTGGCTGCCCACCACTTGTATAATGTAAAACTTTTGAGTCAAATTGTACTTGGGCAGTTTTGCAAAGGAAAACATTTAGAATATAATGGTCTTGGAACAGATAAATAATAAGTCAGATCTAATATTTTCGAATAAACATTAAAAAATCAACAATAAGTAGTAAATCAACACTAGAAATTCTCTATTCCTTACACAGGAATACCTGGTATCAAAACATTACTGGCATACATATGTAGAGTATATCATCAGATCCAGTACACACCTCATATTCATGTGTAATCTGAGGCCACTGCAGTGGGTGTGGAGTTCATGGCAAACTCTGGTTCAAACTGTTCACAATCAAAATCAGAGAGAAGGAATGTTCATTTGCACACTCAGGTTGAGAAAAAAAAAAATTGAGAAGAGTAATACATAACAACTGAAGCTTGACTATTTGACAAAGCCTTCAAAATGGCTCAGTTGATGAAATTGAAAGTGTGAATATAAGCTTTCATATCACTTTTGAGATTGATGAATCTAGATCTGTTATAGAGAAAGCAGTGAATGATTGCTACAAAGGACCTTCCTGCTACTGGTGAATGACTATGACAAGTTGATAGCATGAAAAGGTAGTACAGAGTATCGTCTCATTGCACGATCACCACCATAATGTTCATGTGCTGTTAGCTTTGTGGCCACTTTTTTAATATCAGTGTTTATACCAACTATGGGCCATTCTTTGATCTAGTCTAACCTATCAGTAGAAAAATAGCCACATAACCTAGATTAGGATAATGTCACAGCATTGGATCATGTACAAAACAACACAAGCATGCAAATTCTGCATCACTTGACTTTATTTATGGACTGTATAGAGCTCCTAATAATCATAGGCTATGATTCAACTCATCTCTTCAACTACTTGGTCTAAAACAATTCAAATAATATGGTAGTTCTGCATATCCTGTGCTCAGTCAGGCAGGATAAAAATTGGATAGATGCACAAGCTATACAACAAGCCATACCCTCTGTGGTTCAGGAAAGCCATAGATGAAATGGCTACGGATTAGTTCTACTTACATTGCATCCTTCTTTACATTGCAGCTAACTCAAAAATTATCATCAATGTTCCTTCTTCTGACAACAGTGTAACTATGTACACCAACAGCCTTTCCATCTGCAACTCAACTGGACCACTTTTTTTCAACATGACTGAATTTTGACAAATCATCAGTCCCTATGTACAGTGCATCTCCCCAAGAAGCTACACCACATGATTAACATTCAAAGCTAATTCCCCTACAGATTCCTTTTAATTCTGTTGCATGTCAACCAGAGTCATCTTCATATGATCTAATGTGTTGGACAGCAGCGTCCCTTCTGTGCTCTTGCCATCAACTGTTAGTCGCCCAATGGTCTGTAGGAGAGTAAATTGAGTAAAATTAGATATTAATAAGTGAAATACATATTTTTTAAGAGATCCTGCAGAATTACCCATTTATCTAACATAGTAAAAGTAGGGGGGACGGAGAGGGGGGGTCGCCGATTTAATGAAGCGGCCTTGCTGTGGATGTGCTGTGTCTTGCGACACTGCTTCTGACCCAGGGCAGTGGACAAGGTGCAGGGATGACCCGTCATCCAGGAGGTGCTAAGATAAGAGGGAAGAGGGAGGGTGGAGGGGTATGGAGTGTATTCAGGGATGGAATGGGTGGGAATGATTTTATGCCTTTTCCTTTTTGGCTACCTCCCTTGTAAGGGGGAAAAAGCCTTGGTATATGTAGATATTTTCATGGATTGATATACTCTTATTGCTTCTTTACCTGAGAGACACTGCTCACAAACATCACACAAGTACTGGGAGGATTCAATAAATATGTCCTACCAGAAAGAACATTATGGTTGCAATACATATGAACAAAGCTTTTGACTAGGTCCCCAGAGATACACATATACCAAAGGCTTTTTCCCCCTTACAAGGGAGGTAGCCAAAAAGAAAAAGGCATAAAAACCATTTTCACCCATTCCATCCCTAATACACTCCACTCCCCTCCACCCTCCTTCCTCCCTCTTATCTTGGCACCTCCTGGATGATGGGTCATCCCTGCATCTTGTCCACTGCCCTGGGTCAGAGGCAGTGTCACAAGACACAGCACATCCACAGCAAGGCCACTTCATTAAATCGGCTGTGTCAATTTATTTCTCACATCCACTCCCTCACCCCTCATCTGCTACCCACTCTCCCTCCTGCATCACAGCATCATCCATACACAACCATTCTCCATTCACCCCTACCTTCTGTCCTCTCCCATCCTTCCTCAACAGACATTCCCCTCTTTCCTAATGCTCCTTTTACTCCATCCATCCCTCTCATCCTAGGTCACCTCTTCATGTTCACTCCTTCCACTTCTGCCTTCCACACCTCTTTTATTAGTCTTTCTTCACTCATTCTTTCCATGTGTCCAAACCATCCCAATACTCTTTCATCAACCCTATCTCCCAACTCCCTTTCCACCCCCATTCTCCTCCTCACCTCCTCATTTCTCACTCTATCGAGCCTAGTAACCCTTATCATACTTCTCAGGCACTTCATCTCAAACACATTCAAACTCCTCTCTTATGTCCCATGTTTCTGCCCTGTACACTGCTGTCGGTACAATCACTCCTTCATACAATCTTCTCTTAGCATCCATTCCCAAATGTAAGAAAACAAACACTGACTTTGTATAACAAAAAGAAACTTATAATAGCCATCCACAAACAGTTCATAAGAACCACCCTAGGATATGCCTCCACAGTATGGTTCCCAAAAATCAGCAAATTGAACACAGACAATTTACAAATACTGCAGAATGGAACACTGACATTAACAACAGGATGCATCAAAACTACCCTTTTAGGATACCTACACATAGAAACCAAAATACTTCCACAAGAATATCATATGAAAATGATAGAAACACAATTCTATGCTAGAACTCTAAATAACACCCATTCTTTGTCTCACAAACACAACCATCAGAACAGAACTATTTATACATCTACCATAACCTTCCACCCATACCAGACAAACCACCCACAGAGAAACATATTGACACCCAAATAACTAAACATGCCCTCCAAGAAAGACAGCCAAACCCAAATACAAGCTCCACAGAGAAAACCCTCCCACACCAAATGAGAACAACAAGAACCACACTGGCAAGCCTGCACTCAAGACACCATATGTCACTAAAATAGTACCAACACAAAACAGGTCTGGACACATTCAAACTGCCCCAGATGCAACCACTACACCAAAGACACAGCACACCTTGTACTACAATGCCCCACACTAACAATTCCCAGGCAACAACACAATATCTCTTTTCTTAGTTCCATATGTTCCCACCTAGGGGCTGTTGGCAGTTTCCTGGAGGCAGCAGATCTCCTGCATGAGAGACCAGGGGCAACATAATGATTGACTGATTGTCATGGATGTGGGTGGGTATACAGCAGAGGGGTTTCTTCATCATTCTTACTGCAGCTACAGTCACCTTGCCAGGGACAGCTCCCCAACCAGGTTAGAATGATGGGGTCTATGTCTGAGCTGCCTTTTTTAACCTCTTCCCTATGTACGGAGAGCAAAACAGACCATGAAATGGTCTACTACCTCATGCTAGCTGCTACCGAGCTGTACTGCCCCCTCAGCCTACAGTGACCACTTGGCCTGCACTACCTGCTGCATGGAATGTAAATAGATCTTTCCAGACATCCATCTCCTGCTCCAACTATGATGCACCATTGCCACAGGGCTTTTGGTTGTTAATGAGAATAAAGTTGTTGAACAGTTGGAGGAAAGTTTAGATAGTGAATGAATATACTGTAAGTCTCAGTCATTGTTCCACACTAAGCATCAATTTCCTGCTAAGAGCTGAACTTATGTGGTATCAATAGGTGGTGGTGAGACTACAGCTGGTCTTCCCTCAAATGTCATGTCTCTGACTCCCACTTCAAGATCTTGCTAACCTCTTTCTAAGTGGGAGACAAGGCAAAGGGAGTTGCAAGACCTTGAAAACATGATTCACAACAGGCACAAAACCCCTGGAAAAGAAAACCTCACCACACTTGTGTAATTTGAATATAATGAAAACTATACTGAGGCATCACTAGAAAAACTAGTTGGAATTTCTTAACAGGAGTGATATTTTGAGGTACATAACTAGAACTAACAGTATTCTAAGTATGAAAATAAGCATCTAATCAAATACATCTGATATCTTTACATAAATAAATAACACTTAAACATAGTGCTAAGGCCCTTACTGCATTTTTGAGAAGAAGACAGACATGATGCCCATGAAGTGAACGTCCATAGAGTGAAGCTGTTGAATCAACCTGCTCCACTACTGCCAAGCTCCCACCATGAGTAACTGCTGCTAGTACCTGTGTTATATGAGAAGATATAAAACAAACCATACTTTATTTACTTTATATTATACATGCATCTACACAAAAATATATAAGAATAGAATGCTCATTCAAAGAAGGAAAGGTACTGCAAGACTGGATAAATGCCAATATTGTGCCAATATATAAAGAGGAAGACAAGGAAGACCCAACAAACTATAGACAGGTCTCCCTTACAAGTACAATAGTTAAAAATCTGTGAAAAAGTCATCAAAAGTAGAGAACAAGAGAAAAATATACTAAATCCATCAAAAGTAAAGAACAAGTAGAAGTTGAACAAGAAGTAGAAGAACAAGACATCAAAAGTAGAGAACAAGAAGAGAACAATATACTAAATCCAAAACAATTCAGTTTTAGACAGGTAAGATCTTGTGCCACAAACTTGATTTGTTTTTATTCAAGGTTAATAGATATAATACAAGAAAGGGACGGATGGGCAGACTGTGCTTTCCTAAACTTACAAAAGGCATTTGATAAAGTACCACACAAAAACCTATTAAGAAAACTCAAAACAATAGGTGTACATAGAAAATTACTGAAATGGATGGAAAATTTCTTGCATGGGAGAAAAATGAGAGTGGTGCTCATAGATAAAAACTTGACCTGGGAAGAAATGATAAGTGGAGTCCCACAAGATTCATTATTGGCTCTGATAATGTTTGCTATATATATAAATGACATGGATGAAAGTGTAAAATATTATATAAACTTCTATGCAGATGACGCAAAACTACTAAAGAAAGAGGAAAAAGACTGTGAATTGCTACAGAGACCTGGACAAAGTCTGGGAATGGAGTCAAAAGCAGAAAGTGAACTTCAACATTAAGAAATGTAGTATAATGGAATTTGGAAAAGTAAAAAAAAAATATCAGGACAATATAAAATCAGTACAATAAAAGGAACTAGGAACAAGGAACTAGTCCGAAAAGGAACTAGGACTAATTATCACCAAAGACATGTCCCAGACAAGCATATAAACAAAATAGTTACAGAAACCTACAATTTACTAAGATCAATAAAGATGGCTTTTAATCACTTGGATGAAGTAATGGTCCAAAAAATACTAGTCACACTGATAAGACCAAAACTGGAATATGCTGCGACACTATGGACACCCAGTACAAAAAAGAATACAAGGAAAATACAAAGAATTCAAAGAGCAACGACAAAGATGGCACCAACACTTTCAAAATTGACATACAAAGATTGTCTAAATTGGAATTACCAACCTTGGAACAAAGAAGAGAAAGAGGCGATCTATTGGCCATTTACATAATCATGAAAGGCATGCAAGTCCTTGACAGAGAAGACTTGAAGACTTATTAAAGTGGGATAAAAGAAAAACAAGGGGACATGAAAAGAAACTCAAAAAGGATAGTTATAGAAGAAATCTGGAGAGAGGGAGAGAGAGAGAGAGAGAGAGAAATCCATACAGAGTGGTGGATGTCTGGAACAAATTGGACAAAACAACAGTGTGTGCAAACACTATACAAGAATTTAAGAACAAACTAAATGTTGCAAGATAAAAAGACGGGTCACTACAAGCATAGTTCCCCTTCCCATATAATACAACTAGGTAAATACACACACACAGGATATGAAGAAATACATTTTCCATATATATGCATAACTACTTGGAATAGTTTAGGTGATATAGCCTAAACTGGAACAAAAGATGAATTCAAACTAAATATGAAAATTGGAAACTAAGGACACAGACCACGTAGGAACCATACACGAATTTGAAGCTAGGTTGATTAGTGTTGTTCAGTGATAGGAGGTCATTAGTAGGGAGGATATTAGTGTGTAGTGGTGTCTCCTTATATGTGGTATCTTACACTGAAGTCTCCTGATAGAAGATATGGGGTGGGGTTTGTTGGGTAAGGAGGTCTCATAGTTTTTCTTAAGTAATATGTTCTTATGGGAGGGATATATAGAAAACAGATGGTTATTGGGTAGTGTAGGAAAACTTTGGCTGCAATGGCTTGAAGAGATATGTGGAATGTGAGTGATAGTGATGAGATGCCTGGGAAGATGAGAATTAATGTACCTCCTTATTTGGTTTAGGCAGGGAGAGAGGATACCCATCAATAGACACATAGGTAAGAAATTTTTGGCAAAGGTAAACATGTTTCTTTAGCTTTCAATGAATTGGAGAATGTGTATGATGAGGGTTGATAGAGAGACATTGTGGAGTGTATTGAGGATGTATAGGATAAGGAGAAGTCTGATGAAGGTGGAAAAAAGTTATTACATGAATAGCAAGGTATATGTGAAGGTTGGCATAGGAATTAATGGTTTAAGGTTGAGCTAAATGTGGAGATGCATCTGGGTTGTGATATCACCATGGTTCTTCAACATGTTTATGGGTGAGGTAAGGGAGGTGAACAAAAGAGTGAAAAGTAGAGTTTTGAAATGGGTTGATAAGGGTAGAGGGATGTGGGAGGTGAACCTATTCCAGGTAGGGGGGGTACATAACACCATAACCTACGAGAAAGCACTATTGAACACACCCAACTACCTGTCTGATATATCTTAGGAATTCAGTTAATGAATTCATATACACACATGCAGTTACCAAGCCTGTTACATACCTCACAAAATGGAAGTTGAAAATCAGTTATTGTGAAAGAAGATCGTGCTGTTAGCTGCCCTGATGCCAGCAGGTCTGTAAATGTAGCCCTGCTAGCTGTTCTGCCTGATAGGAAAGAAGTAATGGCAAAATCCACCTTCAATGGCAGTTCCGAAGCCATACCATCCTGTGGAAAAGAAAAAATAGCACTTATTAAAATATGCTATCAAGCAAAATCTAATAATTACAAAATGTACAGTTAAAACTGCCACCCTCTCCCCTTGTAAATCTCATCCCCTTACCTGGGTAAAAGTAAAGTGAAGCGATGTACAATGAGAGAGGATGGTAGCAATTTGGAAGGGAGTCTTAAGGAGAGAGGCTGGAGAAAGTGGATAGCTTTAGGTACTTGGAGTCACATGTGGCAAGCAAGGGAGGAGTAAAAGTAGATTGAGGATTGAGAGAAGCAAGTAAGTACCTTGGCGAATTAAAAAGTGTAATGAGAAAAAGACATCTGGGAATGGATGCTAAGAAGAGATTGTATGAAAGGGTGATTGTGCCAACAGCACTGTATAGTGCAGAGATATGGAATATAAGAAAACAAAGAGAAGAAAAGTTTAAATGTCTTTGAGACGAAATGTCTGAGAAGTATGGTAGGAGTTACAAGGTTGGATAGAGTGAGAAATGAGGTGAGGAGGAGAGTGGTGGTGGAAAAGGAGATGGGAGATAAGGCTGATAAAAAGAGTATTAGGATAAAAAAAAAAAAAAAAAAAAAAAGTGGAAGGTAGAGGTGGATGGAGTGAACCCGAGGGAATGACTGAGGATGAGATGGATGGAAGAGGTGAAAGGGGCATTGAGCAACATGGGGATGTTTGTTGAAGAAGGCTGGGAGAAGGCAGAAGATAGGGGTAGGTGGAGAATGGCTGTATATAGATGATGCTATGATACATGACAGGAAGTGGTTGGGGGATGGGTGGGTAGGGCGTGGTTGTGTGTGAATGATATTTTGATGCAACCCAAAGGGATTTCTCCCCGTCTTCAATGTTTTTGCATGAGGGTATGGAGAGGGGTAGTCATTGATTAAATGAAGCATCTTTGCTGTGGATGTACTGCATCTGCTACATTGCTTCTGACCAAGGGGGATAGATAAGATGCAGGGATGACCCATCATCCATGAGGAGTCAAGATGAGAGGGATGGTGGATGGGGGTGGAATGGGTGGTGACAAAATGGGTGGGAGTGGAATTATGCCTTTTGACTTTCGTTACCTCCCTGGCAAGGAAGAAAAGCCCTTGG
Organism: Oratosquilla oratoria; assembly: GCF_046742065.1. NCBI lineage: Eukaryota > Metazoa > Arthropoda > Malacostraca > Stomatopoda > Squillidae > Oratosquilla > Oratosquilla oratoria. The sequence continues at coordinate 25,451,865 of NC_134797.1, forward strand.
TATATGTATGCACAGTTGAAAGTAGGTGAAACAGTGTATGAAGATGTAAAAGTTCAAAGCAGAAATATTGAACACTAACTTTCAGTTGCTTTGAGGACAAAGAAAGAATGAGGCAGAGGGTTGTATGGCAGAAAAAAGAAGGTACAAGAGTAAAATAGTTAAGGTTGTTCCTTGTATTTTTCTATTATTTCTTTTTCATAGTTTCTCTTTTCATCTCTGCATATTTTTACATAATCGTTCCTAATTTGATGTATATTTGCCATTTGCTTTTTTTTTTTTCCATTTTTTCCAGGCTTTGTCTCTTTTATCCTTAGCTTCACTACATTTTTGTTGTACCAGTTCTTTATGTATACTCTTTCTTGCTTTTGTTGTGGTATATATTTGTTCACTCCCTCATTATAAATTTCTTTAAGTATATTTCATTTCTCTTCCATCTTTGTTTCTTCCTATTCTATGTTTCTCATTTCTTCTTAGGTCTATTTGTTCTTTTTGTTCGAATTCTATTAGTACATGGTCATTCTTTCCTATTGGTATTTTGTAATCTATTCTGTCCACAATTTCAGGTTCTGACGTAAGTATCAAATCCAGTCTCAATGGTTCCTTATTGTTTCTGTATCTAGTATTTTCCTTTATCCACTGAGTCATTGTGTATTCAATGGTCATGTCAAGCAGCAAGATGCCCCAGATATCTTCTCCACCCTTTACTGTCATTTCTTCCCAATATATTTCTTTTGAATTAAAATCACCCATAATTACTATATTTCCTCTTTCCTTCATCATATCAGTCAGTTCATACTTAGTATCTTCCAATATTTTGGAATGATCATTTTCTGTCCAGGACTGTGTTTTCGGGGGTACATACACTACTACAAATATTCTACTTTTCATGTGGTTGCTTTCAACTTTTATCATAATTGGTTCTACATTTTTTTTTCCTCTGTAATCTTTGTCACATTTAAGTCTTTCCTAGTCAAAAATAATACTCCCCCTCCCTGCTTTTTCTTTCTATTCTTCATCCAACAATTGTATAGACCTTGGCCCACAGTATTTGGTGGTAGATTACTTTTAAATTCAGTTTCTACTATTCCCATTATGTCAACTTCTTTATCTAAACTTTGTATGTATGTATGTATATATATATATATATATATATATATATATATATATATATATATATATATATATATATATATATATAAAAGAGGGAAATATGTTGGCAAGAAGTAACAGACAGGATTGAGATTCTACCAAATTAAAACTTACAACAGAATAAGATAATGATCCTCTTAGTTTGTGTGGAACAGTAACATCTTCTGCAGTAAAAGTAAACTGTTGTTCCTGAGTACTGCCAGCTTCTAACCTCCATGGAAGATCAAAATCTTCACTATTTACAACCTGTGAAAAAGAAAAACAAGACCTGTATCCCTTCTTGAAAAAGTACCAACAATTTGGATTCTAAAGTTAGTCATCAATAGCTGATGTTTTCTTTACAGTACTTAATATATTTTCCTACATACATACACAAATACATAAAAGTGATACAAGGTAGTATATCTAAAAATAGTGTATCAGATGATAATTCACTCTGTTACCCCTGCTCTCTTGCAACTGCAGAATCCAGGTAACTAGCAACCTCAAAGTTGGTTTACAAGTCACTCAAGAAGATATACCGTGTTAATGTGTGGGGATTATTAGTGTGGGGCATTGCAGTATGGGGTGTTCTGTTTCTTTTGTGTAATGGTTGCATTTGGGGTAGTTTGAATCTGTGGCCAGGCCTATACAGTGTTAATACTGTTTTAATGCTGGATGATGTCCTGACAACTGGCACGCCAGAGTGGTTCATGTCAGGTGTGATTATATATATAAATATATATATATACATATATGTATATATATATATATATATACCCGTCTGGGGTATTGGCTGCTTGTTATTGTGGCAAAGTAGCATGCAGTCGATACTTTAGGGTCTATATGGGGCGCCCCTACGGACCAGAGCCACACATCATTTTGTCTATGATAGAAGAAATTCTGTTCATAGAGAAATGATGACAATTTTATACTACGACTGTCCCTCCGTTATGCTGTCCCCCAACCCCTTGTTGCTGTCCTGTACCATTTCTCTGAGTATTCTCTTTCTGATTGGGGGAATTCCCTGTGGTGGGGGAAAAGAATACTGCCACCAAGTTTTCCCACTTGGATCGTAAGAGGCGAGAAGAAAGGGACGGGGAGAGGGACTAGGCATCCTTCTCCCTGTAGCCCCACGGGGCACACATCCTAAAGACAAAAGTGAAGGCATAAGGGGTGCTGGCGGGCCTCGGGCCAGCACCCTAAGGTTTGGGTCTTTTAATGTGCGTGGATGTGGTACAGATGAGAGTAAAAGGGAAGAGATAGGTAGTATGTTTGTGAGAAGAAAGTTGGATGTGTTGGCTTTGAGTGAAACTAAGTTGAAAGGGAAGGGTGAGTGTATGTTTGGGAGTGTAAGTGGGAGGTTATCAGGAGTGAAGAGAGGGCGAGGGAGGGAAGGGGTGGCTATTCTTGTAAGTGAGGAGATAGGTAAAGGGGTAGTGGAGTGGAAGGAGGTTTCCTCAAGGATAATGTGGATGAAGGTGAAACTGGGAAAGGAGATGTGGGTCGTTGTAAGTGCATATGGGCCGGGCAGTGAGAAGAGCATGGAAGAAAGGGAGGCCTTTTGGATAGATTTAAATGAGTGCATAGAGGGTTTAGGAAGAAATGTCAATGTAATAGTACTGGGAGACCTTAATGCTAGAGTGGGAAATGGTCCAATCGATGGAGTGGTTGGGAAGTGTGGAGTTCCAGGAAAGAATCGTAGTGGAGAGTTGATGGTGGAAATGTGTCTAGAAAGAGAGTTGATGATAGCAAATACAGTGTTTCGGAAGAAAGTCAAGCATAAGTACACATGGGAGAGGGTGGTGGAGGGAAGGGTGGTAGATAGAGCGCTAATGGATTATGTAGTGGTAAATAGGATTATGATAGGAAGAGTTAAGGATGTACATGTGCTAAGGGGAGAAGGTGGGGGAATATCAGATCATTTTTTGGTGGAAGGTAAGTTGAGAGTGGAGGATAGATGGAGAAGGAGGAAAGGGACAAAAGGTAGGGAGGTTCTTAGAGTGAACTCCTTGAATGAAAAGGAAAAGGAGAAGGAGTACGAAAAGAAGCTGAAGGAGGAGTGGGAGGGAGTAAAGGATAGAGCAGAGATGGGTGTGGAGGAGGAATGGGGATGGTTCAAGGAGGGAGTCTTAAAGTGTGCAAGGATGGTGTGTGGAACAAGAAGGACAGGGGGAAATAGAAGAAAGGGTAGTGAATGGTGGGATGAGGAAACAAAGAAGGTTGTAGAAGAGAAGAAGCGAGCATTCACAGATTGGTTACAAAAGAGGACAGGGGAGTCATATGAGACGTACAAAGAAAAGAAAAGAGAAGTAAAGCAAAAGGTAAAGGAGGCAAAGAGGAGAGCAGATGTGAAATGGGGTAGGAGTATGACAGAAAATTTTGAAAGTAATAAAAAGATGTTTTGGAAAGAAATTAAGAGAGGAAGAGGAGGCGAATCAAGTAGGGAAGAAAAGGTAAAAGGTACAGATGGAGAGTTGATAATGGAAGAGATGGCAGTGAGGGGAAGATGGGCAGAATATTTTAGGGAGTTGCTAAATGTGAAGGAGGATAGGGAAGGAAAGATAGCTGCAGTGGGAAATACGAAGAAAATGAGAGTGATGAGTGAGGAGAACGGAGGAGAAATAAGGAAGGATGAGGTGAAGGCAGTTGTAAAGATGATGAAAGCAGGTAAGGCACCTGGTCTGGATGGATGTCATGCAGAATGTCTGAAAAAGGGAGGTTCAGTGATGGTGGACTGGTTGGTGAGATTATTTAATGTTTGCTGGAGAGAGGGTAAAGTACCGGAGGACTGGAGTAGTGCCTGTATAGTTCCTCTTTACAAGGGAAAAGGGGACAAGTGTGAATGTAGTAATTACAGAGGGATTAGCCTGTTGAGTGTAGTAGGGAAGGCTTATGGGAGAATCTTAATTGAGAGGATTAGGAGAGGAACAGGAGTAATTGGTGAGGAACAGTGTGGATTTAGGACGGGTAGAGGTTGTGTAGATCAGATCTTTGTGGTAAGACAGATATGTGAGAAAGCTATAGGAAAGGGGAAGGATGTTTTTTGGGCTTTTATGGATCTGGAAAAGGCTTATGATAGGGTAGACAGAAAGGCACTGTGGGAGGTTATGCAGATTTATGGGATAGGAGGAAAGCTTTTGGGAGCTGTCAAGAGTTTTTATGTGAGTAGTAGAGCATGTGTTAGGATTGGAAATGGAGAGAGTGAGTGGTTTGAAGTAAAGGTGGGACTTCGTCAAGGATGCGTTATGTCGCCCTGGCTGTTCAACTTATACATGGATGGGGTGGTGCGAGAGGTGAATGCTAGGGTAGTGAGTCAGGGATTGGAGATGGTTAAAGAAAATGGAGAAAAGTGGGAGGTGAGCCAGCTGTTGTTTGCGGACGACACTGCGCTTGTGGCAGGGTCAGAGGAGGGATTGAGGAAGCTGGTGGCAGAGTTTGGGAGAGTATGTGATAGAAGAAAGCTAAAGATAAATGTGGGTAAAAGTAAGGTGATGAGATGTACAAGGGGTGAAAGTGGCAGTAGACTGGAAGTGAACATTAAGGGAGAGCGACTGGAGGAAGTGGATAGTTTTAGATACTTGGGTGCAAGTGTAGCAGGAAAAGGTGGAGTGAAGGTGGAGGTAGAATGTAGATTGAGAGAAGCGAGTAAATGCCTTGGTGGTTTAAAGAGTGTAATGAGAAATAGACATTTGGGAATGGATGCGAAGAGGAGACTGTATGAAGGAGTGATTGTGCCAACAGCACTGTATGGGGCAGAAACGTGGAACATAAGAGAAGAAGAGAGAAGGAGTTTGAATGTGTTTGAGATGAGGTGTCTGAGAAGTATGGTGGGGGTTACTAGGCTAGATAGAGTGAGAAATGAGGAGGTGAGGAGGAGAACAGGGGTGAAAAAGGATTTGGGAGAGAGGGTTGATGAAAGAATATTAGGATGGTTTGGACACATGGAAAGAATGAGTGAAGAAAGACTAGTAAAAGAGGTATGGAAGGCAGATGTGGAGGGAGTGAACATGAGGGGACGTCCTAGGATGAGGTGGATGGATGGGGTGAAGGGGGCTTTGGGGAAGAGGGGAATGTCTGTTGAGGAAGGAAGGGAGAGGACGGAAGACAGAGGTGAGTGGAGAATGGTTGTATATGGATGATGTTGTGACTGCATGAGGAGGAATAGGCGGGGGGGTGGGGGGTGGGGTAGTATGTGTGAGTAAATTTTGACGCAGCCCGAAGGGATTTCTCCCCGTCCTCTCCTTATATGCAAAGGGGGACGGAGAGGGGGGGTCGCCGATTAAATGAAGCGGCCTTGCTGTGGATGTACTGTGTCTTGCGACACTGCTTCTGACCCAGGGCGGTGGGCAGGGTTCAGGGATGACCCGTCATCCAGGAGGTGCTCAGATGAGAGGAAGGGTGGGAGGGGTGTGGAGTGTATTTAGGGATGAAATGGGTGGGAGTGTTTTTATGCCTTTCCTTTTGTGGCTACCTCCCTTGGAAGGGGGAAAAAGCCTTGGTATATGTATGTATGTATATATAATATATATATACAGTCACTATCCGAGTTACGACGTACAGGAGTTACGACCACCCGTACTTACGACCACATCTAGCAGATGCCTATTATGAGTTTACTGTACATGTCTGGCAGCACAGCGTGTAAGATAGTTGTGGCAACCTGCATCGTGTACGGCAGTTATGGGAGAGATGGAAAAGTTATTTTACACGTGGTTGGAAGATAATAGGCAAAGAAATGTGAGAGTGACGTTGCAAGCAGTGCAAAGTAAGGCTACAAGTTAATTTCACATGTTGAAAGAATGTGCAGGTGAAGAATACGCTTCACATGAGTTCATAGTGAGTGCTGGGTGGTTTTGTTGCTTTCGAGAGCGTTACCAGGTTTACCACATGTTGTCAAAAGGTGAGGCTGCTAGCAGTGATGTGCCTGCAGCCAAGGCATTTGTGGAAGAGTTTGATAAGTTATGGATGAAGGATATTTACGTACTTACGACCACGTCTAGCTGATGCCTATTATGAGTTTACTAATACGAATACACTATAATAAGTATTTTCTTTCTTTAACTTACCATATCATATTAACAACTAAGCAACTGAAAACAATACTGTATACAACTGTAGGAGAGAAGCCAAACGCAGAGTACTAGATCCAATGTATTTAACGTTTCACCCACCAGGGCTTCTTCAGAAATAACCCAAGCTTGCAGGGGAGAAAGGAACATGAAACTGGTGTTTAAAAAAAAAAAAAAAAATCACACCAGGCTTAATGACCCCCTTATGGGTCGACAGCCTTAAAAAAGTCCACTATGTTATTTTGGGAGAAGCCCTGCTGGGCGTAACGTTAAATACATTGGATCCCATACTCTGCGTTTGGCTTCTCTCCTACAGTGCTGTTGCAGTTGGTGCTGTACCTATATCTCACGCTTAGAATGGTTTGAAATGGATGAGAAAAATAGATCTTAAAATTCACATATATTTAGAGTACATACAACAATTGAAGAATTAAGAAAAAATTATTAAAAGGAAACTACAATTCAAAAAACTTAAAAATGGTAAGCAAGGTTATATTTAATACAGGTGTGTGTGTGTGTGTGTATACAGGTATAGTATATACATACAGTACCTGCATATGTATATATACTGAAATACAGTACAGTATTAAAACATTAAAAAAAATAGAAAAAATTATAAAAATGAAACTAAAAAGCATTGATAAATAAACAGTAAACAGCTTGTATCTAATAGTATTCAATAGAAAAAGTTACTTAAAAATGCAACGGATTGATATCGTGTATCCTAGAGTAGAACCCTCATGTCGGCCATTTTGAATAGGATCCGACTTATGACCAATCCGACTTACGACTGGTTGGTCGGAACCTATCTAGGTTGTAACTCAGATAGTGGCTGTGTGTATATATATATATATATATATATATATATATATATATATATATATATATATATATATATGTATATATATATATATATATATATTTTTTTTTTTATGCTATTGCTGCTGGAGTACCAAGTTTGGCAGTCTGTCTTGAAGGGCTCATTTAGTGATCTGAGTGTGTGTATGTGCTTTTGTGTGGTATAGGTGGTAGGTTATAAATCTTTGAGTAGTACATATACAAAAATAGCAGAAAGAATATAACAGCTATTGATTCTTTGGAAGGCAAGTAAATTTCAAATTATTCTCAACTATGGTGACCAATGATGAAAACAGTTAATTGACTGCTGACAGCAAGTACATGTTCGATGGTGATTATGGAAAATCTATGGTGGAGATACATAACCTAAGACCAGAATGGCAACTATGAGTGAAATACTAAGAAAAGTACTGGTGGAGATGGTTAAGACCAGAGATGAAATGAAAGCACTCAGGAAAGAAATGTTTGACCAGTTAAAATAGATTATCTAAATGGTATATTGAGTGAAATTACATTAAGAAAGGAATCATTATGTCAGAACTTGAGAGGTTAACATGTGAAAATAACAAGTTAAAAGAATTATTTAAGCTAAAGGACACTGTATAGCAAAGTAATGGAAAGACTAGAGAAAAAGCAAACAAATCAAAAAAGGTGCAGGTGGTTAAAATTACAAGACAAGAAAATGGAAGATGTTGAGGAGACACAAGTACTTAAAAGTAGAGAAACACTGATAAAAGATTTGGTAAACAAATGAAAATGTATTACAGTAGTTGGGTCGCAAGGGGAACATCTACTGGTAAAACAAAAACAAGAAATGAAAGGATGACAAAGCTAAAGAAATAGTGCAAACTACAATGGGCAATAAGGAAGGCACTTGAGCACGAACCACAGGCAGGAACAGACAGCTAGACATAAAGGATTTGTGGGAAAACCCAGTTTCGGCTGTGGCATTCCTTGGGGAGATGGGACTGCTCGGACAGACAGTCTAGGGAACGACAACAACAACAACAGACAGCTAGAAGATGGAGTGCCAGCCATGGAAGTGTAGTTGTGGAGATGAGGATGAGGATGGATTCTAAAGACAGTAGTGAGTAAAATGATTCTCAACATCCATATCACAGGATCACCAAAAATGTAAGATCTAATTAGTTCCATTAGCAAATTTATCCTGACTCGGTAAAAAAAAAATCACCCTAAAATATTTTTTCTTTACTTAATATGCATATAAAATTCCAAAACAATTTGTAAACTTGAGCATACTTACGGTGCGAATCATTTTTATGGACTTGGTGTCTGGCAAGTGTAACACCAGATTACTGATGGGTGAAGATGCTAAATTGGTAAAGGTCACATGAGTCACCACCTGTGCCATGACTCCTTCCATGGCTTCCATACTATAAAGCTGTAATGCATAAATAGTGGTTATAAAATGTTCTATTCAAGATAGCACAGAGGGGCAGAGACTTGGAATTTAAGAGAGGCAGCAAGGAAAAGTTTGAATGTGTTTGAGATGAAATGTCTGAGAAGTATGGTATAATAGGTTGGATAGAGTGAGAAACAAAAAGGTGAGGAGGAGACCAGGAGTGGAAAAGGAGATGACAGATAAGGCTGATGAAAGAGCAGGTTTGGATACATTGAAAGAATAAGTGATGAAAGAGTAGTAAAAGAGGTGTGGAAGGCAGAGGTGTAGAGAATGAATCTGAGGGGATGACCAAGGATGGGATGGATGGATGGAGTGAGGGGGAGTTGAGCAAAGAAGGGAGAAGACTGGAGATGGGGATAAGAGGAGAGTGCCTGTGTATAGATGATACTGTTATGCAAGTAAGGGAGGGGTGGGGGATGGGGGGGAAGTGGATGCTTATGTGTGAATGATATACTGAAGCAGCCAGAGGGGATCTCTCTCTCTGTTTTCTCTTTTTCTACATGAGGGGACGGAGAACGGGGGGGTCACAAATTAAGTGATGTGGCCTTGCTGTGGATGTACTGTCTTATTACATTGCTTCTGACCCAGGGCAGTGGGCAGGATATAGGGATGACCCATCATCCATGAGGAGCTAAGATGAAAGGAAGGAAGGGGTGGTGGAGGGGAGTGGAATGGGTGGGAGTGGGTATGTGCCTTTGACTTGGCTATCTCCCTTATAGGAGGGAAAAAGCTCTTGGTATATATATATAAATAAAATGTTCTTCTTTGTTACAAGTTACATTCTACCATGTAATTACAGAATAACAAACATAAAAACTACATAAGACCTTACCAGTCGTAGATGTGAATCTTCAGCCATTAACTTTACACAAGGTTTGACAGGATTAACAGTCTCCTCAGGCATTGGTATACTTTCCTGTAATTCTTGACATATGCTACCATTAGCTTCTTCATACTCTGTTCTGTCTCTAGCTGTTGACTTCTTTGAACTTCTCTCCTTTTTGCTCTTCTCCTTTTCTTTCTTTTCTTTCTTTTTCTTCTTTTTACTAACAGTTGCTGGTGTCTATTTTGAAAACATGAAGATCAAGTCAAATTTATAAAGTTAAAATAAATGAGAAGGAAATATCAAACTTTAAATGCTATGGTCTTTTCAAGATGACCCTGTAAGATTTGGTAAGCCATGATCTGTCTACACATACTGCCTTGAAATATTATAAACAATCCACATCAAATATTGCAGGTCTCATGGTGTTGCCAACTTGCAACTACCCATATGGGTGTGATGAGTCATCAACCCCTAAATCTAACTGGAGGTGCAGCCCAAAGAGCCCAGTATCTGGTTTCAAAAGGCCCAAAATATACTTGCTCTTTTCCCTTCTTATTTCATTCCAACCTACACATACCCAATAATTAAAAACCTCATCAATTATACACATATCAATCCAATACAACACATGCAAATCTTGGATAGGGTGTCAGCCACACCTCCAGGTAAAAGTGAGGATGTTGGCGAGCTTTGAAGATGGGTCGCATGGAGATCATTCTGACAATTAGTTCTCAGGACCATCACTTGTAGGTACCTAATCTTAATTTCCATAACCTATTTTCCTCATACATTAATTGCCATTTATCAATATAACCAATTCAAGCCACCTAACTTATGATCTGTAATTTACTTGAAAACATTTAACTTACCTCATCTTGTTTCTTTTCTTCAGCTTCAACAGTTTGGTCCATTATTCCTTCACAAACTTGATTTTCAGGTACTTCAGGAGATAACCAGATATCCATGTCCTGATGAGTCAAATGAAAAAAAAAATAAGTTCCTCTAGTTATGCCATATTTCTATACTTAGAAAATGTTGCCTCCAATTTCATTGACAGGAAATGTATAACTCCACAGAAGTCTGCAACAGTCCTCAGGCACTCCTGTAACCTATCTGTTTCCATATCACCAAGTTCTAGAAGTAGAAGCTGTCAGCTCTCCGTAAGTGAAAAGGAGGAAATAATGACATATCAGTAGGATTGTATGAGAGATATGACTGCTGAAGATCAAAGTGGTTCCCAGCCTGGCAGATAAACCATAAGAACAGACTAAAAGTACAGTCTGCCAACTTTGAAAGATCATAGAAAAAGTGATTATATGATTATATTATTCAGGTCGCTAAAAGAGATATATTACATTGACAGATGCGATCTCTTGATTAAGGATACAAGGGCTTTACAAAGTCATGAGAACAAACCAAGAAGAAATATAGTTTTCCATACTGATGCATAAATACTAGGAATAGCTTGGAAGGTGATATAGCCCAAGTTGATATAATACATGAATTCAAATCTAAATATGATAATTGGAAATAAAAGATATAAACTAAGTTGGAGCCACATGAACTTGAGGCTAGGTATAATAAATCATTGAGTAGATGTGACCCGATGAGTGTTAGTTCCTTTCCTGGATAAGGAAATGATAAAAAAAAAAATATTACAAACACTGATAAGGCCAAAACTGGAATATGCAGTACAAAAAAGAATGTAAGAAAATTAGAAAGAATACAAAGAGCAACGACAAAGATGGCCCCCAACACTTTCAAACTTGACATATGAACAAAGACTGGCCGAATTGGAATTGCCAACCCTGGAACAAAGAAGAGAATGAGGGGACCTACTAATCATCTACAGAATTATGAAAGGAAAAGAATGCCTTGATAGAGAGGACTTATTAAAGTGGGACAGAGGAAAAACAAAAGGACATTTAATGAAACTCAAAAAGGACAGTTACAGAAGAGATCTGAAAAAGAACAATTTCTTACACACAGTGATAGATATCTGGGACAAATTGGACAAAAAAAATGGTGTGTGCAAACACAATACAAGAATTTAAGAACATACTTGATATTGTGAGATACAAAAATGGGTCACCACAACTATAGCTCCCCTTCCTGTAAAATACAACTAGGTAAATACACACATGCTGAGAAGATTTGTTGAAGTGTGACAAAAGAAAAACAAGGGGAAATGAAAAGAAACTCATAAAGGATAGTTATAAAAGAGATCTGAAAAAAATAGTTTTCCACATAGAGTGGTGGATGTCTGGAACAAATTGGACGAAACAATACTTTGTGCAAACACCATACAAGAACTTAAGAACAAACTAGATATTGCGAGACACAAAGATGGGTCACTATGAGCATAGCTCCCCTTCCCATACAATACAACCAAGTAAATACACACATCACTAATCTTTATGGGGCTTAATTCCATACCATACTTGAAGGGTGCAACAAAGATAAATATAATAGCCTGGCAACAGCTAGAATAAAAAGATAGGCACCACCAAGTATGGAATGGATTAATTCATATAAAAACAAAACCTCATACCTTATCCTGGGTTTCTTCTACACCATTTATGTGATTTGGTTCTGGCTGGTTCTCTTGATGTATTGTGGTATTCTGCAATGAATCTCCTAGAGATATAATATCAGCCTCCTGAGGTTTCTCCTTTTTACTCTTTTTGTGACTCTCTTTCCTCTTTTTATTTTCTTTCTTCTCCTTCTTCTTCTTTTTACTACTTGATTTACTTTTATCTGTCTTCTGATTATCTGCTTCCACTTTCTTGGGTTTGTCTTCATCTCTCTTGACTTCACGGTGTACTCTCGTTGGTAGTGTTTCGCCTGGTGACAAAGGCCTATAACAAATAAAACATATATCACATAACAAATCTACACACATACATACTAAAAGACGTGAACAGAATTGCCAATGACGACGATGTCAATCAAATAATTCCGACAGTTGTCCCAGGACTCGAACCCAGGACTTGCATGCCAGCAGGTCTATGCTTCTACCAACTACGCTACTGAGACCATAAGATTCTTCAACCTCGGGGTTAATCTAACTCCCACAGGATTTGAGTCGACTGCTAACTGCCATCCTAATCTCAATTTTATGAAGAACCAAGCCCACTTGTAGGTAGTGGTGAAGCTGATACGTATCCTTGATAGACTTTCGTCATTTTAATACCTGAATAGAATTGCCAATGACGACGATGTCAATCAAATAATTCCGACAGTTGTCCCAGGACTCGAACCCAGGACTTGCATGCTAGCAGGTCTATGCTTCTACTGACTACGCTACTGAGACTACAAAATTCTTCAACCTCAGGGTTAATCTAACTCCCACAGGATTTGAGTCGACTGCTAACTGCCGTCCTAATCTCAATTTTACAAAGAACCAAGCCCACTTGTTAGTGGTGAAGCTGGTATGTATCCTTGATAGACTTTCGTTGTTGTAATACCTGAATAGAGGGGTGAGGGAGTATGTATGAGAAATAAATTTATGCAGCCCAAAGGGATTTCTCCCCGTCTTCTCCTTTTCTGCATGAGGGGACAGAGAGGGGGGGGGTCGCCAAATTAATGAAGCACCCTTGCTATGGATGTGCTGTGTCTTGCGACACTGCTTCTGACCCAGGGCACTGGACAAGATGCAAGAATGACCCGTCATCCAGGAGGTGCCAAGATAAGAGGGAGGGAAGAGGGTGGAGGGGAGTGGAGTATGTAGGGGATGGAATGGTGGGAGTGGTTTCTATGCCTTTTTCTTTTGGCTACCTCCTGTGTAAGGGGGAAAAAAGCCTTTGGTATGTGTTATGTTCTGGGAAGAAACTTTGGAATGTTGTATCAGTCCCTCAAAGCTGCACCTCCTAATGGAGGTTGGCAAGTTTTGGAAATGGCAGCTTCAATGTCCATCTTGTAGGACATCCACATGTAGATGCCCATTACTAGTCCCATATACAGCAATACACAATTAGAATCAAGATGAAGTTGTGTGTACCCATAGAATAAGATTCTGGAAAAACTAACAAGATTAGACAAGAGAAATACTGAAAGAATAATTTTACTCCTACATAACAAGTCAATGTTCATAAATATGTAAGCACTCAGGTTTTTCACAGCTTAAAATTTTAGTCCGAGAATGTAAAGGCAATAAGGTGGATATCCATGGAAAAAAATACTTACTCATCCAAATTAATGTCTAATGCACGGTGTGGGTCATCTTCAGGTCTTCCATCATTGTCTTCTTCATCAGACATATTTGCTCCTTCTGGCATCTCTCCTGCATCTGTGTTAACTACAAGGACTGGTGGAGTTTCCTTTAAAACAATAAATAGATCAAATTAAAAACTATGAAATACAAAGTTGAAAGGGCATTACATTTCACTCAATAAATCATAACTACAGTTTACAAACTACATATTGCATCCTTATTAATGGACAATATATACCATACAGTTCAATAAAATGTACAGGTTTCCATGGTGACAGTTTAATGTGATTGTATACTACAATGAAAGCTTAACAAGATTACTAATAACATAACTTATTTGAAAATCTCTGACAATGATGGTGGACTGGTGAGGTTGTTTGTGTGTCTGTGGGAGGGTAGAGTGCCAGGACTGGAGGAGTGCCTGTATAATTCCACTTTACAGGGGACAAGGGGACAAATGTGAATGTAGTAGTTTCAGAGGGATCAGTTTGTTGAGTGTAACTGGAAAGGCTTATGGGAGGGTTATGAGGAGAAGTACATACATACATATATCAAAGGCTTTCGCCCCCTTACATGGGAGGTAGCCAAAAAGAAAAATGCACTGAAACCACTCCCACCCATTCCATCCCCTACAAACTCCACTCCCCTCCACCATCTTCCCTCCCTCACATCTTGGCACCTCCTGGATGATGAGTCATCCCTGCATCCTGTCCACTGGAATATATGGGAAACGAAATGGGTGGGAGTGATTTCTGGGACTTTTTCTTTTTGGCTACACCCCGTGTATGGGGGAAAAAGCCTTTGGTATAGGTATGTATGTATATTACTGACATACAAAAGGTCTGTATATGACCGATGCATTATGACTGTTGAGGGGAGTATAGAGTACAAGAAACCAAAATAAAGGTTGTACCATTACCTCTTCACTGCTGGATGATACTCTCTCTCTATGTTTGCGATTCTTCTTGCGCTTCTTGTGCTTCTTGGAACTACTTCCTTCCCAACCATCAACTATTTGATATTTTGATAAGGACGTCATACCTTTAACACAAGAAAACAATAGAAGTATTACTCTGTCTAAAACAAACACACATGAATGGTGGTGGGGATTGGAGGCAGTGGGAAGATGATCTTAAAGAGTATATGCCATCTTTGTGGGAAACCATCAAGCCTGGTGTAATATCAGAATCCCAGTCATGAAGAAGGACAACAGCTACTTTATTTAGGGGGAACATATGTGTGGAAGTCAAAAGGCTGTGAATAACAAAGGTGACATACAATGTATCAACCTAACTGGAGGTTGTGGGGTTTCTAAATGAGTGAAAGACAAGGCTAAAAGAACTAACATCCATGAAGGAAATGAAACATAAGAATGGGTGGGACAAAAACCAACAGGAAATCAAGAACTCATCCTAGAACATCAGCCAAGACTGTGTTGATGCTAAAATATTAAGGGTTCAACGTTCTGCTCAGGAATCCAAGGTCATAGAAAAATGTAAAGATCAACCAAAATTATTTTATAGATTTGTAAACAACAAACTGAAAAACAAACAAGAATTAGTGGCAGAAATTATGAACAAGCATTTTAAATCAGTGTTTACAAGGGAGAACATACAACTTAGAGATGTCGAGTGGGAGGAGAAAGTCACCCCTATGAAAGAGATAGAAGTAACAAGGAAAGAAATAATGAATCACTTGAGTAATCTCGGTGTCAGAAAATCGCATTGTCCAGATGAAATAGCAAACTGGATTTTGAGAGAATGCAAGGATGAACTAACAGACAAAATACATAGTCTAATAAGCAGTTCATTGAAGGAAGTCACCCCTATGAAAGAGATAGAAGTAACAAGGAAAGAAATAATGAATCACTTAAGTAATCTTGGTGTCAGAAAATCGCATTGTCCAGATGAAATAGCAAACTGGATTTTGAGAGAATGCAAGGATGAACTAACAGACAAAATACATAGTCTAATAAGCAGTTCATTGAAGGAAGGAAAAGTTTCAGAACATTGGAAAAGAGCAAATATAGTACCAATATATAAGGGGGGAAACAAAGACCCTACAAACTATAGACCAGTCTCTCTTACAAGTACAGCAGCTAAAATTTGTGAAAGAATTATCAAAATTAGATGGTAAAGCATTTGGACAAAAACAATGTACTAAATCCCAGGCAGTCTGGATTTAGACAAGGAAGATCATGTGTCACAAACTTGATGTGTTTCTATTCAAGACTAATAAACATAATACAGGAAAGACATGGATGGGCTGATTGTGCCTTTCTAGACCTGAAAAATGCTTTTGATTAGGTGCCACATAAGAAACTGCTTTAGAAATTAGAAACTGTAGGAGGAATACAGGGCAAACTACTAGTGGATGGAAGACTTCTTGCATGAAAGGAAAATGAGAGTGGTGATAAGAGACAAACATTCCAATTGGGATGAGGTGATTAGTGGAGTTCCACAAGGAACAGTACTGGCCCCAATAATGTTTGCTATATATATATTAATGATATGGATGAAGGAATTGAAAGTTATATGAGCTTCTTCACAGACGATGCAAAAATGTTGAAAAAAGTAAACATATACATTGGGAGAGGAAGAAATTAAAAAAGTAGAAAATGAGAAGGACCAGGGAGTCATTATTATGATTAATATGTACCCTGAGAAACATATAAACAAAACTTTTGGAGAAACTTATAATTTCATAAGATCAAAGATGCATTTATATACCTGGATGAAGAAATGGTGAAGAAAATACTAGTCACTTTGATAAGACCAAGATTGGAGTATGCAGCGACAACGTGGTCACCAAGTACAAAAAAGTTATAATAAAACTTGAAAGAATACAAAGAGCAATTACGAAATTGGCACCAACGCTCTCAGAATTATCATATGAGGAGAGGCTGGCAAAACTTGAGCTACAGACATTAGAGCAAAGAAGAGAGAGAGGAGACTTGATAACTATTTATAGAATCATGAAAGGCATGGAAATTATTGATAGAGAGGATCTAATAAAATGGTATGGAGATACAAGAGGACATGGAAAGAAAATCAAAAAAGACAGTTATAGAAGAGACCTAAAAAAGAATAGCTTTCCCCACAGGATAATAGATGTTTGGAACAGGTTAGATGAGAATGTGGTGTGTGGAAAAACGATGCATGAATTTAAAAAGAGTCTAGATAAAACGAGATATGAAAATGGGACACCACAAGCATAGCTCCCCTTCCCGTAAAATACAACTAGGTAAATACACACACACACTGAATGAACTAGACTATCTGGCATTAGAAAAACCAGACATAATGGGAACAGTAGAAACTAAATAAAAAAGTAATCTACCACCAAATACTGTGGGACAAGGTCTATACAACTGTTGGATGAAGAATAGAAAGAAAAAACAGGGAGGAGGAGTATTATTTTTGACAAGGAAAGACTTAAATGTGACAAAGATAACAGAAGGAAAAAACAATGTAGAATCAATTACGACAAAAGTTGAAAGCAACTACATGATAAGTAGAAAATTTGTAGTAGAGTATGTACCCCCCAAAACACAGTCCTAGACAGAAAACGATCATTCCAAACTGTTGGAAGATACTAAGTATGAACTGACTGATATACTAAAGCAGTGGTTCCCAACCTTTTTTTTTCAGTTTTACAATTATACGTACTAAGTTAACCTTAATCCTAATGCCGGGTACCGTAATGTTTTCTTGATTTTATTTTATTTAATTAAATTTTAAAAAATTTTGTCAGCCCTCCTTTACCCCCTAAAATTTGTTACCTCCCCCCCAGGGGGTAATTTATCCACAGTTTGGGAACCACTGTACTAAAGGAAAGAGGAAATATAGAAATTATGGGTGATCTTAATTCAAAAGAAATATGTTGGGAAGAAATGACAGTAAAGGGTGGAGAAGACATCTGGGGCAACATGCTGCTAGACATGACCATTGAATACACAATGACTCAGTGGAAAAAGGAAAATACCAGATACAGAAACGATGAGGAACCATCAAGACTGGATTTAATACTTGCGTCAGAACCTGAAATTGTGGACAGAATAGATTACAAAACACCAATAGGAAAGAGTGACCATGTACTAATAGAATTTAAACTAAGAGAAAAATTAGACCTAAGAAGAAATGAGAAACGTAGAATAGGAAGACCAATGTACAACAAAATGGATTTTGAGAAACTTGGAAAATTCTTTCGTAATGCAAACTGGGGAAAATTCCTAAAGGAAGAAACAAGGATGGAAGAGAAATGAAATATACTTAAAGAAATTTATAATGAGAGAATGAACAAGTTGAGGAAAGTGAAAACCGAAACTGATTGCAAATCACTACAGAGAGACCTGCACAAGGTTTGGAATTGGAGTCAGAAGTGGGAAGTGGACTTCAACATTACGATATGTAGCATAATGGGGTTTGATAAAAGTAAAAAAAAAAACAAATATCAGGACAATATACAATTGGAACTAAGGAGGTAAAGAAAGTGGAATCTGAAAGAGACCTGGGAGTAATTATCTCAAAGGACTTGTCCTCTGATAAACAAATAAACAAAATTGTCTGAGAATCCTATAACTTTAAGATCAATAAAAGTGGCATTTACCTATTTGGACAAGAATTCCCCCACCCCCCAACCCTGGGCAGGATTCAAAATTGGGTCGCTGAATTAGTGGTCAAGAACAGTACCACTGCACAATCAAGCCAGTATGTATGTATGTACATGCCCCTTGTTTCTGCTGCTCTTCTTAAATCTTCCCTGTATCACTCCTGGGATACCACTTCTTTTCTAATGTTCTTTAGTCAGGGTGATAAGAATACCAGCACCATGTGTCGTTGCAGGAAACTAACTGGAGTGGTGTGAGGTTACTGATGTTGCCCTTTTTTGTAACTTTCATCCACCATGATTTATGTCATGCTTGGAAAAAGCCACTGGTATATACATATACACATACAATGAATCTATTCATGCACAATTTACTGTAGGTCACAGACTTTAATGTAAGTAAACATGGTCTGAAATCATTCAATATGCCCTTATGACAACTTAAAAAGAAAGCTTAAACAAATACTTTACCTGGAATCTTAAGTGGCACATTTAGGTCTAACGATGTTACCGGAATTTCTTCCACATTGTTTGAAATTGGGGCCCTTGTAGTAGATGGACTGGACTTGACATAGTATGGATTGCTTGCCTGCTCTGCTCGTCTGGCGTCACGACGCTGGATCACATAATTAACTTATAAAACAAATGGCTAGCTACTTTGCTTTGAAAAATATGGCACACAAGCTATAAAATATATATATCTATGGATATACAATCTACCAAATAACACATGTGAGAAGAAGTTGTGAGCAACATACTCACTTTCTGTAATTCTTCTTCAGTAGGCTCATGCTTGTGATTCTTTTTCTCTTTACTAGCATGATCTGCCTTTATGAATATGTCATTACTAAAGGCATCATCATCCTCTCCTTCACTTTCAGATGGTGGCTCATTGATCCAGGCATCCAAGTCCAAGCTAGTAAATATCAAACATGAAACATGTAATATTTAAATGATACATGTAAATCTAATGTACTGTAGCTTGAGTTTCATTAAATGGAAAAACCCACATCCCCACAATGGTCGGAAACGGTCCTTGGAACCTCCCATAGATCTTTCTGGGAAGAAATACTGGACTTTTGTTTGTACTGTATTAGTGTGGGACTGTTTCTAAATCACTGGGAGAAAGTGGTAGGGAGAGGAGTTGCCAGCTGTCAGCTCCTCATGTGTGAAGAACTTGTAAGTAATACAGGAGAAGTTGATCTTGGGTCCAGTCCAAAGGCCAAGTGTCATGCAACTCCTAATGGAAATGAGGGGAATGATGGGTTTTGAAAATGGACAGCTTCACTGTCCATCTTGCAGGACCACCCTATGTAGGTTTCCATCACAGGTCCCTCAATTGTACTTCCATACTCTGAGCTACATATGCAAAGTAGTTCTTCCGTTATCTTAATCACCACTCAATCAATTGTAGCCTACACTTTTACTAAGCAGATAACCCACAGCCCCACAAAGGCTGGCAACAGTCCTCAGAACCTTCCACATCTCTCTACAAAGAAAATTTGTGTTGCTTTAGTGAGGGACTGTTTCTGTCACCAGTTAACCACTTCAATACGGGACTTAAATCTCGCGAGCAGCAGCCAATGCCAGCCGTACGACGTAACGAAATAATATTCGCATCATAAAATATAGTCGCCGCTTATATCGATCGTTCTCTCTTTCACCCGCGAATTTTGAAAACCACAGAGAATGGGATTAAGGGCGCATTTGGGAGAATGTAAAAACACAGGGGCGACTACAATAAATATAATCAAGACGCCGATATGGCAGCGTCGCGAATCCACTTGCTCCTCATGACGCCTACGTGTGCGGCACCGTATGGAAGGGGTTAAAAGCATTACTGAGGAGAGGAGTTGCCAGTTGTCAGTATTGCATGTGTGAAAAAGTGGAAGAAATACAGATGAAGTTAAAAGGAAACTGAGTGCCAACCCCTCATGGTTGCACCTCTTGATGGATGTGGGGGGATTGACATGCATTTCATACATATACCATAAAAGACCATTTCCCTTTAGTTAGGTGAAAAGGCCAAACCAAGGCATATGCATTTCAACTTATCTAAAACACTTTTTAATAAAAATCATATTTCTGTATACATTTACCCACTATATTTTACACATTTTCAATGCTGATATAGTTTTAGAATTTTGTTCTAAGTAATATTTGATAATTTCATTCAGTTGTGGAAGGGAATGAAGTCTGCATGATACCTCCTCAGACTGGAATCTTCCTCCAGCTAAACAAAATAATTTGAAGCTCCCCAATACAAAGTTCAAATGTACCATGGTACAGTGTAAAAAAAAAAAAAAAAAAAAAAGAATAATAATAATAATAATAATAATAATAAATATAATATATATATATAAACATATATATCGTACCAAACTTCATCAGTTCTAGGAAAAATCAAAACCAACATAAGTGACTCACCCATCTGGAATAGGAACCTTCTTTTGAGCCTTTGGGGCAACAGGGTTGAGTTCCCCAGACACAAGCAATGCCAAGTCTGAACCCACCCTGTCTTGGCACTTGTGGCATTTATGAACAAAGGTGACCAGCTGGAGCATGCATGATGCCCTTTCCTGCACTTCCAAGTCACAAGAAGATGCAAACACAGGCAATCTCTCCAGCAACAAGTTTGTTACCTTTAAGGATAAAATATTCCATGTAATACTTACAAAAAACACACACTAGGAACAAAAACACAATATTCATTTGTGTTCAAAACACGAAAGAAAGAAATACACACACACTCTACCTCTTCCATCATTTCTGAGTCTTCTTCTTCCTCAGCCATAGAGATAATTCTAGTGTATAACTTAAACATATTTTGAATGTAGGCAGCTTGGATGTGACCTGGCAAAGATGCTACTTTCCCTCTAAGCATTGACTCAAGAGTGGCTTTTGGATTGGACAGGTATCTGTATAATAAAAATAAGTATGTTATTCACCTATTCAAAGAGACTCCTAATTTCTACTGTTATCAGAAATAACTGCTGACTGGAAAGGACTGAACAAAGTAACATAATCCCAGAGGATGACTTCAATTGTAAAGGTAAACTGGGATGAGTGGGGAACAATTGGAAATCAAGAGAAGAGGTAAATGAAAGAGTGCTGAATATAAAGTTGAATTTGTTAGTGAGGGTGGATGGAAGTGGGAGGTGAGCCAGTTGTTGTTTGTGGATAACACTGCACTTATGGCTGATTCTCAGGGTAGACTGAATCAGTTAGTGGCTAAGTTTGAAAAGGTGTGTGTGAGATGATCAATCAGTCCATTACCCCCTGGTTTCTCCCAAAGACCTGTGGCATTCAGGGAAGCTAGAGGAAGTAGGGAGTTTTAAATATTTGGGATAACATACGCTAGTGAATAGAGGAGTAGAAGTGGGGGTGAATTATACAGAAGGCAAGTGTCTCTGGGAGAATAATAAGTGTTATGAGAAAGAGGCATCTAGAGATGAATGCACACAGAAGGTTGTGTGAAGGAGTGGTTTGCCCAAAGGACTACAGGACTGGGACTTGATATTTACAATAGGCATAAAGAAAGAACATAAATTTGCTTGAAATGAAGAGTATGAGAAGTATGGTACATTACAAGGATAGAATGAGAAATATAGTGGTGAGGCACTGAATGGTAATAGAAAGACAGATGTCACAAAGAGTGATAAGGTTCTGGCAGTACAAAGAGAATGAGTAAAGTCTAGCAAAATCATTGTAAGGCAGACATGAATGGAGTGAACTTGAGAGTACCACCCTAAAGGATGTAGATGGATGATGGTAAAGAGGATACTGGATGCAAGTGGAATTTCTGTCAAGCAAGGAAGACATTGCAAAATTTCAGTGAATGGAGAATGGGGGTACATGAATGAAGATATGATAGGTCTTACAGGGATGTTCTCGTCTGCTCTAACTTTTTTAGGCACATGGGGGGGGTTCAGGGTTTCCCCATACAATGAAGCAGTGGGGATAAACCAGCTCCAGCTATCAGGCTCTGCTGTGGAGACACTCTGTCTTACTGCATTGCTTCTGACCCAAGTAGTGGTGGATGACAGGGATGACTTTTCATTCACAAGGTACTAAGATGGGAGGGGTGATGAATGGGTCTTGGATGGATGTGGGATGGGGGGAATAGTTCTACCTGCTTGTATGAGAGAAAAGGCCTTTTGGTATACATGTATGTACACATATAGGTATATGTACTAGGGTAATAATATAATGTAGAAATAAAGTGCCTACTTACTGTGAAAACTCGCCACATATCCAAGATGCAGCATATAACACCTCTGCAATAGAGGAACGAGCAGCTGCAGGTCCAACAATAACATGAGCATTGTCAAGTAAGAGTGCCATCTGTCCCACAGTGAATTCACGTACAGCAACAACACGAATTGCAACATCCAAAAGTTGACTGGCAATGAGGCCGCCATGCTGGCTTCCTTCCATACGACACAGCTCCACCAGTACACTGATATACCTGAAAATATAGGCAGAAGATTATGGTTTAAATAGATCCTTAAGAAGACCTAATTTGTACTTCCTTTTTGACTAAAGATGGGCAAACCAAAACATACTTTCTTGGCATGAATGGAAGAAAATCGAGGAAAAAGAAAAGAAAAATCAATAGGTAGAGTCATTGGTGAGGTAAGAGACACTTAAGATGAGTGACAGAAAAGAGAGAATTTAAAAGTAATCAGCATCCTTTTGAAGTGTGTTGGTGGAGTATTGATTTTGGTCTGTTTTGGAGAGCTTGTTTAGTGATCTACATGTGAATAAGTTTTTGGGTGGATATCATGAGTGGTATTGGTGATAGGTTATTGTACAACCTTGCGTAGTAAGCTGATTTCATAATTTTTATGCTCTTTGTACCTCATCTTTTCCTTGTGCTGTCATTTTCCTAACTCTTCTCAATGCCACAATTAATCTTTTCCTTACCTCCTTCACATTCAATAACTCTTTGAAATAGTCTATCCTTGTTTCCCTTACTGCCTTCACTTCTATTAACATCTGTCCATATGCATCTTTTTTTTTTTTTTTTCTTTTATTCTGCTGTGTTATGAATGCTGGGATGCAAGGATAGCCCTTCATCCATGAGGAGGTAAGGTGAGAGGGAGGAAACGGTGGTGGATGGGAGTGGAATGGGCAGGGGTGGATATATGGCTTTTGACTTTAACTACCTCCCTTGTAAAGGAGAAAAAAACACTTGGTATATAGACTACTGAAGTTGATTTCCAGCAAGTTCCTATACCCAAACATTCTTGCTCTTGACCCACTGTATTTTTACATACTTATACCAGTGTGTATCTAAGAATGCCACCCCTATCTTTCCTAAACTCATTCTGTTCCTCACCTCCCTCTGTTCTTCTCCTAATCCTCTCAATTAAAACCCTCCCATAAGCCTTCCCAACTATACTCAACAAACTGATCCCTCTGAAACTACTATACTCAAATTAGTCCCCTTTTCCTATGTAAACTGGAACTATACAGGCACACCTGCAATCCTCTGGCACTCTACCCTCCCTCAGATGCATATTAAACATTACTACCCAGTCCACTATTACTATACTTCCCTTCTTCAAACACTCCACATGACACCTATGTAACCCAGGTGCCTTATCTGCTCTCATCATCTTAATATCTACCTGCACTTCATCTTTTATTTCTCCTTTATTTTCCTCACCCATCACTGTCATTTTCTTAGCCCCTCCCACTTCTACAACCACTCCCTCCCATTCCTCCTCCTTAAGTAGTGCTTTTTCAATAAAAGTTCATTAAAAATTTTTGTTAACAAGTGAGGATATTTTTTATACACATCATAAGATTGAACTTCAAGGGCCATGTGTGGAGAAAGCCACATAATTACTAAACTAAGGCAAAACTTTTTATAATACTCCATATTTAGTTAATCAAATGCCATATGATCTATAAATTTTTTCCAGAAATTTTCATATTTTTTAGTGGCCACCCCCCTTAATCTGATATCACAATCCTCTCTCCATTCATTTTTCTCACTAACTCTAATTCCCATAATAAGTATGGTGGTACAATAAATTACAATGGAGGAACATATGACAAGATTCCTGATAGTTCAAAATCAGGTCTGAAGTAGAATGTATAAATAACTGAATGAAAAATAAGTATACGGATCACTAAATATAGCACCCCACATGAGCAAAACAAGAATGATATATAAAATTTTACATAATTCTTATTGTTGCGGTTCTTTCAACCTCATGACACTTCACAGTTTGTTCTGGCTAATAACTGACATTTCTATTCTCCTGAGGAGTTAGACCTTGGAGAATATAAGCTACCAAATGACCAAGAAACCATGAATTCCAGGTCAACAAATCAACTGAATAAAATTGTCTAGTTTTATCAACAACAGAATCAGTCATGAGTTTAACCAGGCTTAGGTTAACCAAAAACTATTAATTCTAGATCCTTCTACAATGGATACAACTATGCTACATTGTTCTATATCTTGCTAAATGAACTAACAATCAAAAAGACCTTTAGGTAAAGAAAAACTATTAAACAATTATAGCAGGGTACTTACCATTCAAAATTTGCAATAAATTGGTAATTGTTTTGTGAACAGATAAGGATGATTTTTTGAAGGAGTTCATCTCGATAAGAAGTACCCTCTGCTCGGTCCATGTGTGTCATCAACCGTTTCACTATCTCCATCACCGTTTTCTTACTCACCTGAACATTAATCCCAATTTATATCAACATTAATTCCAAATAAAAAAAAATTCATTGCATTACATATCATATATTACCAGAGTTTCAAAACAAACACCATGTGAGGAAGGAGCCTTTGTTAGTACAACATCTCAATTGTTATAGCTTTATCTTTGTATAATAAAGGTTCCATCCTCATATTTATTTATCTTTTTTTATAAACTTGTTGGCAACTGCCAATTTCATACACATTACCGAACTTACCATTCCATACAGCAGATCCAAGGCTCGCAATCGAATGGACTCATCCTTGTCATCCAGACACTGTAGAACCAAATCTTTGTGGGACTGCACTGACTTTGGATGGGACTTAAGAATTTTGGACATTGCCAATAAACCTAAGTACTTAACTGAAATTAAAAGAGTGAAATAACATTAGTTTTTACAATTCCATATTCAAAACATATGGGCAATTAAATACACAAACTTAAAAATACAGGAAAGGAATTTTTAGATGTACATCTAATCAATATATTAATATATATATATATATTATATATATATATATATATATATATAATATATATTCATATATGTGTGTTTGTGTGTGTGTGTGTGTGTCTATCTAATTGTATTAATTTATCTAGTTGTATTTTGAGGGAGGAGAGCTATGCTCATAGTGACCCACTGTTGTATCTTTCCACAAAGCACAAAGAAAAACACGAAGAAATTAGAAAGAATCCAGAGAGTGGCGACCAAGATGGCACCTACACTATCAAATTTGACATATGAACAAAGATTGGAGAAATTACAACTGATAACACTAGAGCAGAGAAGGGAAAGAGGAAATTTGTTAACCAACTTCAGAATTATGAAAGGAATGGAAGTTCTTGATAGAGATGACCTATTAAAATGGGACAAAAGAGAAACAAGAGGATGCAAAGAAACTAAAGAAAGACAGTTACAGAAGAGACCTGAAAAAGAACAGTTTCCCACACAGGGTGATTGACGTCTGGAACAAATTGAACAGTGAAACAGTTAATGCCAGAAATATACACGAATTCAAAAGCAAACTAGATGTAGAGAGATACAAAAATGGGTCAACACGAGCATAGCTCCAGTCCCGTAAAATACAACTAGGTAAATACATCCAGTTTTTTCTTGAAGTCATGAATAGTTTTAGCACTCACTGTTTCCTCTCTGTTTGTTCCAGATATCTATTACTCTGTGTGGAAAGCTATTCTTTTTCAGATCTCTTCTGTAACTGTCCTTCTTAAGTTTCTTCTCGTGTCCTCGTGTAGCTCTTCTGTCCTATTTTAGTTGCTCTCTATATTCTTTCAATTTTCCTTATATTCTTTTTGTTACTCGGTGACCATAATGTTGCAGCATACTCCAGTCTAGGCCTTATTAATGTGACTAATATTTTTCTAATCATTTCTTCATCCAAATAGGTAAATGCCACTTTTATTGATCTTAGTAAGTAATAGGATTCTCCAACAATTTATTTTGTTTATTTGTTTATCAGAGGACATGTCGTTTGAGATAATTACTCCCAGGTCTTTTTCAGATCCCACTTTCTTTGCCTCTTTAGTCTCAATTGTATATGTCCTGATATTCTTTTTTTACTTTTTCCAAACTCCATTATAGTACATTTCTTAATGTTGAAGTCCACTTCCCACTTCTGACTCCATTCCCAAACCTTATTTGGGTCTCTCTGTAGCGTGTATTTACCTAGTTGTATTTTAAGGGAAGAGAGCTATGCTTGTAGTGACCCGTCCTTGTATCCACCACTCTGTGTGGGAAAATATTCTTTTTCAGATCTCTTTTATAACTACCCTTTCTAAGTTTAATTTCATATCCTCGTTTTTCTTTTATCCCACTTTAGTAAATTATCTCTAATGAGGACTTCCATCCCTTTCATGATTCTGTAGATTGTTAGTAGATCTCTTCTTTCTCTTCTTTGTTCCAGGATTGGTAGTTCGAGTTTGTCCAATATTTGTTCATATGTCAGTTTGGAGAGTGTTAGTGCCATCTTTGTCATTGCTCTTTGAATTCTTTCTAATTTCTTTATATTCTTTTTTAGTGTTGGGTGTCCATAGTGTCACAGTGTACTCCAATCTTGGTCTTATCTATGTGACTAATATTTTCTTTACCATTTCGTCATCCAAGTAGTCAAAGGCCACTTTAATTGATCTTAGGAAATTGAAGGTTTCTCAGACTATTTTGCTAATATGTTTGGTGCCACGTCATTGCTGATAGTTACTCCTAGGTCCCTTTCCGAGTTAACTTTTTTAACTTCCTTTGTACCAATTTATTGTCCTGATATCCTATTTTCACTTTTTCCAAATTCCATTATACTACATTTCTTGATGTTAAAGTTTACTTCACACTTCTGACTCCATTTCCAGACTTTATCCAGGTTTTTTTGTAGTGACTTACAATCTTCCTATGTACTTTCTTTAGTAATTTTGAATCCTCTGCAAAGAAGTTCATATAACATTCCACACCTTCATCCATGTCATTTATATATATGGCAAACATTATCGGAGCCAATACAGAGCCTTGTGGGACTCCACTTATCATTTCTTCCCAGGTCGAGTTCTTGTCTCTAAGTACCACCCTCATTTTTCTCCCGTTCAAGAAATCTTTCATCCATTCCAATAACTTTCCTTGTTACTCCACCTATTATTTCAATTTTTCTTAATAGCTTTTTGTGTGGTACTTTATCATGTGCTTTTTGTAGATCTAAGAAGGCACAATCTGCCCATCCGTCCCTTTCTTGTGTTATTTCTATTAGCCGAGTAAAAGCAAATCGAGTTTGTAGCACGTGATCTTCCACATCTAAATCCATATTGTTTTGGATTTAGTATATTATTCTCTTCCAAATGTTTAATCCACTTACTTTTGATAACTTTTTCACATATTTTTGCTACTGTGCTTGTATGGGAGACCAGTCTATAGTTGGATTTTCTTTGTCCACTCCTTTGTATATTGGCACAATATTTGCATTTTTCCAATCTTGTGATACAGTCAACTCTCAATTAACACGAGTTTAACTAACACATTTTCAATTTAACACAAGTTAATTCTAAGGAGAATTTTTTAAATAACACGACAATTTCGATTTAACACGATTTGAATTTGGCGGTAGGAGCACTGAGAGAGAGGGCCTCCACGCAGTCAGTCTCCTGCACTCGTGTTTTGATCTCAGTCTGAAGCTAGCCCGCACTGTGAGTGGAAGTGTCTGTGTACAAGTTACAGAGAAATGAATAATTTAGAGATTGTAAATTCTAGTTTTCTGTTCTACTCCAAAACAAAACAAAACAAAAACGGTGTCACCAACCCACAATTAACCAATTCAATACGGGACTTAAATCTCGCGGGCAGCAGCCAATGCCAGCCATACAACGTAACGAAATAATATTCGCATCATAAAATATAGTCGCCGCTTATATCGATCGTTCTCTCTTTCACCCGCGAATTTTGAAAACCACAGAGAATGGGATTAAGGGCGCATTTGGGAGAATGTAAAAACACAGGGGCGACTACAATAAATATAATCAAGACGCCGATATGGCAGCGTCGCGAATCCACTTGCTCCTCATGACGCCTACGTGTGCGGCACCGTATGGAAGGGGTTAATGGTAAACTAATTTTTAATGTATGGACCGTGATTATAAGTCATAAATGCTTGAAAAATTGTTACAGAGAAATGAATGATTTAGATTGTAAACTCTCGTTTTCTGTTCTACACCAAAACAAAAAAGAAATCTGTCACCAACCCATAATTAATGGTAAACTAATTTTTAAGTATATAGACTGTGATTATAAGTCATAAAAGCTTGAGAAATTGTTACAGAGAGATGAATAATTTAGAGATTGTAAACTCTCGTTTTCTGTTCTACGAGTGCCCGGGAGTCAGAGGAAGAGGCAAGTGAGGCGGAGAGTGGCTGGTGACGAGTGCACACATAGAATAACTGTGTACTACAAATGAATACAAAGAATGTGTGTTTTTGTTGTTTCTGTAACCTACAAATGTATTAATAATGTGTTTATTTAAGTTCAGAGTAACAAAATCCCACAATAGACAAGACTTTCCCAGTGTCCAGGAACCTAACCCTCCCCCACCATTATCATTATTTTCTATGGGAAAATACATTTAACTAGTGCGATTTTGATTAACACAATGTCTCCAGGAACGTAACCCTCTCATTAATTGAGAATTGACTCTACTTTTACTTCTTAGTGAGAAATCAATTATCTTGTGTATTTTGTTCATCCAATTTGCAATTCCATCCGACCCATGTGATTTTCATTAGCTTCACTACACTTTTTGCTATACCAACACTTTATGTATACCCTTTTTTGTTTCTTCTTTGGTACGTATTTATCTGTTCCCTCCTTGTATTTTTCTTTTAATATGTTCCACTTCTCTTCCATTTGTTTCTTCATTTGAAATCTTTTCCCAGTTTGCATTTTGAAAAAAAATTCTAAGTTTTTCGAAATTCCATTTTGTTGTACAT
Organism: Oratosquilla oratoria; assembly: GCF_046742065.1. Classification (NCBI taxonomy): domain Eukaryota; kingdom Metazoa; phylum Arthropoda; class Malacostraca; order Stomatopoda; family Squillidae; genus Oratosquilla; species Oratosquilla oratoria. Next base: position 25,481,194 of record NC_134797.1, read on the forward strand.
TATTCTTCCTTTTCTGTTTCTCATTTTTTTCTCACATCATTTTGTTCTTTTAGTTTGAACTCTATTAGTATGTGGTCACTCTTCCCAACTGGTGTCTTGTATTCCATTTTGTCCACAATTTCAGGCTCTGATGTGAATATTAAGTCTAGTCTCGACGGTTCTTCATTGTTTCTATATCTGGTATTTTCCTTCACCCATTGAGTCAATGTGTATTCAATGGTCATATCCAGTAGAATATTTCCCCAAAGTTCCTCTCCACCTTTTACTGTCATTTCTTCCCAACATATTTCCTTTGAGTTAAAGTCACCCATAATTACTATGTTTCCTCCTTCTTTCAATAACTCAATTAATGCATTCTTTGTGTCTTCCAGTATTTTGGAATGATCACTATCAGTCCAAGCTTTTATTTACCTAGTTATATTTTGCGGGAGAAGAGCTATGCTCGTAGTGAACCGCAGTTGTATCTTTCCGCATCCAGTTCTTTCTTAAAATCATGCATAGTTTTAGCACTCACAGTTTTCTCTTTCAATTTGTTCCATGTATCTATTACTCTGTGTGTGTGTGTGTGTGTTTAAATTTTCTTGAAAGTTCTACTTCCACATCTACCATCACCAGCAAAGTATACAATATCATTAAATACCACTGGTCTGGAAACAAATTGTAAAACAAAAAATATAATATACCTTTCATCATGCAAACTTTGTCTCTCTCAATGTGTTGGAGAGACTAAACAACAATTATACATCCGTAACAATGCACAGAGAAGAAGTACAATTAATAAACACGTGCATACTGGATGTCCACTTTTTCATGAACATTTCACTGAAGATTTGTGTAGAAATACTACTCTTATCATATTTTCAAAAAAATACCTGATGTACAATCAGACAAACAAAAAAGTATAAAAAAGAGAGACTTTTTGGATCAAGGAATTACATATAGTATATCCATTTGGTCTAAATAGCAGTGGATACAAATGATTACTGAAGAGTAATAAACTTGGCAGACATAAAAATCAATATGGAGAATGAAAAGTTGAAAAAAAATTGAACAAAATTGTCATTTTGAATACCACTATGGATAAGTGTGAAAATGATCAAAGTTTTAGTATGGTTTTGTCGTAAAAAAAAATTCCATAAATTCCACAGCTAACATTAAAAGTAACTGCACAAAGCCTTCTGGATCTGGATAATATTTCAACCCATTTTAAAGATTTAAGTGTAAAATAATGACTAAAGGTAAATAAAAAATCCTTTAGAAGAGTAGATATAAAGTAAAATTTTCTTAATTCATATATGCACGCATACAAAAAGGCTTTTTCCCCTTTATGTAGGGGCCAATGGAGCCCATGTATACATCCACCCTTCACCCATTTCACACCTATTAAAAACCCAATTGTCCCTTCCATTTTAGCTCCCTGTGGATATTCTTCAACCCACTGCTCATGTCAGGGCCAATACACCACAACACAGCATGTCCACAGCTGGGACCAATATTTAAACCTGATTTATCCCCACTGCTTCCTTAAATGGCAACCATCCCTTACGTACATTTGAGAATTTACAGAGCAAACAAAATGAAATCCCTTTCGATTGCATCAACTTCCCATAGATTCACAACCACTCCCCACTCACACCTCTATATTCCCTATTCAACAGACATTCCTCTTGCCCATAATGCCCCTTTTACTGTTATTCTACCTCATTTTCCCTTAAGTTTACTCCATATACAAGGGTCGTTCCAAAAGTAATGCCTATTTTTTTTATTCCACCCGAAGGGATCCGAGGGGATTGCAAATTGCATTGTTAAGATGACTGAACTCATGACCTGAAAGTTTCATCTCTCTGTTGCAGATATTGATGGTGTGACACTCTAAGAAAGCAATCCCTGTCATGGACGTGCATCAGAAGCAGATCATTGAATTCCTCCATGCAGAAAAAACTGAACCAATCAGCATTCACGGTGCATGGTGAACATTTACAAAGCCGATGCAGTTGATGTCAGCACAGTTAGGAGGTGGGTTCGTTGATTTCAGAGTGGCGACAAAGATGTGAGTGACAAAGTGCGCTCTGGACGCCCATGCACAGCCACCACCCCGGAAAACAAAGTGCGCCTCGATATACTTATCAGCACTGATCGGCGGATAACGGTGAATGAAATGCGTGTAGAGTTGGATGTGGGTGTCAGTGCACTGGAAACGATGTTGTCATCCCTAGGATACAGCAAAGTGTGTGCTAGGTGGGTTCCACGAATGCTTATGCATGACCAAAAGGACCACCGAAGGAATGTCTGTCAGGACTTGTTGGATCAGTACGAAGCCAAAGGTGACAGATTCTTGGACCACATCATCACTGGTGACAAGATGTGGCAAGATGCAAACATATTACCAATATATAAAGGAGGAAATAGGGAAGATCGTACAAACTTCAGACCAGTATCCCTCACAAGCACTGTAGTAAAAATATGCGAAAAGGTTATCAGGAACAAGTGGACCAAACATTTGGAAGATAAAATAATAAACCCCAAACAATTTGGCTTTAGAAGTGGAAGATCGTGTACCACAAACCTAATCTGCTTTAACTCGAGATTAATTGAGATAATACAAGAAAGAGATGGATGGGCAGATCGTGCCTTCTTGGATTTGCAGAAAGCATTGGACAAAGTACCACACAAAAAATTAATAAGTAAAATTGAAAACATAGGAGGAATTCAAAGCAAACTGTTGGAATGGGTGAAGGATTTCTTAACTGGGAGAAAAATGAGAGTGGTACTTAAGAGACAAAAATTCAAAATAGGAAGATGTGAAAAGGGGTGTCCAACAAGGCTCCATTTAGGCTTCTTTAATGTTTGCCATATACATAAATGATGTGGATGAGGGAGCAAATTGCTACTTGAACTTTTTTGCTGATGATGCCAAATTACTCAAGCGAGCAAGAACAGAAGAAGATTGCAGATCGCTGCAAGATGACCTGGATAAAATATGAGAATGGAGTCGGAGATTTGAGATGAACTTCAACATTAAAAAAAGTAGCATAATGGAATTTGGAAAAAGTGAAAATAGAGTTTCAGGACAATATAAAATTGGAAACAAAGAAGTCAAAAAAGTAACCTCAGAGAGGGATCTAGGAGTAATCATCTCAAGTGACATGACACCTGACAAACCTGTAAATAAATTATTTGGAGAGACTTACAACTTATTAAGATCAATGAAAGTGGCCTTCGACTACATAGATAAGGAGATGGTTGAAAAAATAGTTGTTACACTGATAAGACTGAAATTAGAATATGCTACATCAATGTGAGCACCTAGCACAAAAAAGAACATAAGAAAATTAGAATGAATCCAAAGAGCAGCGACAAAAATGGCACCTGCACTGTCAAATTTGACATATGAACAAAGATTGGAGAAATTACAGTTGTCAACACTAGAACAGAGAAGGAAAAGAGACAATTTGTTGACCATTTTCACAATTATGAAAGGGATGGAAGTTCTTGATAGAGACGACTTATTAAAGTGGGACAGAAGAGAAACAAGAGGACACGAAAAGAAACTAAAGAAAGAATGTTACAGATGAGACCTGAAAAAAATAAAAAATAGCTTCCCACATAGAGTGATCGATGTCTGGAACAAACTGAACAGAGAAACAGTGAATGCCAGAACTATACATGACTTTAAAGAGCATACTGGATGTGGAGAGATACAAAAACGGGTCACTACAAGCATAGTTCTCGTCCCGTAAAATACAACTAGGTAAATAAGATAAGAGGGAGGGAGGAGGGTGGAGGGGAGTGGAATATATAGGAAATGGAATGGGTGGGAGTGGTTTCTATGCCTTTTTCTTTTTGGCTATCCCCCATGTTGGGGGAAAAAGCCTTTGGTATATGTATGTATGTATGTATGCATGTAAATACAACTAGGTAAATACATGATCTTCTCTGTGTCCATCCTCAGATCCCTATTTCTCGTGACACTTTTCATTCCCCCAAGACATTTATTTGCTTTCTTCACTCTAGTTTAAACTTAACCTCCATTCTCCTATTTCCTGCTCCATGTGACCCTAATAAAAAAATCCACTTCCTCCAACCTCTTTCCTTTAACAGTTATCTCCAACTTACTGCTACCCTCACCCCTTAAACATCTCATCACCTTATTTCTTATCCAAATTCACTTTTAACTTCCTCCTATAACATACCTTCCCGAACTAAAAATATATTTTTAAATGTTTGGAGTAATATGTTCTCCAAGAAATATGCACCATGAACAGCATTTGATTCTTAACTGAAAAGATGTTTCTTATGAGTGAATGTCTTCATGAAGCAAAATACTGTACAGACATACCCATGTAAACAGATCCTAGACCAGATTTTGCTAACTTGTTTCTGCATTACTATGAATTCAACTATATGCAACATAACACTTTACAAAATATGGTACATGCAAAAAAATAAGCATATGTACAAGATACAGTGATAATATTATTTTCTTTAATGGTGGCAACATTTTAATAATATAAAAACTTACATTATCTGGAAGAAATGATCTTAAATAAGGAAGATTATTCCAATAATAGAGTTTCATTCCTTGATATTCAAGTAGAAATCACAGAAAAAAAAAACTGAGGCAAAATCAATCAATCAATAGATTGCTGCCTCGAGTTTCACTATATGGAAAGCTGCAGCCCCACAGTGTCTGGCAACATTTCTTGGAACCTTTGACAGACCTCTCTGGGAAGAAATTTTGGAGTGTTGTCTATGTGCTATCAGTGTGGAACTGTTTCTATGTCACCGTCGGTGGTTGTCAGCTTGCCACATATGAAAAAGTGTAAGAAATACGGAGCTGCCTAGTGTAGGCCTTATGGTCTCTTGCAGTCTCCTTCATTCTTATGTTCTTATGTACAGCTGAAGTTGACAGAGAAAGAGCTTGGGCCAGTCTAGAAACTGAGTGTCAGACTTTCAGTGCTGCACCTCCTGATGGTGGTGAGGGGATCGTTGAGTTTTAAAAATGGGCAGCTTTATTGTCCATCTCACAGGACCACCACATCCAGGTACCCATCATTGATCCCAAGTGGTTTGTGATGCAGTGTTCAAAAGGAAAACCTATGACAAGCCTACTAATAATAGAGAAGGCCAAGATGTTCTGTGAAAACATGAAAATAACTGAGCCAGGTGCCTTCTCAGATGGTTGGCTAAGGAACGACAACAGCTTGGAACCAGGCAGCTGGATGTGAGTGGTGAAACTCAATTATGCCAATCCTGGTGTTGCCAAAAGATGTGGCAACATTTTCAGACTTGATTAATGAGCATGGTTTACTGCCATGTCAAATCTATAATGCAGATGAATGAGGCCTTTTATTCAAAAGTATGCTCAAAAGAATTTTGGCTGGGGATGGTGAGAAATCTGCATTTCTTTTCCATAAAAAAATGTTACTTATTGTATATAGCATTTACATTATTTCATATGAATGAAAAAATACACACTACAATGCACATGCTAGAATGCATTTATTCTTTGTTTGCAGGCCCAAGTAGGCACATGGTGCAGTAAAAATAGACACACACCAGACCCTGCATTACCAAAGCTAGCAGCTCACACTTGCCAGGCCCAACAGTCGGCAGTTTACACTCACCATCCCAGCTACAGCCTCCACTCACATCATTCATTTAGCCATTTCATTTACATAAATATACAATATACAGCATAGTGATTATTATCTGCCTATACCTTACAAAATTTGTATGTTAGAAAACCATCTAATGTTTCAGCACTTATTCAGCCCTGAAGTTGCCAAAAGACAGGAATTTTACTCTATATTGTCCACTTGTTGGTACTGGTGGCCAGTTTAAGTGGCCCACCATCCATGATGGTTGCTGTATCAACTGCTAGGTGATATGCTCAGAGTGCCTGTCTTCCTGGATGTGACTATTATTTGTTGCTGTCTCTAGCTGCTGGGAACATGAGTGGTTGCGACTTTGAGAGTGGAATTAAAGATGTTTTGATGATTAATTTCATTTCCAGGCATTTGTTGATAATTACCTTTATTCAACACTACTTAGTAATAAGGATACTTGTAACTGTGGTGAACAATAGTAAAAAGATGGATATTGTATCACTTATATTAACCCTCAATCTTCAAAAGAAAAAAATTAATAAAAAAAATTAATTATCCATAATTTGGACATTTTCATGATTTCTCAAATGATCCAAGTTACACAAACACGCACGCACACACACACACACACAAACATATTTATTGATAAGTTCATAAATTCGTGCAGGTCTCTTACAGTACGTGAAATGAAGAACAAATTTCAGTAACATCTGTAGCAAGTATTCACAAAGCTATTCTGCAAGCAATGATGTGCATGCTTTTCTCACCTTTCCAATTATTGTAATGCATTAATTTCTTAAAAAATCTAACAGCAAGTTAATATCTGTGCATATTTGACCTAAATAATACAACCTTGGATAATCCCTACACTATAACTAGGAATAAATCATACAACAAATAATGTACATGCATATACAATGGCCGATATCAGACAATGGATTTTTATGAAAACATTATAAAGAAAGAAGACAAAGTACAAAAATCTGTCTACACACCTATTTTACCCATCTGAGCTTCTACCAAGATTGGTGAAAAGAAAGGTAAAACATTACTATCGAGTAGAAAGAAAAAAGAAAAATTAGTTTCTTTTTATTTTTCTTTAATAAACTAGTGCTGCTTAGAACAGTGAAAGCTTCAACTAAATGGGTTTGCAAATCAGTGCTTAAAAAGATGAAACAGGTTTAAATACACACAGAAAGGCTACTATGGGTCATAGCATTGTTTACATCATTGTTCTATTCAATGTTGATAAAAGTGAGTAAGCATTTGAGTTCTTCAATGAAGGCACTGTTTTGTCCACTTCTTAGACTATGACTAAATTTTCTTAGTATAAATTCAACTAATCACAACTAACCTCAATCTTGCCTTGCAGAATTGATATTCCCTTTTTTTTACAAATTACTTTTTTATGGAACAAATACCAATGATTAAATTTGTGGCATCAAAGTTTGCATAAAATATAGAGCCATTATGAATGCACCTTCTTAAGCTTTCATCTTTTACAACATTGCATATAAAAAGGGCATTAATAACATCAAGTGTATCCTTCAGTTTCACTGACTGCAAATTCACAATCCGACATTAGCTAGCAATGGTACTCAGGCTCTATGAGAGATATCTTTTAAGATCAATCAATCAGCTACCTCAGGTCTCTCCTGTAGAAGACCCTTGGCTCCCACATAACTAGCAACAGCTACCAGATTAGCTCACAAGTCACACATCAAAGATGTTATGTTCTTATTTGGGTAAGGCAAGAGTAGAACAATGCAAAATGAGGTGTTCAGTGTCTTCTCTCTGATGACAGCATCTAGGTGTTCTTTGTATTGGTATTGTTCTAAAGCTGGATGGTAGTTTGGATGCAGATGTACTTGTGGAATTCTTGCTTGTCAAGGGAAGGATTTCTCAATAAGACTGATGTCTGATGGAGTTTTAGTGGTCAATCTTGGAGAGCTTGTTTTATGTTCTAAGTGTGTATGTTTTTGTATGGATGTGTAGTATGGATCTGGTGGCAAGCTCTTGCGTGTGGGTGGAATGCTGCCAGTGTTTTTTTTTTCCTGCATTCAGATGATGGAGCTTGTGTTATGTAACGGGAGAGATGAGTGGGATGTCTTTCTTAGAAGAAAATTAGAAATGTTTTCTGTGTTGTATTAACCTAACTGTACTCTTCTCAAGATTTCATTGCCACCTCACCTCTTTACGTACCTATACTTATCTAATTGTAATTTACAGAAAAGGAGCTATACTCATGGGGTCCCATCTCTATATTTCTCCATCAATAAAATATAATATCAAATTCATTCATGGTTTCTAATCAGACAATGTCTTCTTTGAAGTAATTGTACAAGCTGATGCATCTGGAAGAAAAATCATGTTTTTGGGATTGATGTGTGGTGCCATTCTTCACTGTTACCTATATTTACCTAATGTAGTGTAAAGGAAAGGAAAAATGCTCATGGGCTCCTGTCTCTCTCCAATTATCATACCAAGCTTAAAATTTATTATGGTTCCAACTTGTGCTACATCTCCTTGTTCTCCAAATATTATACTTAGATTTAAATCCAGGAGGTGCCAAGATAAGAGGGAGGGAGGAAGATGGAGGGGAGTGGAATATATAGGAAATGGAATGGATGTGAGTAGTTTCTATGCCTTTTTCTTTTTGGCTAACCCCCCTGTGTAGGGGGAAAAAGCCTTTGGTGTATGTATGTATGTATGTATGTATGTATGTATAAATTCATGGGTTGTTTCAGCTTGGGCTACATTGCCTTTAAGTTATTCAAAGTATTTATGCAACTGTACGGAAAGCTATTCCTTCACATCTTTTTAGATATTCAGTCCTTTTCAATTTGCTTTTAGGATCTCTCAAACTTTTCCCCCCATCATCCTTAATCAAGAGATCTCTTCTATCAACATAGTCTATCCCCATTAACGACCTGAAAACTATAATCAAGTTAACTCTTTCTCTTCCACCTTTCAATGTTACCAGATTCAATGTTTTTTGTCTCTCCTTGTATGGATTATCTGCCACGCTAGACATTAGTGTGATTGCTGCCATTTGTAATCTTTCTATAATGCTTGTATCTTTAAGTCTGTGTGGGGACCATACTACTAAATGCATATTCCAGTCACAGTTTCATCCTGGTTAATTTCCCTAATGAGATTACATATTGTGATGGGTAATCCTTCAAAATGAGCCATTTGTGATGTAAAAACAATACTTGGTAATGTAAACAAACACTTTGCTGATATCTATCTATATACCAAGGGCTTTTCCCCCTTACAAGTTGAAGGTAAATGTTGGTAAAAGTAAAGTAATGAGATGTACAAGGGGAGAGGATGGTAGCAATTTGGAAGTGAGTCTTAAAGGAGAGAGGTTGGAGAAAGTGGAGAGCTTAAAGTATTTGGGGTTGCATGTGGCAGGAAAGGGAGTGGAGGTGAAGATAGAATGCAGATTGAGAGAAGCAAGTAAGTACCTTGGGGGACTAAAAGTGTAATTAGAAATAAATATTTGGTAATGGATGCTAAAAAGAGATTGTATGCAGGGGTGATCTTGCTGACAACACTATATGGGGCAGAGACATGGAATGTAAGTGAGGAAGAGAGAAAAAGTTTAAATGTGTTTGAGATTAAATGATTGAGAAGTATGGTAGGGGTTACAAGGTTGGACAGAGTGAGAAACGAGGTGGTGAGGAGGAGAGCAGGGGTGGAAAAGGAGATGGAAGATAGACTTGATGAAAAAGTATTGGTATAGTTTGGACACATGGAAAGAATGAGTGAAGAAAGATAAGTAAAAGAAGTGTGGAAGGCAGAGGTGGATGGAGTGAACATGAGGGGGCAACTGAGGATGAGATGGATGGATGGGGTGAAAGGGGCATTGAGCAAGAGGGGGATGTCTGTTGAGGAAGGAAGGGAGAAGGCAGAAGATAGGGGTGAGTAGAGAATGGCTGTGTATAAATAATAATGTGATGAATTGAAGGGAGTGGGTGGGGGATGGGGGGGGTGGTTAGTAAGCAGTTATGTGTGAATGGTATTCTGACACTGCCCAAAGGGATTTCTCCCTGTCTTTAATGTTTCTGCATGAGGGGATGGAGAAGGGGGTTGCTGACTGAATGAAGCAGCCTTACTGTGGATGTGCTGTGCCTTGCTGCATTGCTCCTGATCCAGGACACTGGGCAAGATGCAGGGATGATCCGTCATCCATAAAGTGCCAAGATGAGAGGGAGGGAGGGAGGGGTGGTGGATGGGAGTGGAATGGGTGGGAATGGAGTTATAACTTTTGACTTTGGCTACCTTACTGGTAAGGAGGAAAGAGCCCTTGGTACAAGCATGTGTATGTGGGTATCCTACAGGGGTGGTGTTACTGCAATCATATTATTACTCTCAGTTCTCCATTCCATAGTGTTTGTGCACCTTTTATGTTTGATTGTTGGTAAACATGTTGTGGAGGCAGAATCAAGGGTAGTTCCTATAACTTGCTTGTAGATGGTCATTATTTTCTTTCTTTTGTCCAAAGTCATTGCTACTGATGGATTTTAGGTTTGTTTTCTTCTTGAATTTAGCTGTCAGGTCTTTGATATGTGTTGAAAATCATATGAGTATCAAATATGAGGCCTATACTTTTTGGATTCTTTTTCAGTAGAAGGATTTGACTATTTCTAAAATACTTTTTTTTTTCGTGGTTGACTGGAATGAGTAATGTTACTGCTGATTCTTAGAGTGAAGCTTCCATTCTATTATTTTCAAACCATTGTTCTAAATTGTTCAAGAAGGCTTGGGTGTTTTTGCTGTAACTTTACATTTACTGTGCTGCTGTGAATATCAAACCAGAGACTACTGTGAAACTCACTCTACAGTAGAACCAGTTACATACATACATACATATACCAAGGCTTCTTCCCCCTTACAAGGGAGGTAGCCAAAAAGGAAAAGGCATAAAATCATTCCCACCCATTCCATCCCTGAATACACTCCACACCCATACTCCCTCCACATCTGCCTTCCATACCTCTTTTACTAGTCTTTCTTCACTCATTCTTTCCATGTGTCCAAACCATCCTAATACTCTTTCATCAACCCTATCTCCCAACCCCCTTTCCACCCGTTCTCCTCCTCACCTCCTCATTTCTCACTCTATCCAGCCTAGTAACCCCCATCATACTTCTCAGACACCTCATCTCAAACACATTCAAACTCCTTCTCTCTTCCTCTCTTATGTTCTATGTTTCTGCCCCATACAGTGCTGTTGGCACAATCACTCCTTCATATAACCTCCTCTTAGTATCCATTCCCAAATTTCTCATTACACTTTTAAATTCACCAAGGCAAAAACTATCCACTTCCTCCAGTCGCTCTCCCTTAATGCTCACTTCCAGTCTACTGCCACTTTCACCCCTTGTACATCTCATCACCTTACTTTTACCCACATTTATCTTTAGCTTTCTTCTATCACACACTCTCCCAAACTCTGTCACCAACTTCCTGAATCTCTCCTCCGATCCTGCCACAAGCGCAGTGTCGTCGGCAAACAACAGCTGGCTCACCTCCCACTTTTCTCCATTTTCTTTAACCATCTCCAATCCCTGACCCACTACCCTTGCATTTACCTCTCACACTACCCCATCCATGTATAAGTTGAACAGCCAGGGTGACATAACGCATCCTTGACGAAGTCCCACCTTTACCTCGAACCACTCACTCTCTCCATTTCCAATCCTGACACAAGCTCTACTGCCCTCATAAAAACTCTTGACAGCTCCTAGGAGCTTCCCTCCTATCCCGTATATCCGCAAAACCTCCCACAGTCTCTTTCTGTCTACCTTGTCATAAGCGTTTTCCAGATCCATATAAGCCCAAAAAACATCCTTCCCCTTTCCTATAGCTTTCTCACATATCTGTCTTACCACAAAAATCTGATCTACACAACCTCTACCTATCCTAAATCCACACTGTTCCCCACCAATTACTCCCTCTGTTCCTCTCCTAATCCTCTCAATCAAGATCCTCCCATAAGCCTTCCCAACTACACTTAACAAGCTAATCCCTCTGAAACTACTACATTCACACTTGTCCCCTTTTCCCAGTTACCAGCATAATTCATAAACATAAACTCTGGCTATTTGGACATGTGGCATGTTTCCCTGATGTTGATCATACTCACAGGGTTACCTCCACAAGAGACAATCCTCGAGATGAAGGGGACGATGCCCACAGAATTCATGGCTGGGGCAAGTTGATTGTCCTGTCAAGTTGTTTGGAGTGGGAAGGAAGGATGTCTGCATGGGAGCTTGCTATGAGAGACTGTGGGAACTGGCACCAGTGTGTGTGTGAAGCAACTGGTTCCCTGGTGTAAGCTCCAAATTGATTGACTGATTGATATGGGTGGGTGTGTGCCTTTGACTCAGCAACCTCTCTTATAAGGGAGGCATTGGTGTGTGTATTTACCCAATTATACCTAGTTGTATTTTATAGGAAGAGAGCTATGCTCATAGTGACCTGCTTTTGTATCTTTCAGCACCCAGTTTGATCTTAAATTCTTGTATAGTTTTTGCACTCACTGTTTTCTCATTCAGTTTGTTCCAGATATCTATCACTCTGTGTATGTATACATATGTAGATCCGCATATGAGAGAACATTGGTGTTTAGTACTGGTTCTGGAGTTGGGAGATCACTCATGAAGAGATTGAACAACATTGGTGAAATTATTGCACCCTCATGAACTCTATTGTATGGCCTTCTTGTACCTGACATTTGGTTGTTTTGGGTTACTTTGCACTGTCTTCCTCCTATACAGTTGATTAATCACTTCTTATCATTGTTATGACCTAAGCACCTCTCTACCTTCCTGCCTTTCTTCCTTCTCCATTTAAATTTTACTCTCAATTTTTCTTCCACCACATAATTTGACAATCCACTGCCCTCTCCTCCGAACACAATTATGTTCATACTTCTAATCTTTGTCATAGGCACCACTATACAGTCCGTAAATCCCCTATTGGCTACCTTCTCACCAACCACACTGGCCTACATATACTTATGCTTATCTTACACTGTGTCTGTTATCATTTTCCTTTTAATCATACACCTCCAACATATGTAAACATACCAAGGGTTTTTCCCCCTTACATGAGAGGTAGTCAAAATCAAAAGGCATAATTCCACTCCCACCCATTCATCACCCCTCCTCCTCTTCCTCTCATCTTAGCTCCTCCTGGATGACAGGTCATCCCTGCATCTTGTCCATCACCCCAGGTCAGAGGCAATGCAGCAAGACACAGCGCATCCACATCATGGATGCTTCATTTAATTAGCAACTCCCCCTCTCTGTCCCCTCATGCAGTAAAGTTGAAGATGGAGATAAATCCCACCAACAGGTCTCCATTAACAACCTTCCTGCCATCCCATACCTCCCCAACATCACTACATCTATGTTCCTCCCAAAACTCGCTTTTCTGCACCAATGCAATATGGAATACAATCAAACAGTCCAGATGGATAACAGAAATTATCTTGGTAATTGAAGACAGAGAGGACCCCATGAACATATCTCTTATCATGAATATCATATTTGGCCTGGATACTCTGCTGTAGGACTTTCAGGTTTTCCTCTGATGGATGACACAGGCCTCCCACAGTCCATACATGAATGCCAACTGCTGCCTTATGTGGGTTCTATCTCTTGTACATTACAAATAAGGATATACACATCTTTCCAAAATAGTACAGACAGATCTTTTCCTCTTGATTTGTATCCTTTTATCCCCTCAATCACCCACCCTAACTATTCACTTTCATTTCACGGATGTCCAGGAAGTCCAATTTACATTTTTCCATTATTTACCTTATCTTTTCCTTCTTACTCATATTGTTACTCTATACATATTTATTGACCCAATTTCCAGAATTAAGGAACCTTTGGAAGTTGGCCAGGTTACCAGAGTTACTCCCTCGATCCATTCCCCGTGCCTTTTTCTTTGTGAGCTACTGTGGGGAGGCGAGGTTGCAGGTCTTCAAGAAACTCTTACAGCATGCAGGACATACATGGGTGGTATTGTTACGGATTGCCAGGCTTTCCTACACCTGGGAGGAAAAAAAGTAGTGTCCTGGGATTGGTTAGTATTTAGGTGATAACCAGCACTTTCATCCTTGGAGACGATATTGTGCCAAAGATAATCACACAGGTGGCAGGAGATATGAAGGGATGTATGGAGGCAAAATAAAACTAAAAGATACAATCCTTCATCAATTGGGGATTAGTTTGTGACCATAAAAACAAATAAATAAATAAAATGAAATAAAATAAACAGATAAAGATAAATAACAATAATAATAATCATTAAGTGGGGACTAGTTTCTAAGCATAAAAAAAAGAGAGAGATAGATATAGAGAAACAGAGACATGGACAGACAGACACAGACATAGACAGATGAAGACACAAGCAGACAGATAATGAATAGAATTGGAGAAGAGAGAGAGCATGAAGAGAGAGCAGGAGGAGAGCAGTAAGAGCGAGAGGAGGAATGAATGTGTATGTGTTAAAAAAATTAAGTAAAATGAAGGGAACCATCAAACATGAAAGAAAATGGTCATACATGCAAATATTGTTGTGTATCTTTTTTCAAATACATTTATGTACAATGTACTGGATACATATACACTGTATACACAAACAAAATCATCCAGAAGTATCTTTACAGTAATGATGTATGATAAAGTTTATACCAATACTAAAGAGTGAATTGGAATACATTTGTAAAAGCCATTCGTCAATGTAGCAGCTAATGGTTTGGGCCATTATGTGATTACAGAGAGGAGTTGGTGATTTGTGCCAGTCAAGTAAAGCAAATTACAAAGGATGCACAAGCATTAGAAACCTCCCAATTACACCTATTTGGTTTCAGGATAACAAGTTGGTGGCATAACCTTTGGAAATACAAAAAGCTAACTTACGATTCTGGTCAGAGTCCTCTATCAAGATTCTTAGCTTTTGGACACACAGCTGAGGGGTAAAAGCACAAGATTAGTGTGAATGCCTTATTTTCATGTATGTATATATATATACATACATACATACATATACAAAGGGCTCTTTCCCCCTTACAAAGGGCTGCAGCCAAAGTCAAAAGGCATAATTCCACTCCCACCTATTTCATCCCCACCCATTCCACTCCCATCCACCACCCCTTCCACACTCTCATCTTGGCTCCTCATGGATGATGGGTCATTCCTGCTTCTTACCCATTGTCCTGGATCAGAGGCAATGCAGCAATACATAGCACACCCATAGTAAGGCCGATTCATTTAATCAGTGACCCCCTCTCTCCATCCCCTCCTGCAGAAACATTGAAAACAGGGAGAAATCCCTTTGGATTGCATGAAAATATCATCCACACATAACCACTCCCTAACCACCCCCATCCCCCACCCACTCCCATGTATGCATTAAAAAATTAATGTACTCATTAGAATAATGAAACAATAATGGACACTCTGAAGTACATACAAATTTAATACTGTGGTTAACACATTCTGCTTTCTTTTTGGAGTTTCATGAAATTTATCATTTCAATACAATACATTTCAATACATTTGCTGCCTCAATTTTCTCTTGTAATTCTGCAACTCCCATGAAGCCAACCATAGCCATCCATTCAGGCCATAAATCACTCAGAGAAGAAATTTTGTATTATCTGGAGCAAATGAGTGTAAGACTGTGGCATATGGAGCTCAGTGTTTTCTGAATTAGTTGCATCTGAGGCAATGATTGTGTTGCCAAGCTGATTTTATGGTGATACTGCTTTAGTCCCTGACAGTGACCTGAACACTGGCAAATCGATAAAAATCCTCCATGTCTATTAGGCTAACTTCCGGGGAAGTTTGAAGTATGGAGAGACAGCCTATGGGGCTGATACATATTTGGTCTCTGGACCAGTTCCAAGATCTGTCTTCACTGATTTCAACTGCATTTTCTTTTCCCAGATATTTGCTCACTTTCCTTACTCTATAATATACTTCTGCCCCCTCTCCTCCATTCCCTGCTACATATGACCTTAAATATAAATAAATACAAGCTTTCTACCTCTTCCATCCTCTTTCCTTTTACACACACTTTCAACTTACTGCCTCCCTTTCCCCCTGTGCATAGAATAACTTTAATTTTGGTCACATTTAATTAAAACTCTTCTCCCAT
The DNA here is from genome assembly GCF_046742065.1 of Oratosquilla oratoria. NCBI lineage: Eukaryota > Metazoa > Arthropoda > Malacostraca > Stomatopoda > Squillidae > Oratosquilla > Oratosquilla oratoria. The sequence goes on from NC_134797.1 coordinate 25,496,988, forward strand.
ATACCCTCACAAATTACACCATAAACTGTTTCAATCTTTCCTCTTAGTCATAAGTGTAGAGTAATCTGCAACAATAACTGGTTCACCATCCAATGCCTTCCACTCTCACTTACCAGCTCCAAACCCCTTACCTGCACCTTTGCATGTACCTCCCATACTATGTTCACTATCCATGCACATGTTGAACAAACATGGTGACATTACACAATTTTAGCACAGCCCCACTTGCACCTTAAACCATCCACTCTTAACATTTTTTACTCTAACACAAGTTCTAATACTTGCATAAAAAAATTATACCACTCTCAGCAGATTTCCCCCTATCCCATACATCTGCAAATCTTCTCATAATACCTTTCTGTCAACCTTGTCATATGCCTTCTCCAAATCCATAAAAGCCCAAGAGACATCCTTATTTTTGCCAAAAACTTCTCACACATCTGCCAACAAAAATTTGATAAATGCAACCTCTTCCTTTCTTATCCCCACACTATTCTTCCCCAAATACTGTATACCCTTTTCTCCAAATCCTCTCAATATCTTCTCATACACCTTACCAACTGCATTTAACATTGATCCTCCTAAAAATATCTTTTCCAGCCTCTCCTTTGAAACACATTTCCAACTTACTGCCTCCCTCTTCCACCACATGGAAGACACAGAACACCCAATACTAAAATGCCATGTTGCTTTGTTGTTGTTTACAGAACATTTTGTGGATGGATTTACTTTTTTCTGCAAGTTCTACGGTGACCTTTAATGGGAGGTGGTTGGAGAGGTGGTCATGGTTTCTCATGCTGTTTGTGGATGAAAGGAGGGTGAATACACTGAGGTGTCTGAAAAAGTTACTGCTTGTTGGTTGTGTCAGAGATTGTGTTGAAAATATATTTACCTAACTGTATTTAACAACTTGTGGTACATTTACCTAGTATTTACCTAATTGTATTATATGGGAAGGGAGCTATGCTTGTGGTGACCCATCCTTGTATCTTTCAGCATCAAGTTTCTTCTTAAAATCTTGAATAGTGTTTGCACACACTGTTTCAAAGTATCTATCACTGTGTGGGAAGCTATTTTTTCAGATCTCTTCTGTAATTATCTTTTTTGAGTTTCTTTTTGTGTCCTCTTGTTTTTCCATTGTCCCATTTCAATAAATCATTCTTATCTAAGATTTCCATTCCTTTCATAATTCTATAGATAGTAGGTCTCCTCTTTCCCTTCTTTGTTCCAGAGTTAGTAATTCTAATTTGGACAGTCTTTGTTCATATGTCATTTTGGAAAGAGTTGGTGCCAGTTTTGTTGTTGCTCTTTGTATTCTTTCTAATTTTCTTATATTCTTTTTGGTACTGGGTGTCCATAGTGTTGCTGCGTACTCGAGTTTTGGTCTTATTAGTGTAGTTAATTTTTTTTTTTATCATTTCCTCGTCCAAATAGACAAATGCCACTTTTATTGACCTCAATAAATTGTAGGTTTCTCCGACTATTTTATTAATATGTTTGTCCGGTGTCATGTCTTTGCTGATCATCACTCCAAGGTCTTTTTCAGAGTTTACTTTTTTTTACCTCTTCTTCACCAATTTTATAATCTCTCGATATTCTGTTTTTACTTTTTCCAAATTCCATTATACTACATTTCTTGATATTGAATTTCACTTCCCATTTTTTAGTTCATTTCCAGATCTTGTCCTAGTCTTGTTGTAATGAGTTGCAATCCTCCTCTGTTCTTACTCTCTTTAGTATTTTTGCGTTGTCTGCAAAGAAATTCATATAACACTCTACTCCTTCATCCATGTCATTTATGTATATGGCAAACATGATCGGGGCCAGTATTGATCCCTGAGGGACACCACTTATCATTTCTTCCCAATTTGAGAATTTATCTCTAATTACTACTCTCATTTTCCTCCCAGTCAGGAAGTCTTTCATCCATTCCAATAATTTTCTCTGATGCCACCTATTGAGTCTATTTTCCTCATTAGTTTCTTGTGTGGTACCTTATCAAATGCCTTCTGTAGGTCCAGAAAGGCACAGTCTGCCCAACCATCTCTCTCTTGTATTAATCTCGAGTAGAAGCAGTTATAGCTATGTTTATGGTGTCATGTCTGTATATCTCTACTGATCAAACACAGCCTTAAATTTATTATTGTTTCTGACTTGTATAATTTTTTCTAACATGTTCCAAAAAATTATGCATCTATACCAATAACTAAGCTTCCTAACATCCTTCAGGCAATTGGTATTCCTAAAGTTTTTGTTATGACCTCTGTTTTTTCCATTAATTTCTTTGCTTTAAATATCATTATCACATTCCCTCTCTTCACTCTTCCAATGTGGTTAGTCCAAGTCTAGTCTCTCTCCATATGTCTTATCTGCCAAGCTTGGAATCATTCTGGAAGCTGCTCTCTGTATTCCTTCTTACATCTTCCTTTTTGTAGGGAGACCACACCACTTGCATATTCCAATCTGGGTCAGATCAGATTTTCAACTATTATTTTCATCATATTCTAATCTACATATTAAATGCCTGTCTTATATTCATTAGCATTTTGCATATCTCTCCCATTATTCTATTTATGTGACTTTCTGTCAATGGATTTCCTCTGATTAAAGAGCCTTAATCCTTTATCTCCTCTGCTTTTATGATTTTTTGTATCTCCCATTTTAAGTCACTGATGGTCTCTTTTTACTATGGCTTATTTCCAAGATTTTGTATTTCTTGATATTGAATTTCACCTTCGACTTCTGGCTCCATCCTAGTCTAGACCATATCTACTGTAGGTCTTCCTATAGCAATTTAATCTTCACATTTCACTCTTTTCGTGATCTTGGTATTTTCAGCAAATATAGTTTACATACACTAAGAGAATTATTGGTGCCAATATCAAGCCCTGTGGTACCCCACTAATCACCTTTCTACAACTCAACATTTCATCTTTCACGAGTGTTCACATACATGTGATAAATGTGATAAAGATAACAGAAGGAAAAGATCATGAGGAAATGATCATGATTAAAGTTGAAAATAGTATTGTGAAAAGTAGAAAATTTATAGTAATATATGTGCCCCCAAAAACACAGGCTTGGTCTGATAGCGATCATTCAATATTACTGAAAGACACAAAGAATGAACTATCTGAGTTATTGATAGATGGAGGAAACATAGTGATTATGGGTGACTTTAACACAAAGGAAATAAAGTGGGAAGAAATAACAATAAAAGGTGGAGAGGAACTCTGGGGCAACATTCTACTGGATATGACCATTGATTATATATTGACTCAATGGGTCAAGGAAAATACCAGATATAGAAACAATGAAGAACCATCGAGACTAGACTTGATATTCACATCTGAGCCTGAAATCGTGGACAAAATGAATTACAAGACACCAATTGGGAAATTGTTCGAACTTAAAGAACAAAATGATGTGAGAAGAAATGAGAAACATAGAGAAGGAAGATTAACCTCTTCCCCGGCAGAAACAGGTATACTCGTTTTCATTTAATGTTCCTTTTTCAGTCATAGACGAGAATACTTGGCTAAAATTTAACCTTCAAAAACCAGCTACAAACGTATTTACTCGTCAATTCTGAGCCTTTCTAACCCATTAAACATGTGAAACGAGTGTTCTCAGCAAATTGTACGGCTGGCAGAGGCGTACTAGGTTGTGCTGGGGCAGTTCAAGGCCACTTTCTTACTAGATTTGCTACGGCAGCCACTGTAGTCGGGTGCAGTTTTCATCCTCATGACCACTCATTTTTTATAGCTTTTTCAAAGAAATTACACACCAAATGTCTACTTCTGTGGAAGATAGTGAATATGAACCTTTCCTCAGAAGTTTGAATACTTCTAATGAGGAGGAGGGAGGTGACGGGAGAGCCTAGATAAGCCTCGAGTTGTCAGAGGACCGTATGAATGCAGCACCACCATGTTTCCCATTCACAGGATTATTGACTGTGTACTGGTAGAGACTAATTTTTTTGCTGAACAAACTGGACAAGGTGATTCTTTGTGGCACCCTGTAACAGAGGCTGAAATTGTCATATTTTTTGCCATGAAAATGCTTGGGGGTATTGTGAAAATGCCAGAAGAAATGAACTGTTCACAAGATGAACTGCTTGAATGACCAATTTTTGGAGCTAATTTGGTTTTAGAAGTGGAAGACTATGTACTCCAAACTTAATATGCTTTTACTCAAGACTAACAGAAATAATACAAGAAAGAGACAGATGGGCAGATTGTGCTTTCTTGGACTTACAAAAGGCTTTTGACAAAGTACCACACAAAAAGCTACTAAGGAAAATTGAAAAATTGGTGGAATACAAGGAAGGTTATTGGAATGGATGAAAGATTTCTTGAGCAAAAGAAAAATGAGGGTAGTACTTAGGGACAAGAACTCAAATTAAATACTAGTTACACTGATAAGACCTGAATTGGAATACGCAACATCACTATGGACAGAAGATAGGGGTGAATGGAGAGGGGTTGTCTATAGATGATGCTGTGATGCATGAGGGGGAGTGGGTGGGGATGGGGGGTGAGGAGGTATGTATGAGAAAAAAAAATTGACGCAGCCCAAAGGGATTTCTTCCCGTCTTCCCCTTTTCTGCATGAGGGGACGGAGGGGGGGGGTTGCCGAATTTATGAAGGGGCCTTGCTGTGGATGTGCTGTGTCTTGCGACCCTGCTTCTGACCCAGGGCAGTGGACAGGATGCAGGGATGACCTGTCATCCAGGAGGTGCCAAGATAAGAGGGAGGGAGGAGGGTGGAGGGGAGTGGAATATATAGGAAATGGAATGGATGGGAGTGGTTTCTATGCCTTTTTCTTTTTGGCTAGCCCCCATGTAGGGGGAAAAAGCCTTTGGTATATGTATGTACTATGGACACCTAGTAAAAAAACAAAGAAACTAGAAAGAATTCAAAGATCAACTACAAAGATGGCACTAGCACTTTGCAATTTAACATATGAAGAAAGATTGGACAAATTAAATCTACCAACCCTGGAACACAGATGAGAAAGAAGTGATTTGCTAACCATCTACATCATTATGAAAGGGATGGAAATTCTTGATAGGGATGACCTACTAAAATGGGACAGAAGAAATACGAAAGGATACGAGAAGAAACTTAACGACAGTTGCAGAAGAGATCTGAAAAAGAATAGCTTTCCACACAAAGTGATAGATATCTGGAACAAACTGAAAGAGGAAACAGTGAGTATTAAAACTATACATGACTTTCAGAAAAAACTGGATGTGGAAAGATACAACAGCGGATCACTATGAGCATAGCTCTCCTCCCGCAAAGTACAACTAGGTAAATACAAAATCTACCAACCTTTCTCTTTCATGCAGTATATCATTCTTCAACAAAAACATATTGGTTACACCTAATTTTTCTTTTCTGAATTTGAATTTACTTTCAACTAAAATTATTTTTTCCACCAAGCAATTCATCCAGCTATCTATATCTATATACCAAGAACTTTTCCCCCTTATCAGGGAGGTCCGAGTCAAAAGCCACATATCCACTCCCATCCACCATCCTTTCTTCCCTCTCATCTTAGCTCCTTATGGATGAAGGGTTATCCCTGTATCACAACCATTGCCCTGGGTCAGAAGAAATGCAGCAAGACAAGGTACATCCACAGCAAGGCCACTTCACTTGATCAACTACCCACTCACACCCCTCATGCAGAAAATGAGTGATGATGGGGAGAAATCTCTTTAGGTTGTGTCAAAATACCATTCATACATAACCACTCCCTACTCCCTCCATCCCCCACCCCCTCCTTTCTTTGCATCACAGAACTGTCTATACACAGCCATTCTCCACTCATCCCTATCTCCTGCCTTCTCCCTTTCTTGCTCAACACACATTCCCCTTTTGCTCAAAATCCCTTTCACCCCATCCTCAGTTATCCCCACAAATTCACTCCATCCACTTCTGTTTTTCATACCTATCATATTAATCTTTCTTCATTAATTTTTTCCATGTGTCCAAACCATCCCAATACTCTTTCATCAGCCCTATCTTTCCCACCTCCACTATTCTCCTTGTCCATCTACATTTTACCATTTTTTTCTTGCACTTTGGCTGTCATCCAAGTCTAGGACACCTGTCTGTAATTCAACTGATGTGTGCCTCCTCCTTTGTAGACTGGATAATCCCCAAACTCAAACTTACCATTCCCTTTCAAATTTGTTTCATTCAATACATATATATACATATACCAAAGGCTTTTTCCCCCTTACATAGGAGGTAGCCAAAAGACAAAGGCATAGAAACCACTCCCACCCATTCCATCCCCTACATACTCCACTCCCCTCCCTCTTATCTTGGCACCTCCTGGATGACAGGTCATTCCTGTATCTTGTCCACTGCCCTGGTTCAGAAGCAGTGTTGCAAGACATAGCAAGGTCGCTTCATTAATTAGGTGATCCCCGTTTCCGTTCCCTCATGCAGAAAAGGAGAAGACGGGGAGAAATCCCTTCGGACTGTGTCAATTTATTTCTCATACATACTCCCTCACCCCCCATCCCATGCCCACTCCCCTTTATGCATCACAACATCATCCATACACAACCATTCTCCATTCACCCCTATCTTCTGTCCTCTCCTGTCTTTCCTCAACAGGCATTCCCCTCTTTCCCAATGCCCCTTTTACCCCATTCAATACCAACACATAATCTTTCTTTTCAAAAGTATACCACCAATCTCTTCCATTGTACAACATCCACACACATTTGATTACCCAATTACTAGGGTTCAGGTTGGAGCCCTGGTGGGACCATTAAAAAAAAAAAATCTTCTTGTTCCACAACACTGGGATAAGAGAAGGAAGAGGTCGTTCAGAGGGACAGCATAAAGGTGGGCCAACAGCATTACAAAAGCATCTTACATTCCATTTTGAATAGAAATTCTACTCTAACACTGATGAACATTGTGTGGCTCTGTTCCAAAAGGCACCCCAAAAAGTACCTCAAATACTAACTGCAATTCACCATGCAGTCAATACCCCTGTACATTTGGTAATGAACAGATAATTAACAAATAGATTATTTTAGATATGCTAAACTTACCCTGTTGACCAACATAATGCAATAACCAAAAATAAATAATAAAGTGTGTTACTGTTATGTGCAGAGAGAATATGGTCACAAGTATTGGTGGAAGCAGTGAAGTGCAGTAAAATTATATGTGAGTGATTATGTTTGCCAAGCATGGTGCAAGTGCTATGATGGTGCTGGTGCATGTAATAAATCAAAGAATAATATATGCATACCAAAGGCCCTTTCCTCCTTACAGGAGATGGCTTAGTCAAAGAGCACCCACCCATATCATTAAAACATTTTAAGTCCACTGCTGAACAACAAAGGTCTCTTACATACCATTCCATGACTTGAAGGACTCTGCCAACCTTTGCTACATCACTCCTGCAAATTTCTCTATATTGTCTCTCCACCTTCTGTCTGGTCTCCCTCTTCCATTCTTTCCATCTCATAGTATCCAGTCTGAATGCACTTACTCCTTTGGCATCATGCTCTTACACAAATCTCCCTATGCAAATTCCACTTCCTCTCTCTTACCACCTCAACATCTTTGGCTTAAGTCTGCTCTCACCCAACTTGCCCTCTTCCTATCTTTCAGTATTATTCCCAGTATTGATATCTCCATTCTCCTCTGTGCACATCTTGGCTGGAAGCAGTCCCCATAATGACAGCATGGACTATTGGGTACCCTATAGATATATAGAGCTTCACTGAATATAATGTATAGGTGACACCAGAGAAATATCTCACCAGAGACTAGTTGGCAGGGAGGTGAGATTACTACCAAAAGCCCTTCATAACAACCATGAGCAGTACAAACAAAACAAAACTGGGTGTTCCTGTTGGACTATAGTCTCCTAAAGGTCCAACCACATTGCCTCATGTACTTACAGGCAGTATGCCACCAAATGTGAGTAAGCACTGTCCAAGCAGATCCAAGTCTTGGACATTAAACAGTATGAGGAAAATGAAGATCTATACTTACAATGTAAGAACTCTCTTAGAAGACCACAGGCTATAAAGTGTAATGGAAGAACTAGACAACATCAAGTGGGACACCATAGGACTGGGTGAAGTCCAAAGAGTAGAAGAAAAGCCGATACAATTACAAGATGGTCACCACCTGTTCTACTATAGAGGTAAGGACAAAGAAAGATCTAGTGGAGTAGGAGTCTTGATCAACCAAGATGTTGCTGGTAATGTAGTCAAGTTCAGTAGTTTATCAGACAGAGTAGCTTGGATTGTGATTAGACTGTGTAAAAGGTACACTCTAAAAATAGTTCAGGTTTATGCACCAACTTCACTCACAGAGTTCAGACGATAAAATTGAATCCTTCTATGATGATTTTAGTTAGGTAATGGATCAAGAAAAAAGTAAATACACAATGGTAATAAGTGACTTTAATGCTAAAGTGGGGAAGAAGATGGGAGATGAGTCATGCATTAGGAAGTTTGGAGGAAGTGAAAAAAATGACTGAGGCGAGATGCTAGTCAATTTTGCAGAAAACTACAACATGAGGATAATGAACACTTTTCTTCCAAAAGTGTGTAGGTCAAAAATGGACCTGGAGAAGTCCAAATGGAACAAAAAAGAATGAAGTAGACTTCATATTAGATGAGAGCAAGAGTGTTAGTCATAAAGTCAACATAGGCAGTGACCACAGAATGGTAGGTTGCACAGCTAAATTCAATTTCAGAGCCGAGAGAAATAAACTAGTTTTAAAAAAGAAAAGTCTTTGCAAAGGTTAAGGATACTAATAAGAAATTTCAGTTAGAAATTAAAGATAGATTCGAAGCTCTAAGAACTAGTGAGCACACCATTGAAGATATGAATTTGAATTTAGTGAATATCATTAGGGAATTGGCAGAGAAAGTAGGACGTACAAAAAGTATTAGAGAAACCAAATACAGACGCTCCTCTACTTACATTCATTCATTTTACGTTTTTTCGATTTTACGTTTGAACTGACTGTAAAAAAAAAATTGTAAAAAAAATTTTTTTGAGTGAATTTTTTAGTTTAGCGCGCTCTCCGTAGTTCAAACGATACTTACGCATTATGCTGCGTCCATTGTTTACATGGCACAAACGACAGACTGAACGTGCCTTGCCTCATCATCCTCCTCCTCCTCCCCCTCCTCCTCCACCATCTCAATTTATGTTGCTTGAATTTAATTCATTTGAAATTAATGTTATCATTTTACAATGTTATGTATATAATTAATGATTTAGGGGTGTTTTATAAGATACGGTAATAGAATTTACGGATGTATGGTACAGTAACAACTTACGTTCGTTTTCAACTTACGTTCGGCCGTTCGGAACGTAACTAAAACGTAAGTTGAGGAGCGTCTGTACTCCAAAGCTACAAATGACCTAATTAAAAGGAGGACCATGCAGATTAACCACTTCACTCTGGGTAAAAATCTCGCGGGCAGCATTAGCTGCCAGACGTATAATGAAGACGCCGACATTGGCATCCTTGCGTACCCACTTGCTCCTCATGAAGCCTACATAGGCGTCACCGTATGGAAGGGGTTAAGAGCTGGAGCAACAAAATAGAAAGAGAACTTCATATTAGATGAGAGCAAGAGCGTTAGCAATGTTATGGTCATAAAGTCAACATAGGTAGTGACCACAGAATGGTAGGTTGCACAGCTAAATTCAATTTCAGAGCCAAGAGAAATAAACTAGTTTTAAAAAAGAAAATAAGTCTTGCAAAGGTTAAGGATAATAAGAAGGAATTTCAGTTAGAAATTAAAAATAGATTCAAAGCTCTAAGAACTAGTGAGCACACTGTCGAATATATGAATTTGAATTTAGTGAATGTCATTAGGTGAACTGGCAGAGAAAGTAGGAAGTACAAAAAAGTATTAGAGAAAACAAATACTACAAAGCTACAAATGACCTAATTAAAAGGACCATGCAGATTAAAAGCAGGAGCAACAAAATAGAAAGAGAACTAAACAAGCTTATCAGCATAAGACAGAGATCAGAGAAAAGAAAGAGAAACATGGATGAAATAGAGGAAACTATTCGGAAAGGTAAAAGTATTAAAAGGACTGAGTGCAGACATGCTTTAGTAAGACAGCAAATATGTTTGAAAGAAAGAAATGGAGAAATCATTAAATGCAGGGACAGAATGGTAAAAAGAGTAGAAGAATTTTACCAAGAGCTTTACTCGTCGAAGACAGTAGTTGAGTCAGTAAATTCATCTGTAGATGTTAGTGGTGTACCAGAGATTGCAAAGGAAGTAGAATTTACTCTAAAAAATATGAAAAGAGGAAAAGCACCTGGGGAAGATGGTATATCAATAGATCTCTTGAAAGACACAGGGAAAGGGTTTCATATTAAGTTAGCTCAGTTGTACACCAAGTGCTTACGTCAGGAAAGCATTCCTGAATCATGATGCAATGCTATAGTGACTTTGCTTCATTTTAAAAAAGGAGACCAGAAGGACCTTCATAACTATCGACTGATTACCTTGCTATCAAATGTATATAAAATATTCTCCAAGATCCTAAGTCAAGTTTTAGATGGAAACCAACTGAGGGAACTAGAAGGCTTTGGGAGTGGATATTCGACTCTAGACCACTTGCAGGCAATGAACCAACTAATCGAGAAAACGACAGAATACAATATACCTCTCTGTTTAGCTTTTGTAGATTACGAGAAGGCCTTCGACTTGGTAGAACAAATAGCAATACTAAACTCGCTATTTGCTGAAACCTTCCAACACTTGTTGGATGATATAAACAGTGTGATGATGGAGTGGCTGCCTTTCAATTCACATTGGTTAAGAGTGGTGGGTAGTTTAATTGTTTCTCTAAAATGTAATTCTTTCTATCAGGTTGGATATGGTGCATGGTGATGACATAAGCCTGGTGGTTTGTATGGTTTTAATATGGGTATTGTGTTCTTTTCCGGATAGCTGAAAATTTATTGTACAACCAGAAGTGGCTGAAGATATCAGTTAAAGTTTCTATTGCTTTTGAGCCATGGTTTTTTAAGTGGATGTTCAAGATCTTATCTAGGCTTTTGACCTGTAGTTTTTCAGTTTCTATATTGCCCTATCAACATATTACGATATGATAGACAGTAAGGAACTGTGTGAGGTATTGTAGATATATGGGCTTGGGGGAAAGCTCAGGTTAACCCTGTCCCCATCACACTGCTTTGGGTTTCAGTCAATGCAGTGAGGCACAGCTTTGCAGATCTGATTTATCTCCACTGTTTTTTCATGTATCCCTCTCCTCATCCACTCACAATAATCTATGAGGCAGACGAAATGAACATACATTTGGGCCACAGTGTCCCTCTATCCATTCACGATATTTCACATGGTTCCACCTCTCCCACCCACCCACCCACTAATCCATCCACCTCATTTTTGGTCTTCCTCTGAAGGTCACTATATCCATTTCTACTTTCCACACTCTGCTAGCTGGTCTTTCCTAATTCATTCTTTCTATAATGGTACAAGTAATTCAATAAAATCCAAATGATTTTCCTGTAAAGCTGCAAGCAAAGGTCAACCACAGTTTTCTTAACTTACATACACTGTTGAAAGAGATAGTTATTCTTGATCATGTTAACCAGAAAAAAAACTTCAAATCATTGTTAGTCTTGACATAATAATAACTGCCTTTGGGAACATCCCAGTACCTGTATGGAAGCGTTGTGATTGGGCATCCCTGAAGAAATAGAAATGAGCACTGTCAGCAGGCAGGAAAAGAAAAAAAAGGGATTGTCAGTACACACACGATAGATGAACACTGAGTAACATGTAAACTTAGCTAGGGTATTATATAATTCCACCATGATACAAGTCTTTCCTCTATTTCATTCCAAAGTTCATTCATAAAAAGGTATTACCACCTTAAATAATTTAACATGCAAATCCTTTTGAAATTAAAAATTATATAACTCAAGAAACTGATACGGTAAATACATAGATAAATAAAAAAAAACATATATAGATGGGTGTGGGGTGGGTGTATACTTGGTCACTCCTCTTAAAAACAGGAAAAAGGCCCTTTTGCATCAATCAATCCATTACACCAGATCTCTAGTAGGAGACCCATGGCCCCCAGGCAACCTGCAACATTCACCAAATTTATCTAAAATTCACTTTAAAAAAAAAGCTACAACCTACCTCTCCTAAGACCTTTATTTACTCATATTTAAACACTGCCCTGAATATCTATTGTTACTTACCTGAAGATGGTTGTATAATTCAACTGAAAACTTGTATTCTAAATTTGTGCAATGTTTTTTGTTGTAATAACCCCATAGATCTTGGAAACCTTGTGTTTGACCTCTCTTCAAGATCCAAACAAACCATTTGGAAAATTGAGAAAATCACCAAGAAGATGGTGGGTATAGAATTAACTCTGGTCTTCAATATGTCAACAAGAGAACTTACTGCCCTTTTATACTAATATATATATATATATATATATACATATATATATATATATATATATATATATATATATATATATATATATATATATCATTCTGAAATACCATTCAGTGTTTGGTATATATATATATATATATATATATATTAAAACCACTTGGAAAATAAAATGAAAGGTGACCGAACGTTTTCGTCTATCTAAGACATTTTCAAAGGTACAGAGTAAGGAAACAGTGACAATGTATATACAAAAGAAGCACACTAGGGGGAATTAGGACAGGTCCATTGTGACCTCACTCTCTCAGCACTGCTGGATGTTTGAGCTGGCTACTGTCAACAATTTTGTATGTTATAAAGTTATCTAATTTATACATTCTCATACTCATATTCATGTTGTTCTCAAATGAAGCTTTTATATAACATGATTCTGTGATATTCCTCTCCTTAATGTCCTTACTTAAGACATTAAGGGCCTGATAGCTGGAGCTGGTTTATCCCCACCAGTTCACAGTATGACAACCTACTAATTCCCCCATTTGCAATGTCTGACAGAGGAGTTGAGGTCATCTCTTTAGGCCATTTCAACCTTTCATCAATTCACAATTGGCCTGACAACCTCCATGCAGAAAACATGGAGCACATTATAATACCCTGCCCTAAACTCACTCACTCAAGACAGCAACATAAAATCTCTTCAATGAGTGACATGGGCTCTAGATGGTTTCCTTGGGGCTGTGGGTCTCCTGCAAAAGGGAACTGGGGTAACAGTTTCACTGACTGATGTGCATTGTTAAATGAACTTTGAAATATAATCATTAATGAACAGGGTAGTTTTTTTCACATTCTTACCTGCAATGACAGTGTTGATGCACTCATACAGTAAAGACATGGCTGATGTGCTGTATAAAGACATAGAAATATTAAACCAAACTTGTATTACAGTATTTCATTTCATAACATGACAAACATTTCTGTAACTTACACTCTGACATGCTTTTTCAACACTTATATCACATCTTAACTTTGGAAAACTTTGGGGAAATTTAATAAAAGGTTAGACTATATTAACAATAAGAAATGCTATACCTGGTTCAGCTATGAACCTTCATGCAATATCATACTAGCCTCTATTTACCTGTGGATAAGGTTGGTGAGGGGTTCTATGAGCTTTCTGCCTAGACGAGGTTCAAGCGGAGTCAGGGCACCAAACTGTCAGGGCAGACAGTCAAATGTACTGACAAACTACCATTGCAGTTTCAAATCAACCAACACTACATGTATACAATGTTGGCTATTATAAATAACAAAATAAAAAAAAATACAGCAAAAGGTTAATGTGTGTGTGTGAAGATAAAATATTTTTTTACTGCATTTCCTTACATGTGTCACCAATATTTCTTTACACAATAGAAATGTTGGGCCTCTTATTACCATACCAAAATTTGGCAATCAGAAACCAATAAAGGGTGCCGACAAATAATCCTTCAAGATGGTTGTTGATCTAATGTATGCTTTCCATGGTACTGAAGACATAAGAAAATAATCTAGCCATCCACTTCAAAACTTGTCACCACCTTCCTCCACTTGGAGATGCAGCCCCAAGGAACAGACACAGTCTCCAGACTGGGCCCAGAATTTTACTTAAGGAGAGCTTACACGTGGTAACTGCTCCCTCCTCCTAATACTGAATGTACTACAAGTGACAAAGAAACCATCCCAAACTAATACATACATATATACCAAAAGGCCCTTTTCCCCTTAAAAGGAAGGTGGCCAGGTCAAAGCATGGTTCATGTACAATTAAAACCCATTTAACCCCCCTCCCATGTGATCACCTCATGATGTGGCCCTCACCACACCACTCAGATCACAGGCAATGCAGTGAGGCACTACTATATACAATATTCAAACTAATGGAAAGATTGGTAGCAGTATGAATCAAATCAGAAATACCAACCTACCCCAATCAACATGGACTCAAAGATAGCCACTCCACCAGCACACACCTCACAAACATCACAAAAGTGCTGGAAGGGTTCAATAATTGAAAGCCCCACTAGAAAGAACAGTTATGGTATCCATAGATATAAACAAGGGTTTTGACAAGATTCCTAGACATATACTATTCAAAAAGATCATTGGGACGGACATTTATAACAATAACATGAAGTAGTTAACTAACATCATAGCAATAAGACAGTGCCAAGTATCACAAAACAGCCAAATCTCAAGAACAAAATGTCTATACAATGGAGTCCCTCAATGTGGAATATTTTCATCTTTACTGTTCAATCTTTTCACAAGTGAGCCCCAGAACCAGAACTAAACATCAATATCCTCTCAGATAGATAACCTGATAATAAACCAGCAAAGTAGATACAAAATAGCAGTAAAGAATACCCAAGCCTTCTTCATTAAATGGGGAGAAAGGCTCAACAATAACAGAGTGGAAGTATCACCTGATAAATCAACAGAGCCACTGGTCACACCAGACAACTATGAATTATAATCATAGCCAAATCCTTCCATTGGAAAAGAACACTAAAACTACAGATCTAACATTTGATACTCATATGAATTTTAGCTCATATATCAAGGACCAGACAGCAAAAATCAACAGAAGAGCTAACCTACTTAAAACTATCGTAAGCACTGACTGAACACCAGAAACTCATAACTATCTTCTAGCCATTCATAAGAACCACCCTCAACTACACCTCCACAGCATGGTTCCCAACAATCAATAAGACTAACACACACAATTTATAAACACTACAGAATGGAGCACTAAGAGTAATTACAGGATGGATCAAAACCACCCCAATTAGAAACCTGCATACAGAAATCAAAACACTCCTCACAGAACACCACATAAAGATGATAGGAACACAATTCTACAAAAGAACCCTTAACACCACACACTCTTCACACTACATCTGACAAGCACCACTAATAGAATGATGAAAAAAGCCTACACCACCAAGATACTACTCACTTATAACAACCTACCACCTATTTCATATAAAAAATCCACACAAAAACACATGCACAATCTCAGTAAACAAGCCGTTCAAGACAGACTATCAAACAATACTTCAACAATCCCCAGATATAAGTACCACAGAATAAAAAAAACTCCCACATCTAGTAAGAACCACACTGGTATGACTGTGCTCTGGACACCATCCAGAAGTGAAACTGTACCAACACAGAATAGGCCTGGCCACAGATTCAAACTGCCCCAAATGTAACCACTACACCGAAAACACAGAACTCCTTATACTACAATGTTCCACACTAACAATCCCTTGAAACAACAAAATATATCTTCCCTGAGTGATTTGTGGAGCCACAAGGAGGATGTTGCTTGTTACTTGAAGGCCATAGGTCTTCTGCAAGAGGATCTGGAGCGATGGATTGATTGATTGTGATTTGAATGTTATTTTCAGTTATCTTGCACCTCCTTTTACATCTGTTTAACCTGAATACTTGTATATCTTCAAGTATGCCTTCCTCACTGTCCATTAATGTTTATACTATTCCCTATATTTTCTATAAACATTAATGGACAGTAAGGAAGGCATACTAGAAGATTTACAAGTATTCAGGTATTTTCTATCTTTTTCCTTATTCTTTTATTACTGGTAAATGTTCCTCATGCCATCCTACCATTATAATGCATTTTCATTTCTCAAATCAGTGTTTCTCTACTTTTAATTACCGTTCCCTCATCACTTCTCTATAACTAACCTTTATTCTTTTTCTATCTATATACCAAGGATTTCTTCCCTGTTATAAGGGAAGCAGCCAGTCAAGGCAAGCACACATTCCCACCCATTACTCTCCCATCCACCACCCATTGTTTCTCTCTCATCTTAGCTCCTCACAAATGAAAGATCACCCCTGCCTCCTCCCCACTGCCTCAGAAAGAAGCAATGCAGCAAAACAGTACATCCACAGCAGGAATGCTTTACTTACATGGCAACCCTCCCTCCTCACCCCCTCATGAGGAAAATAAAGATGGGGAAAAATCCCTTAAGGCTGTGTCAAAATATCATCCATATAAAACCATTCTTCACATACGCCTATCCCCTGCCTTCTCTCTTCCCTGCTCAACAGACATTCCCCTCTTATCCAAAGGCCCTCTCACCACATCCATCTATCTCATCTTCATTTGTCGCCTTAAGTTCACTCCATCTACCTCTGCTTTCCAATCTCTTTTAGCTAATCTTTATTCAATCATTCTTTCCATGTGCCCAAACTATCCCAATAATTTTTCAGCATTATTCTACACGAGGCAAGATAATTACAAAGGCAAAAAACAGAAAAATATGGGAGTGTTTACTTGGAATAACCTGATAAACCTATCAGTAAGACAGCTGGAGACAATATATGGATGAGATGATAAAAGTCTAATAAGAGAGCCTCACCCACCCAAGATTGGAATATTAAGTGGTGGAATGATACCCACACAAAGTAGAAGATATATGCAAGATTGAGAGAATATAATTCATCAATCAATCACTTTGTTGAACCAGATCTCTCTTGCAGGAGACCCATGGCTCCTAGGTAATCAGTAATGGTCACAAGGCATGTCCATAGATTACTCATGGAAGAAATATAATGTTGATGGATTGTTAGTGTTGACGAAATACAAAGAGCAGCAATCAAAATGGTTCCCAGCCTTGGAGATAAGCCCAATGAGACAAAAGTGACATGATGCTGTGTTTAGGTCACTAAAGTGGGTGGATAAAAGATGAGAGAGAGATCTTGATTTGGGATGGGAGAGCATGATGAGGTCATGGGTAGAAATTGAGAAAGTCCAAATGTCTAAAGGATGCAAAAAAAAATTATATAATTCTCATGTAGATGGATTGGATGGATGCCATGCAGAATGTCTGAAGAAAGGAGGTACAGTTATGGTGGACTGGCCGGTGAGGTTATTTAATGTTTGTTTAAGAGAGGGTAGAGTGCCAGAGGACTGGAGGAGTGCCTGTATAGTTCCACTTTAAAAGGGAAAGTGTGAGTGTAGTAGTTTCAGAGGGATCAGCTTGTTGAGTGTAGTTGGGAAGGCTTATGGGAGGGTCTTGATTGAGAGGATTAGGACAGGAACAGAGGGAGTAATTGGTGAGGAACACGTGTGGTTTTTAGGACAGGTAGGGGTTGTGTAGATTAGATTTTTGTGGTAAGACAGGTATGTGAGAAAGCTATAGGAAAAGGTAAGGATGTTCTCTGGGCTTTTATGGATCTGGAAAAAGCTTAAGACAGGGTAGACAGGAAGGCACTGAGGGAGGTACTGGAGATATATGGGATAGGAGGAAAGCTGTTAAGAGCAGTCAAGAGTTTTTACGAGAGTAGTAGAGCTTGTGTCAAGATTAGAAATGGAGAGAGTGAATGGTTTGAGGTAAAGGTGGGGCTTCGTCAGGGATGTGTTATGTCGCCCTGGCTGTTCAATCTATACATGGATGGGGTGGTGCGAGAGGTGAATGCAAGGGTAGTGGGTCACAGATTGGAGATAGTTAAAGAAAATGGAGAAAAAAGGGAAATAAGACAGTTGTTGTTTGCTGATGACACTGCACTTGTAGCAGGATCAGAGGAGGGATTGAGGAAGTTAGTGACAGAGTTTGAGAAGGTGTGTGAAAGAAGGAAGCTAAAGATAAATGTGGGTAAAAGTAAGGTGATAAGATGTACAAGGGGAGAGAATGACAGCAGGCTGGAAGTGAGCATTAAGGGTGAAAGACTGGAGGAAGTGGATAGTTTTAGATACTTGGGTGCGAATGTGGCAGGAAAGAGAGGAGTGGGGGTGGAGGTAGAATGTAGATTGAGAGAAGAGAGTAAATGCCTTGGTGGATTAAAAAGTGTAATGAGAAATAGACATCTAGGAATGAATGCTAAGAGGAGGTTATATGAAGGAGTGATTGTGCCAACAACACTCTATGGGGCAGAAACATGGAACATAAGAGAGGAAGAGAGAAGGAGTTTGAATGTGTCTCAGATGTATGATAGGGATTACTAGGCTAGATAGAGTGAGAAATGAGGAGGTGAGGAAGAGAACAGGGGTGGAAAGGGAGCTGGGAGATAGGGTTGATAAAAGAATATTAGGATGGTTTGGACACATGGAAAGAATGAGTGAAGAAAGATTAGTAAAAGAGGTGTGGAAGGCAGAGGTGGAAGGAGTGATTATGAGGGGGCGTCTTAGGATGAGATGGATGGATGGATGGGGTGAAAGGAGCATTACAAAAGAGAGGTATGTCTGTTGAGGAAGGAAGGGAGAGGACAGAAGATAGGGGTGAATGGAGAAGGGTTGTGTATGGATGATGCTGTGATGCATGAGGGGGAGTGGGTGGGGGATGGGGGGTGAGGAAGTATATATGAGGAAAATTTGACGCAGCCCAAAGGGATTTCTCCCCGTCTTCTCCTTTTCTGCATAAGGGGACGGAGAGGGGGGTCACCGATTTGATGAAGCGGCCTTGCTGTTGATGTGCTGTGTCTTGCGACACTGCTTCTGACCCAGGGCAGTGGACAGGATGCTGGGATGACCCGTCATCCAGGAGGTGCTAAGATAAGAGGGAGGGAAGTGGAACATGTAGGGAATGGAATGGGTGGGAGTGGTTTCTATGCCTTTTTCTTTTTGCTACCCCCCCCCCATGTAAGGGGGAAAAAGCCTTTGGTATATGTATGTATATAGATGCATAAACTCTAGGAACATCCTAGGAGATAGTATGGCCTAAGGTGGAGACATTTATCTATATACCAAGGGCTTTTTCCCCCTTGTAAGGGAGGTAGCCAAGTCAAAATGCAGGTACCCACTCCTAACTATTTCACTTCCATCCATCACCCTTTCCTCCCTCCCATCTTAGCTCCTCATGGATGACAAGTCATCACCATATCCCACCCACTGCCATGGATCATACATAAATTTAAAGTAAAGTACGCTAAGCAGAGAATAAGAGACTGGACCCCATGAGCATAGCTCCTTTCCTGTATACTACAATTAGGCAAATATACATACATATACCAAGGGCTTGAAAACCCTTACAAGGGAGGTGGCCAAAGCCAGAGGCATAAATCCACTCCCACCCATTTCATCCCCACATATTCTACTCCCATTCACCACCCCTCCCTCCCTCTTTTCTTGTCTCCTCCTGGATGACGAATATCATTAGGCAAATATGTACTAGACACTAAAGGCCCCCTCAATCATGCCTCTCATAACAACACCTAAGAGATAAAGAGTTACCCTATCCCCCATCACATTGCTGTGTGGCACAGCTCTTCCACAGCAGCGCCCACCAGTCAGAGTTGGTCTAACACCCCCCACAAAAAGATAACAATTAAACCATCCTGTTCTCTATTCCCTTTCCACTATCAATGCTAGTCAAATGCATTGTAATACTTTGGGGGGGGGGAGAAAAAAAAATCTAGAAGACCTAAATAAGCAGTACTGTAATCAAATACAAAATACTAAAAAAAAAATAGTTTCAGATATTAAGAATATATAGATACCTTCCAAAAGGTACTATATGACTGTTATCAAATAAGCCATGAAGTGCTGACCACAACTGGTACACCAGAGAGTAAAGGCATATGCTCTATAAAACAAAAAAATAATTGGTATTCCACTCAACATATTAACAGCCATAGGATTACACAATGTAATCCAAATGATAATTACTATAAGAGAGTGGAACAAATTAACTATGCAACTTAATATAAATAACATTCAAAAGCATTTCAAAGTGAAGCTCCCAAAGTTATTAGCTTCCTTTGCATCTCCAATATTTCTTTAAATCTTCAGAATATTTTCATAAATTTTTAGAACTTAAAAAAATAATAAGTAGTACTATTTTACAGGCAGTTCTCCCTATTCAAAATCTCTAAAATTCTGAAACTTTCAACACTTGCAATGAAAATGCCCTTCAGAATTAGGACTACTAGGAAATATAACAGAAGTTTCCGGAGCTTAGTTTTCTGAATGGTGTTGTTCCCAATATTGAAAATTTCTCAATTCTTTCTTATTCCAAATAAAGAGAACTGTTCCAACCTAACTGCTGATACAAAAATAAAAAGGTTTTATGAATACAAAAAAAATAATAAACAATAAAATAGTAAATGAATTGAAACAAATAAACAAAACAAAACCAACTAAAATAATGACATTCAAAATTCTATCTCATTTCTAAGCAAAACTAAACAGATGGTGCTGACACTGGCTACCTATGCGTAAATCTATAACTACCAACAGCTGCATTACAAGCTCTGGCGTACCAAGACCCTTCAGTGGGAGGGGTGCTGCACAGAACAACACAATACCTGCTGATGATCTCTATAAGTGGTTCACTTAGTTTCCTGCCTAGTCTGGGTTCAATCCCAGTTAGAATTCCAAACTGAAAGGAACTCACATTCAATCTCCAGTAAATTAGATAAGGTTATATTAATTTTAAAATATTTATGGCACATGATAAACCAAATGAGACATAATCCAACCAAAACTAAGAAAATTGCAACTTGGCAAAATATATGAATTTGTATGAAAGCAACTGATATGAACTTGGCAAAATATATGATTTTGAAAGCAACTAATAAGAACATACTATCTTATTAATACACTTCTTTATATAGCAAACCTTCATACTATCTCTACAGCTGTGATGACAAGAATCACAGCTCATAATGAAGCAGGATGCCAGAACTTTCTTAGTGCATAAGTGGCCTTAACCAGCACCACCCCATTTACTGCGACACCATGTCTATAGTGAAAGAGCATTATCCACTCCACAATAGACCACCACACTAAATTCTAGAGAAGTCCAAAATTAACTTTACCTGCTATATGGGAAATGAACTCACTAATGCTGAAACAGCGTTCACATATTCAACTATTCATTAACTATATTACTATTTATCCCATACATACATATATGTGGGTAAGACATTTGGTATTTTGAATTTCATCAGTAATAATCAGCACTTCTATTCTTTGGGACAATATTGCATTGAAGAGGTAGTTATACAGGTGATAGAGGGTTTTAGGGATGATAGTAAATTCAATCACTCCGACCCCATGTCTCTCTTGAAAAGATCCATGGCCCCCAGGTAAATGGAAACCCTACTCTGTCCAAGACTGTAATATATATCGGTGGTATGGGCCCCTGACAGTGAAAGATATAAGCTAGATTAGGAGGACACAAAGAGCAGCAACCAAATGGTTCCCAGCCTAGATGATAAGTCATAAGAGGAGGACAGTAACAGGGGTAGACTACATTGACAGAACTGATCTCAATTAGGGATGGGAGGGCTTCATGAGGTCATGAGAAACTGAAAAAAAAAAACTAAATTTCTAAAGGATGAAAAGAAATAAGTCTTCCAAATTGATGCATAAATAATTGGATTAACCTTGAAGGCAACATACCACAAGCTAAAGCAAAATGTGAATTTAAAGAATGATAACTGAAGAATTAGGAGATATAGCCTAAGTTGGAACAATACAAGAATTTGAAGCAAGGTATGATAATTGGGGTGTAAGATATAGGATTCCCACAAATGTTGCTTCTTTCCTATTTACTACAATTAAGTAAATATGCCCATTACACTTTTCTTCCTCTCTCCTAATTTTTGTGTATTCATTTCTGGTTCTCTTATACTTTTATTCCATCTTTATGGTACTACTCTTTCTCAACCATTTCATGCTTTATCTCTCTCCTTCTCCCCCTCCTCTCTCTCCCTCTCCCCCCTATCTCTCTTTTACCCCCCACCTCTCTCTCTCTCTCAAGTTTCTCCCTTACTCACCATTGGCACATATCCACACACACAAGTGAAAGCTTGAATCTGCAACAGGGAAGATGGAAGACCTACATGTTTCTGACTGAACTACTACCAGCATAATGAAATTTGGCTTTAAACTAATTTCTCTAATATTTCCCTTCAGTCATTTACAACAGGTTTTCAATGTATGATATTCAAGGACCAATAAATAAGCACCTGCAAGGTGGATGCCTCAGGAAACCATCTCCTTGTTGCCTGTCTTCAAAATTGATCAACAACCTAATCTTGATTAGGAGAGCTGACACTCAGGATTCAGACCATAGACTCAAGACTTCTCTCTAACAACCTGAACTATTTTCCCTCAATGTTTTCACATAAGGAGAAATGACAACTAGCAACTCCTATCCTTGCCGTACTACTATTAACTAGTGACAGAGAAACATCCCACACAGTCCAACGTTTCTTCCCACACAGATCTATGGGAGGGCCCCACTTGCTGTGAGGCTACAAGTTTCCAGTTAGTGGAATTTGAGGCAACAGTTATTATAATCAATCTAGCACATAATTACACCACAATAGATAACTTCAAATAAAACTAATTATATACATGTCTCACTACCCACATTGATCTTCCTAAGAAACAAAAGTACACAAGCTGACCTACAAAAAGCCCATAACCCAAACCTCCACAATAAGCAAAACTCGCGCAATAAACCAAACATCATATGCCAAGAACCAGAATAACAATAACCCTAACAGCAATACATACCAACTTAATAATTTTGATCAACATCCAATTGTTGGTGGAAGAAGTCATGAGTTTGAAAAATACAGGGGCGAGGCTGAGGTAGTTCTTGGGGTTCTTCCTGGCCAATTCACATATCACATTGACTGAAGCAGACTGAACACCTGGATCTGGATCTTCAAGCTTTTCCTTTAATCTTGGGAAAGCTGGTCTTAAAGCTTCAGGGAACTTCAAAAATACTTTGTACATAAGAAGAACTGCTTTCTTCCTTAAATAAGGTTTTGTTGAAGTTAGCTAGAAATAAAGGATAAATTTGGAAATTTAATATTTTAAAACACATCTACAGGCTGAATACTGGCATTTATACAACTAAATTGAATTAGCTTTCTAAAAATACTTACCAGTGTCATAACATCATTAGCCAAATCTCGTGCAAGGTCTGCATTGATAAAGCAGGCAAGTCCTGTCAAGGCAGTGCCAGCATCATACATATTTTGACTGTTCAGATCCTTTCGAATCATGTTGGTTGTTAGCATCAAAATCTAAAAAGAAAAAATATATATATATACATAAGTATATAATAAAAGAACCACTTACATACAAATAGGTTTTTTCTCCCCTATAAGAGAGATAGCCAATGTAAGAGAACATAATTAAGTTATAATTTTCTATTGTGTATACAGCGAAAATGTTAAACTGTACAACACAAATATTTTGAGAAATAGACATTTGGGAATGCATGCAAAGAGGAGATTGTATGAAGGGTTGATTGTGCCAACAACACTGTATGGAGCAGAAACATGGAACATAAGAGAGGAAGAGAGAAAGAGTTTAAATGTGTTTGAGATGAAGTGTCTGAGAAGTATGGCAAGGGCTACTAGGCTGGATAGAGTGAGAAACAAGGAGGTGGGGAGGAGAGTGGGGGTGGAAAATGAGTTGGGAATTAGGGTAGATGAAAAGTATTGGGATGGTTTGGACACATGGAAAGGAGTGAAGAATGATTAGTAAAAGAAATGTGGAAGGCAGAGATGGATGGAGTGAACAGGAGGGGGCAACTGAGGATGAAATGGATGAGTGGGGTAAAAGGGGCATTGAAAATGAGGGGGATGTCTGTTGAGGAAGAAAGGTAAAGACTGAAGATAGGGGTGAGTAGAGAAATGGTTGTGTATGGATGATGCTGTGACGCGTGGATGGGAGTGGGTGGAGGATGGTGAAGTTAAGGTTATGAGTCAATATTTGGACGCAGCCTGAAGGGATTTCTCCTTGTCTACTCTTTTTCTGCATGAAGAAAGGGAGAGGGGGTCACCAATTAAATGAAACAGCCTTGCTGTGAATGTGTTATGTCTTGCTGCATAGCTTCTGACCCAGAGCATTGGTTGAGATACAGGGATGACCCATCATCCAGGAGGTGCCAAGAAAAAAGGGAGGGAGGGAGGGGTGGTAAATGGGATAGCTTTTCTTTTTCAGGTCTCTTCTATAATTCTTTCTTGATTTTCTTTCAGTGTCCTCTTGTATTTCTACTATCCCATTTTATTAGATCCTCTCTATCAATAATTTCTATGCCTTTCATGATTCTATAAATAGTTATCAAGTCTCCTCTCTCTCTTCTTTGCTCTAATGTCTGTAGCTCAAGTTTTGCCAGTCTTTCCTCATATGATAGTTCTGAGAGCGTTGGTGCCAACTTCATAATTGCTCTTTGTATTCTTTCATGTTTTGTTATACATTTCTTTGTGCTTGGTGATCACATCATTGCTGCATACTCCAATCTTGGTCTTATCAACGTGACTAGTATTCTTCACCATTTCTTCGTCTAGGTATGTAAATGCCACTTTGAATGTTCTTATTAAATTATAAGTTTCTCCAAAAATTTTGTTTATATGTTTCTCAGGGGACATATTATTCACAATATGACTCCTAGGTCCTTCTCTTTTTCCACTTTTTTAAATTTCTTCCTCTCCCAATGTATATGATTCCACTATTCTTTTTTTGCTTCTTCCAAATTCCATTATACTACACTTCTTAATATTGAATTCCATCTCCCACTTCCTATTCCATTCCCATACTTTATTGAGATCACTCTACAACAACTTACAATCTTCTACAGTGTTCACTTTTTTCAACAATTTTGCATCGTCCACAAAGAAGCTCATATAACTTTCAATTCCTTTATCCATATTATTAATATACATAGCAAACATTATCGGGGCCAAATCTGTTCCTTGTGGAACTCCACTAATCACTTCATCCCAATTAGAATGTTTGTCTCTTATCACCACTCTCATTTTTCTTTCATGCAAGAAGTCTTCCATCCACTTCAGCAGTTTGCCCTGTATTCCTCCTGCAGTTTCTAATTTCTTTAGCAATTTCTTATGTGGCACCTTATCAAAAGCTTTTTTCAGGTTTAGAAATGCACAATCAGCCCATCCATCTCTTTCTTGTATTACATCTATTAGCCTTGAATAGAAACACATCAAGTTTGTGACGCATGATCGTCCTTGTCTAAATCCAAATTGCCTTGGATTTAGTACGTTGTTTTTTCCAAATGCTTTACCCATCTAATTTTGATCATTCACAAATTTTAGCTACCGTACTTGTAAGAGAGACCGGTCTATAGTTAGTAGGGTCTTCCTTGTTTCCCCCTTTATATATGGGCACTATATTTGTTCTTTTCCAATCTTCTAGAACTTTCCCTTCTTTCAATGAACTACTTATAAGACTATGTATTTTTGAAAAAAAAAAAAAAAAAATCTTATTTTATCAAAAAGAAATTTTCCATACATTAGTCTTTCCTTCCTATATTGTTCATTTTTTTTCCATGTATTTTTCCTCATCTAGTTCTAGTTCAACCAATATATGGTCACTTTTACTTATTGGTGTCTTATATTCAATCTTTCCACTATATTTCAGGATCTGATGTGATTATTAGGTCCAGCCTCAATGGTTCTTCCTCATTTCTATACCTAGTATTCTCTTGTATCCATTGTGTCATTGTATGTTCTATAATCATATCAAGTAGTACATTTCCCCATAGGTCATATCCACCCTTCACTGTCATCTCTTCCCAGCAGATTTCTTTACAATTAAAGTCACCCATTAAAACTATTCTTCATCCATCTTCCATTATCTTGACTAGTGTTATCCTTGTGTCTTCTAACATATTTTTGTGTTCTCTCTTCCCACAAACCCATTTTAGGAGGCACATAATATACTACAAACTTCCTGCTCTTCTTGTTCCTATCCTCTATTTCTACCATAATCATCTCTACTCTATTCTTCCCATATGTAACATTCCTCACATTTATCCTTCTTAGTCAGGAACATAACTCCAACCCCTTGTTTTACTTCTTTGTTTCTAATCCAATAATAATATGCGCCATGTCCTACACTGTTGGCTGGTAATGGACCTTTCAATTTTGTCTCTACAATTCCCATTATGTCCAGTTCTTTTTCCTTCAGGTAATCATTCAGTTCATTCAAGCCTGTTATTAAGCCATCTATATTCTTTTAGTATCCAATTTGCAGTTCCATCCAGGCCATGCGATTTCCTAATGCCAAAGTTTATTTGTTCCTCTCTGCGCACTTTACATATTCATTTTCATTTCTAGTTTATATATATTTGCCATTTTCCATGGTTTTTTATCTTTTCTCCATCTTTTCCAAGCTTTGTCTCTTTTGTCTTTTGCCTCACTGCATCTTCTGTTGAACCAGCATTTAATGTACATCCTCTCTTGTTCTTGTCCTGGTACGTATTTATTCCCTCCTTCATTATAGATTTCCATCAAGATTATGAGTGGATGAGAGGAGGGGGGGGAATCACCATGAAAGAAAGCAGTGGAAGTAAACCAGCTCAGGCTGTCAAACCCTGTTCTTAATGTACAGTGTTTTGCTGCATTGCCTCTGATCTAAGTAATGTTGTGGGTGACAAGAATGACCCTTCATCCATGAGGAGCTAAGATGGGAAGAGGAAAACAAATGTTTTTTTGGACAGGTGTGGGATAGGATGGGAGAAGGATGGGCATATGTTCCGACTCTTACCATGAGGAAAAAGCCTTCTGGTATACGTATATTCATCATTATATTTTTCCCCCTTCTAAAATTTTGCACCCAGGGCAATGCACTAAATCTGAAAGAATCATCTACCTGCTGTCCATCTTCAACGACTAGATCAGCGTTTCTCAACCAGGGTTCCCCGGAACCCTAAGGTTCCACAAAAGGTCCCTATCGGTTCCGCGAGAACAAGTGAGACAAGGTAATGCACTTTTGATTTTTTATTTAATTTCATATATGTAATATAATTAGACACGCACGACATATTCTTGGTTATTGTAATAATGTAATATAGACATCATCCTATCTAACCTATTATTGCGATGAAAATAAAATGAGGATATGGTATATGGTTTTTTTTTTTTTTTTTTTTTTGCATAGGGGTTCCTTGAGACATGAAATTTATTTCAAAGGTTACACAAGGGTAAAAAGGTTGAGAAACGCTGGGGTAGATTTAGGATCTCTATGAACTTTAACTTTATTTCCTTTACTTTCTCATGCAAGGAGAGCTGACAACTAGTGACTGCTCCCCTCCTACTACTATAACCAGGTGATATGGAACCAGTCTCACACTAATACAACAAAGACATCAGTCCCAAGTTTCTTCCCAGAAAGACCCATGGGAGGACCCAAGAACCACTGTCAGCTGTTGTGGTGCCATATGTTTCTAGTCAATGAAACTCAACGCAACAACTATTATTATAACAATAAATTTTTGAAAGCCTCAAAAGGCCTTGACACAAGTACATTCTGACAAAACACCTACCTCTGTATCCTGATGAAAACATTGTGATGCAGACAAGTACCCAATCCTTTTGAATGTAAACTTTGGTGAACTCATAACTTCTATTATGTTGAAACCTGCCCAGCTGATGTCATAGCCAAGCATTTGAAGCTGTAAGAAAACAAAAAATTTATCTCTTATTACAATAAATGAGACTAAATTCTTTGAACAACTAAATCTCAAGTATCATACCACATATTTCAAATTAAGGCTTAACTTACATATGTGAGTTTGGCAACTGCATTGGCCTTGACTGTGAGATTCTCCTGCCGCAGCTCTGTTTTGATCTCCTCCATACATTGTGCAATGTATTTGGACTGAAATGAAATTTCACACTGTATTCTTTTCAGCCAACAATAACATAAAAGTCCCAGAAATCTAAGAATACCATCAAAACAATTATCAAAGATTACATACATACATACATATACCAAGGCTTCTTCCCCCTTACAAGGGAGGTAGCCAAAAAGGAAAAGGCATAAAATCATTCCCACCCATTTCATCCCTGAATACACTCCACACCCCTCCACCCTCCCTCTTATCTTAGCACATCCTGGATGACGGGTCATCCCTGCACCTTGTCCACTGCCCTGGGTCAGAAGCAGTGTCGCAAGACACAGCACATCCACAGCAAGGCCGCTTCATTAAATCGGCGACCTCCCCTCTCCGTCCCCCCATGCATTAAAGGAGAAGACAGGGAGAAATCCCTTCGGCCTGTGTCAAATTTTGCTCACACATACTACCTCACCCCCATCCCTCCGCCCATTCCACCTCATGCATCACAACATCATCCATATACAACCATTCTCCATTCACCTGTCTTCTGTCCTCTCCCCTCCTTCCTCAACAGACATTCCCCTCTTCCCCAAAGATTAGTTACTTAAAAACAAAACTAAGATTGGTTAAAGAAGCAAAGATAACATCCATGAAAATACAAGAAAAAAAAATCTAAATGTCATCACTCGATTATGTGCATAGCATACAAAATGTTGAGAATATAAAGTTAATATTTTGCTGTTTTTAATTATGCCATTTGACATATGTATCTCAGCATTACACACTACACAAAAGTCTGCAATTAGGTAAATTGAAATTTCTAGCAAGATCATAAATGCAGAGAGCTGTATCTTTCTATGTGTGTAATTCAGTTCAAAGTTCTAAAAATCCACTTAATAAGTGTGTGTGTATTTACCTAGTGGTAGTTTATGGAAAGAGAGCTATGCTTGTAGTGACCCGCTTTTGTATCTTTCCACATCCAGTTTGTTCTTAAATTCTTGTATAGTTTTAGCACTCACTATTTCCTCATTTAGTTTGTTCCAGATATCTATCACTCTGTGTGGGAAGCTATTCTTTTTCAGATCTCTTCTGTAACTGTCCTTCTTAAGTTTCTTCTCGTGTCTTCTTTTTTTTCTTCTGTCCCACTTCAGTAAGTCATCTCTATCAAGAATTTCCATCCCTTTCATAATTCTGTAGATGATAAGCAAATCACCTCTTTTCTTTGTTCCAGGGTTCAAAAGATCAAGTTTATTCTTAAATTGTTGTATTGTGTGTGTATTTACCTAGTTGTATTATATGGGAAGGGAGCTATGCTCATAGTGACCCATCTTTGTATCTTTTACCATCAAGTTTTTTCTTAAAAAAATCTTGAATAGTGTTTGCACACACACTGTTTCCTTATCAAATTTATTTCAGGTATCCACCACTCTATGTGGGAAGAATTTTTTCAGATCTCTTCTATAGTTATCCTTTTTGAGTTTCTTTTCATGTCCTCTTGTTTTTCTGTTGTCTCATTTTAATAAATCATCTATCTAGGATTTCCATTCCTTTCATGATTCCATAAATAGTCAGTAGATCTCATTCTCTTCTTAGTTCCAGAGCTGGTAGTTCCAATTTGGATAATCTTTGTTCATATGTTAATTTGAAGTTTTGTAATCAATTGTCCACAATTTCAGGTTCTGATGTAAGTATTAAGTCTAGTCTCAATGGTTCCTCATTGTTTCCGCATCTGGTATCTTCTTTTACCCACTGAGTCATTGTGTATTCAATGGTCATATTAAGTATTGTTTCCCCAGAGCTCTTCTCCACCCTTGACTGTCATTTCTTCCCAACATATTTCTTTTGAGTTAAAATGACCCATAATTAATATATTTCCTCTTTCTTTCAGTAAATTAGTTAGTTCATACTTTGTATCATCCAACAATTTGAAATTATTGCTTTCTGTCCAAGACTGTATTTTGGGAGGCACATACACTAGTACAAATTTTCTACTTTTCATGTAACTATTTTCAACTTTTATCATTACTGATTCCACATTGTTTCTTCCTTTTGTTATCTTTGTCACATTAAAGTCTTTCCTAGTCAAAAGTAATACTCCCCAACCCTGTATTTCCTTTCTATTTTACGTCCAATGGTTGTATAGAACTTGTCCCACAGTATTTGGTGGTAGAGGACTTTTTCATTTAATTTCTACAATTCCCATTATGTCTGGTTTTTCTAATGCCAGATAGTCATTTAATTCATTCAGTCCTGAAAACATTCCATCTATGTTGGTATAAGCTATTTTTAATTTTCCCTTCTCATCTTTTTCTGTCTACTTTGTAACCTGTTTCTTGATACACCATTTTAATCACCTCATCCCAATTGGAATGTTTGTCTCTATCACCACTCTCATTTTCTTTTCATGCAAGAAGTCCTCCATCCACTTAAGTAGTTTGCCCTGTCATTAGTGGAGTTCCACAAGGGACAGTTTTGGCCCCAATAATGTTTGCTATATATATCAATATGGATGAAGGAATTGAAAGTTATATGAGCTTCTTCACAGACGATGCAAAAATGTTGAAAAAAGTAAGCACCGAAGAAGATTGTGAGTTGCTGCAGGTGATCTCAATAAAGTACGGGAATGGAGTAGGAAGTGGAAGATGGAATTAACCATTAAGAAGTGTAGTATAATGGAATTTGGAAGAAGCAAAAAAAGAATAGTGGAATCATATACATTGGGAGTGGAAAAAAATAAAAAATGTGGAAAAAGAGAAGGACCTAGGAGTCATCATTATGAATATGTCCCCTGAGAAACATATAAACAAAATTTTTGGAGAAACTAATAATCTAATAAGATTAATCAAAGTGGCATTTACATACCTGGACAAAGAAATGGTGAAGAAAATACTAGTCACTTTGATAAGACCAAAATTGGAGTATGCAGCAACGACATGGTCACCAAATACAAAAAATGTATAACAAAACTTGAAAGACTACAAAGAGCAATTACAAAGTTGGCACCAACGCTATCAGAATTACCATATGAGGAGAGGCTGACAAAACTTGAGCTACATTGGTAAAATGAAGAGAGACTTGATAACTATTTATAGAATCATGAAAGGCATGGAAATTATTGATAGAGAGGATCTAATAAAATGGGATGGAAGAAATACAAAATGACACGGAAAGGAAATAAAAAAAAAAGACAATTATTGAAGAGACCTGAATAATAACAGCTTTCCCCACAGGATAACAGATGTATGGAACAAGTTGGATGAAAATGTGGTGTGCAAAATGAGATATGGAGATGGGACACCACGAGCATAGCTCCCCTTCTTGTATAATACAACTAGGTAAATACACTGACAGAAGACAGGAAGGAGAGACTAGTCATTAGAGTGCATTTCCTAATACACTCAACCCATATCTTCTGTTGATTCTGTACTCTCCAATTCCTCATTTCTCTTGACCTTGGCAAAGTTCATGTCGATTTGCTCCTTTGGATCTGTACCACACCTCATACCCTTTGTGGAATACTTGTAGCCATTTTCTTGACCAGAAATGTTACATTTTTCTAATGCTTGACATAGCATTTCTAATGTCAATAACATATTTCCCCTTCTCAAATATTCAGTGTTCATTACACAACCAACTTCTTCCCAATTCCATTTGATATCTCACACTCATAATCTTGTAATTATATTCTATCCATGCCTCACTTACTTCCTTTCATGCAGGATCACTGTGACCAATGAGCATGACTTTGCACTTTTTGTCACTGAATCAGCCATTTAACCAACTGCTCACATAGTCCAAAACCATGTAAGAGAGAATTTTACACACACACACATAAAAGTGAAGAAATATAGTATTCCATACAATGCCTAAATATTTGGAATAACTTAGGTGATATAGCCCAAGCTCAAATAATACATGAATTCAAATATATAAATGAGTGCATTAAGTTGGAAATGTACATAAATTAGAGACTAAGTATGATAAAATTGGAGAGTAGAAAATGGGACCCCACAAGTGTCCTTTCCTAGGAATGGAGACAAAAGTGGGAAATAAACTTCAACATCAAGAAATGTAGTATAACAGAGTTTGGAAAAAGTAAAGAAAGAATATCAGGACAATATAAAATTGGTACAAAGGAAGTAAAAAAAGTTAGCTCCGAAAAGAACCTAGGAATAATTATCAACAGAAGAAATGTCTCCAGACAAGCATATAAACAATATAGCCAGAGAAACCTACAATTTACTAAGATCAATAAAGGTGGTTTTTAATTACTTGGATGAAGTAATGGTAAAAAATATATTGCAGCATACTCCAAGATTGGAATATGCTGCAATACTATGGACACCAAGCACAAAAAAGAATATAAAGAAATTAGAAAGAATCCAAAGAGCAATGACAAAGATGGCCCCAAATTTTTCAAAATTGACTTATGAACAAAGATTGTCTAAACTGGAACTAACAACCCTGGAACATAATAGAGAAAGAGGAGATCTATTGGCCATTTACAGAATCATGAAAGGCATGGAAGGCCTTGCCAGAGAAGATATATTAAAGTGGGATAAAAGAAAAACAAGAGGACATGAAAAGAAACTCAAAAATGATAGTTATAGAAGAGATCTGGAGAAAAAAAATATATATATATATATATATATATATATATATATATATATTCCACACAGAGTGGTGGAGGTCTGGAGCAAATTGGATGAACCAATAGTGTATGCAAAAAACATTCAAGAATTTAAAAACAAACTAGATGCTGAGAGATACTAAGACTGGTCACTACGAGCATAGCTTCCCTCCCCGTATAATACAACTAGGTAAATACACACATACACACGTATGATAATTGGAGAGAAAAGACAGGATCCCACAAGCATTCCTCCTTTGATGTATACAGTGAGACCTCTCATTAACGGACGTTAATTAGGTGTGTTTGCGGTCTTTTCGCTGTGTTTTCGGTGTGTTTGGTGCTGTTGTTTAGTGCGTGCAATCACTGTGCCACCCAAAAACCACTCCAAAACACAGCGAAAACATTGCAAACACAGCTAATTAACATCTGTTAATGAGAAGTCTCACTGTACTATAATCATGTGGGTAAACACATACACTTTAATAGGTCTTCTCTGTCAAGGAGTTCCATGCCTTTCATGATTCTGTAAATGGCCGATAAATTGCCTCTTTCTCTTTGTTCCCAGATTGGTAGGTCCAGTTTAAGACAATCTTTGCTCGTATGTCAATCTTGAAAGTGGTGGGACCATCTCTGTTATTGCTCTTTGGATTCTTTCTATTTTCCTTATCTTCTTTTTTGTATTGGATATCCATAGTGTTGCAGCATACTCCAATCTTGGTCTTATCAGTGTGTCTAGTATTTTCTTTACCATTTCCTCATCCAAGTAATTAAAAGCCACCTTTACTGATCTTAACAAAGTGTAGGTTTCTCTGACTATTTTGTTTATCTGCTTGTCTGGAGACGTGTCTTTGGTGATTACTCCTAGGTCCTTTTCAGAACCAACTTTACTTCCTTTGCACTGATTTTATATTGTCCTGATAGTTTTTTTTTTTTTTCCATATTCCATTATACTACATTTCTTAATGTTGAAGTTCACTTTCCACTTCTGACTCCATTCCCAGACCTTGTTCAGATCTCTGTAGCGATTGAGTGTGTGTGATTCACCAAGGTCTTGGATCACATGTTGGACTCAGGATTGACAGCTATTTCCCTCCCAGAAGAGAGCTTAGAGCTCATAATTGACCAATCTATGGGTATAGCCTTACAATCACACATGCCCCCAATTTCCCGTCTATGAGAGTTGGAGTAATGACTCGCAGTGCAGCGATACTAAAATTATCTTAGCCCTGGGCAGGATTCAAACTCAGACTGCTGTAGTAGTGGTTAAGAATGCTACCACTGTGCCGTTGAGCCATATTGTGTATTTACCTAGTTGTACCTAGTTGTATTTTACGGGAAGGGGAGCTATGCTCGTGGGGTCCCGTCTTCATATCTCATTTTATCTAAACTATTTTTAAATTCATGTATTGTTTTTGCACACACCACTTTCTCATCTAACTTGTTCCAACTGTCTATTGCTCTGTGAGGAAAGCTGTTCTTTTTCAAATCTCTTCTATAGTTGTCTTTTTTTATTTTCTTTCCGTGTCCTCTTGTATTTCTGTCATCCCATTTTATCAGATTCTCTCTATCAGTAATTTCTATGCCTTTCATGATTCTGTAAATAGCTATCAAATCTCCTCTCTCTCTTCTTTGCTCTAGTGTCTGTAGTTTAAGTTTTTGTAGTCTGTGTGTGTGTGTGTGTGTGCATACTCAGCCTTCGCCTAAAAAGACACCATTTAATGGATTTAAAATGCAATGAATAATCTGGAGCAACAAAAATATATATATTTTTCAGTTTAAATGTCTCATCCACTAAACATGGTGGATGGAAATGTGGCAATGCCATACAAGAGCTCCTGTTTCCTGAGCTAGGCACTATCAGTGAATCATCACCATGTTTACTCCAATAAATTTATATTTCCATTCTATATATATATTACTTTTATAGAGTACATGTCTTTTTAATTGCCATATAGATTTTACTTAATCTTATGCTTGTTTTTGATAAACCTCAAAGACTTTGGACTACCAGAAATATCAGACTAATATTTTCCCCCTTAGGTCTGTTGAATCAAGGGAAGGATATACACAAGTCACATGTACATATACTTGTTGACCCTATTCCAAAATACATCAGTAAACAGGTCTTTCTGACACATTTCACATTACATTTATTTTTGTCAAATGTTTGTTGCTAAATCTGTCATGCATGCAAACAGCACAATATATACTCCATAAGGGATTTGTGGAAACACCATTCCACCCTAAATGTTCTTCAGTCCAGGAAGACAGGACTGCTCAGCCAGACAATCCAGGGAATGATAACAACAACAACAAATATTTATCAAAAGAACGCTATGAGATGCTAAGCTGTTTATGGCTTAGATCAAATGCCATATTATCACTACCATCATAATCATCATCAATATTTCGAAGGGAGGGGCATAAAAGTCAAGGCATTCCTATTTCATCATAAAAATAATCAAACCTTTTATTAGTTAAGGTCAGGTTAGGATAGGCTGCATTAGATATCTGATGCGGGTATGACTAATTACCCCACCGGACTCCATCGGACCGCACCGGACCCCATCGGACCGCACCGGACCGCACCGGACCTTTATCCAAGCTTATACCTACCCCACCGGAGGTGGAGATTGATCGTTGGTCAAATGGAATGTGTATTTTGGCAGTTTGCCCAGTAGATCGAGTTTCTATCACTCGTCAAGGCATTAATCACAGGGTTTGAAGACATTTATTTCGTCAAGGCCTAAAAACAAAAGCAAGTTTGACCACTCCATTTATTCAAATTAATTACAGGGTTTGAAGATATTTATTTCTTAAGATAATTCGTATTCTATGTATTCCGGTCAAACAATTAAAAGCAAGTTTGACCACTCCATTTATTCACATTAATCACAGGGTTTGAAGATATTTATTTCGTCAAGGCCTAAAAACAATTAAAAGCAAGTTTGACCACTCCATTTATTCGCATTAATTACAGGGTTTGAAGATATTTATTTCTTAAGATGATTCGTATTCTATGTATTCCGGTCGATTCACCTTAAAGTTCGAGGCGAACACGTTTAATTTTGGGTGTGAATGTCTTGGCGTTGACTTTCCTCTTCCGTTGTCCTGGCTTCTTCCCAGCACTTGGTGTATGGGGCACTTGGAGCAGACCATTCGTCGATGTGACCGGGGCGTCCTTCTGTGGGATACTTGCTCTTAAAAATTTCCTGGTTGCTCTGTCCTTCTGTTCCTCGGTCATCGCTGCCCATTTGGCGTAAGGGATGGCATGAGATTGGTAATGTTCAGACAGTCTGTAATTACCGCGTCCAACAAGTGCCCGTTTCACGTCTGTGTACATTGCAGTGATTATGTCATACAGAGTGTCTATGAGTCTGTCTGCCGGTTGTGCCTTCCAGTTT
This sequence comes from Oratosquilla oratoria, assembly GCF_046742065.1. NCBI lineage: Eukaryota > Metazoa > Arthropoda > Malacostraca > Stomatopoda > Squillidae > Oratosquilla > Oratosquilla oratoria. The sequence continues at coordinate 25,533,113 of NC_134797.1, forward strand.
ACTGCATTTTTCAAGATGTGGTTCCCTGACTCAGCGTTGTTGTTGGTCCATTTTAGGTCGGCACAGTGGCTTTTGGCGACGTTCTTCCGATGGTCTTCTAAAAGTGGGAGGAGTTGTCGGCTAAGGTAGTTTGCCAGTATGCTTGATTTTTCCTTTATTTCATCCACAAGGGCGTCTGCATTCACCTCAAACTCGATGACATCGTCGAATAACAGTCCCTTTTCTCCAAATATTTTGTTAATAACATCCTGTCTGTCCGTCTTGTCCATGCCAACTTTGTCCTGAATGTAATGAGAAAGATTCTCTTTCAAGTGCCGCGTGCAATAAATCATCTTTGCTTCGGGGAAGGCGCATTTCAGGGCATTTCGAAGAGCTTTTTCGTCATCACTTCCAACGGTCAGGTTGTGCAAGTCAACACTGATTAGCTCACATCGAATCCGAGAAAAAAATTCGTGATAGTCCTTCAGAGTGGACGTCCCGTGTAAAAACATTGGCCCAAAAAATATAGGGTGGTGTTTTGTATCTGTTCTGATGACTGCGCGATTCTTAAATGTTGTAGTCGTGACAAACACCTCTCCCAAATTAAAAGTTCTGTCTACCCCAAGGACACTTCCTCCAGTACAACAGAAGCGCTTCAGGTCCTCAACTTGATCATCGGTATACAGTATTATGCATGGAACCTTGTTTTTTGAATGCGTTACGCCTTGAACAAATGGGTGGTTTTGAGTCATGTTGGTCGCTTTCAGGATATGATCCGCAAAATTCTTTCTGTATTCCTTGTCTTGATCCTTCTCTGGTCGTTCTTTCCTTTTGTCATGATATTTCTTATTTCGTACCTGTTTGGAGTCTCGTGGTGCATCCTCTAATGGTCCTTCGATGAGTAACCTGTTGTAAACGGTCATAACTGGGTTGGATTTTGCTAACTCTCCTATGGTTTGAAGCACGTGTCCCGGTGTCCTTTGATAGTCATCCGTAGCGGTTTTGCAGTTACCATGTGGTTGAAGGCCAGGGTGTTTTCCAACGTATTCTACAAGTGCTATCGGCTTTTTTTCACAAAAATTTGGTGGCGACTTGGTGACAATTGTGACTCTCCTCTTGAAAGTGGCGTCCTTCTTCAGTTTGTTATATAGTCTATAGACTTCGAAGATCTCATCCTCAGATGGCTGTGGTTGTAATGGGACATAGACTCTTTTCTTGCTGATCATCTTTTCGTAACAATATGCACCATCACTTTGATACAGTCGGCGTAGTTTCTCTTGCTCTATCAAATGAGGTACCGTTGTACAGTTGCCACTGCTGCTAAGCCAGACCCCACAGTCGTCATGGTACTCATAACGTCGTCCCTTTTCCTTTCTTTCTTGATTTTCCCTGTTGCAAACAATGAAATAGGAATTGTCCTTGTTACCCAATGGGATACCTGACAGCGGGGAGGACGCATTGCGAAAAACCTCTGCGACACGTTCCGTGGACATGAATGTGCAGTCGGGGACCCTCCCGCGATTTTCTTCACTCGCCAAAGTTGGTTCCGCAGTTTTGTCCTCGGACTTTCCGCCAGAATCACTAACGTCATGAGGTAAGTTGCTGTCGTCTATAGTAACTACTTCTGGCACAGGGCTTGGTGGCGAACGTTTGAAAAGTGGAACGAAGTGGTTTGGAGAAAACTGCCTGACCGAGGTGGGCGTGAGCAACTGTGACCACATCAAAACCACGCGGGGTTCTTTCGTCTTTGAAACTCCTCTTCCGCAGCATTTTCTTGAAAAGGGTTCGGCGAGAAACTCATTCGCGGTTACGGGAGGGTAGTAAGACCTTATAGGATGACCTATCACTGAACTCAAAGCGTAAATGTGCGTCATCTCTGAATAGCGTCCTGTCTCCCGTACGGCAGCCAATATGTCCTCGTACATTCCTGTCAAGATGCGGTCATCATGAATGAAGTCTTTGAAGTCCTCATGCTGTCTGTCATACGTCGCCCGGTTCTCCATTATCTCTAGTGCTGTTAATAAACGTAGCAAAATGTGGTAGGTCTCACACCCGTACAATGCCAAGGAAACAGCCCGATACAAACAATTTCCGTCCCCTCCAACTGCCTTGGGTACATAATCTTGCAGCACAATTGGATGGAACAAGTCCAGGATTCTGGCAGATACCTGGTCTGTTTTGGTGCCAATCGTTATGTCTGAAGTCGGTCGAGGCAATTCCACACCGTACGTCTTCAAAAGTAAACGAGCAGATTCCGTCACGTGGTCATAGCCGGTCCGCAGCAATTTCAACACAACATCCAGATCGATATCTCCATCATCAAAGATGCACGTGGGGCAGATAAAAAGGAGATCAGTCTTGTCCCATTCTTTGAGAAGTGTCTGCGTCATGGGCACACAACCGGCGTGAGTCCAGGATTTACAAACGTCACAGGCGATACAGGGTCTCTTCTTACACGTCAAACTACATTTGGAACACGGGTACTGGACTTTCCTTCCTCCACGAGACATGGTTCAACTTTCTGACAGAAAACAACTCAATTATGCGAAAACAAAATGAAGGTGCAAAATTATGACAAAGCAACCAAATTATAAATGCAAAATCAAACCTGACTCCAATCCAAGCAGTGGTCGTTTATATCGGAGAAGCTGAAAATCGGTCTTTCTTCGAAGAAATCGAGAGTGAGAATGAGAAAAGACAGTTTCCGGGCCTTTATATACATGGACTGAGACACCTCAGCTTGGATACCTAACCCAGTGGTATAAAATTTGGCTCATATTGAATATTAACTGAGATAAAAGTCACTGTTAACTGACCGGCCAAATTAAATCAAATGGAATGTGTATTTTGACAGTTTGACCAGTGGTATAAAATTTGGCTCATTGAATATTTACTGAGATAAAAGTCATTGTTAACTGACCGGCCAAATTAAATCAACAAGGTAAAACCTACCCCACCGGAGGTGGAGATTGATCGTTGGTCAAATGGAATATGTATTTTGACAGTTTGACCAGTGGTATAAAATTTGGCTCATATTGAATATTAACTGAGATAAAAGTCACTGTTAACTGACCGGCCAAATTAAATCAACAAGCTAAAACCTACCCCACCGGAGGTGAAGATTGATCGTTGGTCAAATGGAATGTGCATTTTGACAGTTTGACCAGTGGTATAAAATTTGTCTCATATTGAATATTAACAGAGATAAAAGTCACTGTTAACTGACCGGCCAAATTTAATCAACAAGCTACAACCTACCCCACCGGAGGTGGAGATTGATCGTTGGTCAAATGGAATGTGCATTTTGACAGTTTGACCAGTGGTATAAAATTTGTCTCATATTGAATATTTACTGAGATAAAAGTCACTGTTAACTGACCGGCCAAATTAAATCAACAAGGTAAAACCTACCCCACCGGAGGTGGAGATTGAATGTGTATTTTGACAGTTTGACCAGTGGTATAAAATTTGGCTCATTGAATATTTACTGAGATAAAAGTCATTGTTAACTGACCGGCCAAATTAAATCAACAAGGTAAAACCTACCCCACCGGAGGTGGAGATTGATCGTTGGTCAAATGGAATATGTATTTTGACAGTTTGACCAGTGGTATAAAATTTGGCTCATATTGAATATTAACTGAGATAAAAGTCACTGTTAACTGACCGGCCAAATTAAATCAACAAGCTAAAACCTACCCCACCGGAGGTGAAGATTGATCGTTGGTCAAATGGAATGTGCATTTTGACAGTTTGACCAGTGGTATAAAATTTGTCTCATATTGAATATTAACAGAGATAAAAGTCACTGTTAACTGACCGGCCAAATTTAATCAACAAGCTACAACCTACCCCACCGGAGGTGGAGATTGATCGTTGGTCAAATGGAATGTGCATTTTGACAGTTTGACCAGTGGTATAAAATTTGTCTCATATTGAATATTTACTGAGATAAAAGTCACTGTTAACTGACCGGCCAAATTAAATCAACAAGGTAAAACCTACCCCACCGGAGGTGGAGATTGATCGTTGGTCAAATGGAATATGTATTTTGACAGTTTGACCAGTGGTATAAAATTTGTCTCATATTGAATATTAACTGAGATAAAAGTCACTGTTAACTGACCGGCCAAATTTAATCAACAAGCTAAAACCTACCCCACCGGAGGTGGAGATTGATCGTTGGTCAAATGGAATATGTATTTTGACAGTTTGACCAGTGGTATAAAATTTGTCTCATATTGAATATTAACTGAGATAAAAGTCACTGTTAACTGACCGGCCAAATTTAATCAACAAGCTAAAACCTACCCCACCGGAGGTGGAGATTGATCGTTGGTCAAATGGAATGTGTATTTTGACAGTTTGACCAGTGGTATAAAATTTGGCTCATATTGAATATTTACTGAGATAAAAGTCACTGTTAACTGACCGGCCAAATTTAATCAACAAGCTAAAACCTACCCCACCGGAGGTGGAGATTGATCGTTGGTCAAATGGAATGTGCATTTTGACAGTTTGACCAGTGGTATAAAATTTGTCTCATATTGAATATTAACTGAGATAAAAGTCACTGTTAACTGACCGGCCAAATTAAATCAACAAGCTAAAACCTACCCCACCGGAGGTGGAGATTGATCGTTGGTCAAATGGAATGTGCATTTTGACAGTTTGACCAGTGGTATAAAATTTGTCTCATATTGAATATTAACTGAGATAAAAGTCACTGTTAACTGACCGGCCAAATTTAATCAACAAGCTAAAACCTACCCCACCGGAGGTGGAGATTGATCGTTGGTCAAATGGAATATGTATTTTGACAGTTTGACCAGTGGTATAAAATTTGTCTCATATTGAATATTAACTGAGATAAAAGTCAATGTTAACTGACAGGCCAAATTAAATCAACAAGGTAAAACCTACCCCACCGGAGGTGGAGATTGATCGTTGGTCAAATGGAATATGTATTTTGACAGTTTGACCAGTGGTATAAAATTTGGCTCATATTGAATATTTACTGAGATAAAAGTCACTGTTAACTGACCGGCCAAATTTAATCAACAAGCTAAAACCTACCCCACCGGAGGTGGAGATTGATCGTTGGTCAAATGGAATGTGTATTTTGACAGTTTGACCAGTGGTATAAAATTTGGCTCATATTGAATATTAACTGAGATAAAAGTCACTGTTAACTGACCGGCCAAATTAAATCAACAAGCTAAAACCTACCCCACCGGAGGTGGAGATTGATCGTTGGTCAAATGGAATGTGTATTTTGACAGTTTGACCAGTGGTATAAAATTTGGCTCATATTGAATATTAACTGAGATAAAAGTCACTGTTAACTGACCGGCCAAATTAAATCAACAAGCTAAAACCTACCCCACCGGAGGTGGAGATTGATCGTTGGTCAAATGAAATATGTATTTTGACAGTTTGACCAGTGGTATAAAATTTGTATCAAATTTAATATTAACGTAGATTATAGTCACTGTTAACTGACCGGCCAAATTAAATCAACAAGGTAAAACCAACCCCACCGGAGGTGGAGATTGATCGTTGGTCAAATGGAATGTGTATTTTGACAGTTTGACCAGTGGTATAAAATTTGGCTCATATTGAATATTAACTGAGATAAAAGTCACTGTTAACTGACCGGCCAAATTTAATCAACAAGGTAAAACCTACCCCACCGGAGGTGGAGATTGATCGTTGGTCAAATGGAATGTGCATTTTGACAGTTTGACCAGTGGTATAAAATTTGTCTCATATTGAATATTAACTGAGATAAAAGTCACTGTTAACTGACCGGCCAAATTAAATCAACAAGCTAAAACCTACCCCACCGGAGGTGGAGATTGATCGTTGGTCAAATGGAATGTGCATTTTGACAGTTTGACCAGTGGTATAAAATTTGTCTCATATTGAATATTAACTGAGATAAAAGTCACTGTTAACTGACCGGCTAAATTAAATTGATCGTTGGTCAAATGGAATGTGTATTTTGACAGTTTGACCAGTGGTATAAAATTTGGCTCATATTGAATATTTACTGAGATAAAAGTCACTGTTAACTGACCGGCCAAATTTAATCAACAAGGTAAAACCTACCCCACCGGAGGTGGAGATTGATCGTTGGTCAAATGGAATATGTATTTTGACAGTTTGACCAGTGGTATAAAATTTGTCTCATATTGAATATTAACAGAGATAAAAGTCACTGTTAACTGACCGGCCAAATTTAATCAACAAGGTAAAACCTACCCCACCGGAGGTGGAGATTGATCGTTGGTCAAATGGAATGTGCATTTTGACAGTTTGACCAGTGGTATAAAATTTGGCTCATACCTACCCCACCGGACCAGTTAACTGAATAACATTCAAGTGAGGACGTTCTGGGGTAAAAGGGGCAAGGTCACAGGCTGTTAATTGACCAATTGACTGAATGAAGTTCAAGCAAGTGACGTTCTGAGATAAAAGTCAGTGAAAGTGGCAATATGGCACCGTTTATTGAATATTAACCGAGATAAAAGTCACTGTTAACAGACCGGCCAAATTAAACAAATGGTTAAGTGACGTTCAGAGATGAAATAAAACGAAGTGATTATTCGCCCGTATACAGTCGAACAGTGCCTATTTTTATTGTTATTCCACCGTCAGTATACGGTTGTCCAAGAACAATGATTAGAGAGGTTGAGATTTCACTACGTAAACGAAAACGAATACTAAGTAAAATGTACAAGGTCACGTGAACTATCAGAATCAGATAAATGTTTATTGTTCCGTATAAAACATTGATGTACAAAATACACATTCCATGCTAAACTACGATCAATCTCAACCTCCGGTGGGGTAGATATAAGCTTGGATAAAGGTCCGGTGCGGTCCGGTGCGGTCCGATGGAGTCCGGTGCGGTCCGATGGGGTCCGGTGCGGTCCGATGGAGTCCGGTGGGGTAATTAGTCATACCGCTGCATTAGATATCTGATGCTATGTTCAAAATTTGAGTTCTGACAAAAAACAACAAATTACAATACCAGCACTATGACATGGTGTACTTCTTACATAATAAGAGCAATGTAATAATCTTAATTCATTCTTACAATCTTAACTTCTCTATGCAAGTACTTAAACATGCAAAAGTTGTAATGTATTCAATAAATTATCAGAACAACAGAGTATAATTTTCCAATAAGTGCATTTTTCTTAACTTGTATTAACTAATTTGAACTTTAAGTTGGCAGTTCATTTTGGTGTGTTTGGCACTAGATGGGGGTGTGTGTGTTATTGGACACCATACAGTGGCCAAAACAAGGGAGGTGGGTGCTCTTTGCTATTCTAATTCCAACAGCAATTATCTTTATACATTTACCACTGGAGGGGTGCAAGAGGACACTGTTTATGCAAATGGGTACTCCAATATTACTATGCTAGCTTGAACACACACCATACAATCTCCTGATGCTAATTTTAATTTGGAAGTATACCCAAGCATATCAAGCACTGACTGGTATGACCCCTTCATAATTATATTGATTAGCACTGCACTCTTACTCTAATATACTCCATAACACTTGCAATCTAATATTTTGCATTACAATTAGAATTTTCATACATTATTTTCAATGATGTACCCTCATCTTTCCTCTGATCCAAGTACAAAACATGAAAAGGGTGTATACTCATGATTCTGGTAAAAAGTTAATCATCATGCAATAGTTTTACTCGAATAAGCAAAGATTCACATCAACATTTACGTACTAGAATCCTCCTACTACGCAATCCTGAAATGAATTATCACATATCAAGGTCTGCAAAGTGCACGATATCATATGATTAATTGTTTCACCCACCTCATTATCTTTATTATTCCTTATGCCTCGAACTAGGTCTGTCAGGTTCTTGTCAAACATACGTTCTAGATTACCCTTAACTTTCCTCAACGCCATTTTTGCTGTGAACAGAAAGCACACAAATGTGCCTCTTTAACGTACAGTTAAACTCATAAATCAACTATGGCGAAAAAGACTTAGTTGATATCAACTTCATAGTTGACACTTCAACAAAACATCTGTTTTCACTGATTCGGCACAGGTAGTAGGATAGATCACGTGACCAAAACTACCCTTACGTTGCAAACTCATTATAGTTGTAAGGCTGTCTAGAAACAAAAAAGGGGTCACAGTTTTATTTTAAAATATGCATTTTTTTAAACAATAACTAAAAATAAATATACATTCTTGTTACATATAAGTTATATACATAATAACATAAGTGACAAATTATAATCTAAAATATTGCTCTTAATTCGTATTTTTTATTATAATCAAATTTAGTATTAGTGACACTATCATTGTTCCTACTTATATGTATATATATCGAGTAAAACAACACAGGCAGTGGCAAATACCACAATAAACAATGAAGTTTACTCTACACATGGCTACGTACGTGCAGGAATTAGTTTTTTCGCTCACCAATAGAGTGCGCAGCTGTTGTAGTATAAATGTAGTTTGTCTTATTTTTACTTGTAAGTAGATTAAGGAATAATAAGGCATCATATACTTAGTTGTCTCGCTTTTATGGTATTTGGAATTGGTCATGATATCCACATACCTATGTAAGTTGTAACCTCTTTTCTTTATAAAATATTTACCACAAGCATGACCCAAGGTATACACAGTACTGCCATCCAAACGGAAGTTATCTGAAGTTGTACATTTTTTAAGAAAAACTCGCTCAGATCCCCTGAATTAGATCCATAAGCTTGACTTCAGTCTGCTGTAAGAATCTAGAAAGAACAGTAGCTGATTACATTTATGGCTATCTTGAAAACAAAAACACACTGTCCAGCGACCAGTATGGTTTTAGACGTGGCAGGACAGTGGACGGTCAGCTACTATAAGCAATTCACTCAAATAATCTCAGTCGATTCTGCATTTTCGGTTGGCAGACCTTCTCACCTATCCCCCTCTAGTGCTGGTCAAATACCGCTAATTTCAGTATCGGATTTACCGGTAAAAACAATGCCGTTACCGAGATTACCTGTACTTTACCGGTAAAAGACTCGTGAGGCAGTAGACGACGTCCCAAGTTCGAGTCGCCTTTATGACTTAAATCTTTGAAGAAATTTCATCCTACTTTGGTGTGAAGTCACAACTCGGGTTTTGTAACGTCGTCACTATAAAAATCCTGCCTGCATCACGAACGGGCGAGGGAAGAAAAAAAGTCCTAAAGACTATAAACTAACCGAGCAAGTGGGTCTGCCCCACATCTACCATAACTTTTACTTCCTTCCATTTCAATCTTTCCTTCCACTAAACCCCCAGATCCCCCCTCCCTCACTCTCCCCCATCTTATCTATCCTGCCCTCTAACTAACGGGCGAGGGAAACACCAACCTACCCCACATGCCTACCGGTGCTATAGGCAAAATGTAAATGTATAAATATATTGCATGCAGGATTCGAACCCGCTGTACTCGGCGGGTTCGAATCCTGCATGCAACTGTCACAAAAAAATTATCGGTTCGATATATATATATATATACATTTATATACATATATATATATATATATAAATATATATATATATATATATGAGAAATTCGCTAGTAAACAGCGACATCAATCAGACAATCTCCATGACCGTCGCGCAGAGGATTCGAACTCGCTGCTTCTGGACCCAAGAGAGGATCTATAACACCCGCCCTAGACCACTGACGATATAAAACCGTATGAACTCAGAACCTACCTGCTTCCCGAGATTGGGGAGGGCGCTAACTGCTCCCCCATATAACCCCTATTTCACCATACGAGTGCGATTGGCCGTATGGTGAAATGGGGGTTATATGGGGGAGCAGTTAGCGCCCTCCCAATCTCGGGAAGCAGATAGGTTTTGAGGTCATAAGGTTTTATATCGTCAGTGGTCGAGTGGTCTAAGGCGAGGTGTTATGGAGCCTCTCTTGGGTCCGGAAACAGCGGGTTCGAATCCTCTGCGCGACGGTCATGGAGATTATCATATATATATATATATATATATATATATATATATATATATATATATATATATATATATATGGGTCTTTTCCGTTTGGCTACACGCGGAATTTTTCGATGAAACTCACAATTAATATATTTTCGTATTTTATTTATTTATTTTTATTTGTCTATTATTATTATCATTCTTATTTATTTTTTCTTTGTTAAAGAAAGTGCCGAAAAACGGTTTTAAATGGGAGCTAGTTAACATTGCGCGGGACAGTCTTAACGGTAAATATATTACCAGCAACGCTTAATGGTAAAATTTTACCGAGAACTTAGCGATACATACTCGCTTAATGGTAAAAGTTTACCGGTGAATTAGCGGGACACTGGTCCCGTCAGTACCACCAAGCTGAGACGCGCTTACCGAGACCTTAGCGGTACATACTCGCTTATGGTAAATGTTTACCGGTGAATTAGCGGGACACTGATCCCGTCAGTACCACCAAGCCGAGACGCGCTTACCGAGACCTTAGCGGTACATACTCGCTTATGGTAAATGTTTACCGGTGAATTAGCGGGACACTGATCCCGTCAGTACCACCAAGCCGAGACGCGCTTACCGAGACCTTAGTGGTACATACTCGCTTAAGGGCACCCTGCTCAAGTGAATGAGTTTCTTTTTACAAAGAAGACTGATGCAGGTACATCAGGTGTAATGAGCAGCACTAGAGAAGTTACTAGTGGAGTTCCCCAGGGCTCCGTGTTGGGTCCATTATTTTTCTTGGAGTATGTGAACTATTTCCCTTCATCCATCATTAACAATTGTAAGATTTTTGCTGATGATCTTAAATTATACATAAATATTTCCTCATCTCCATCTTTGTTGCTAATTCTTGGGGGCTCGATCTAAACAGGGACAAGTGTGTATCATTAAGATTCCAGTCCGGTTCAGTTAACTGTCAGGAATTGGATCTTTTATCTGGCTACTTTCTAATATATATATATATATATATATATATATATATATATATATATATATATATATATATATATATATATATGCAACAGTAATCACAAAAAACACCTCGTGGTTACAAGCAATATATATATATATATATATATGTATATATATATATATATATATATATATATATATATATATTGCTGTATCATTAGTAAGCTCTCACAGAGACCTAGGTGTCTTGGTGGACACTAACCTCAGATTTCATCCTCACATATCAGGTATAATGTTAACAAGACTGCTGGACTATTAGCAAACTTTTTAAGGTCTACTGTATGTGGATCTAGAAATTTCGTGGTAACATTGTATACAACCCACATCAGACCCTTAATAGAATATGCATCTTGTGTGTTGAACACTGGTTTCTTTAGTGACCTAAATTTACTGGAATTTGTTCGAAGGCCATGGACAAGACACAGTAATGGAATAACTCTTCTCTTATACAGTGAACGAGTAAAGACCCTAGACCCATATTTAGTACAAGGACGTCTACCCAGAGGCGACCTGATAAAATACTGGAAGATTTTCCAAAATGTATGTACTACTCTTTGCCTGACGATATAGTAGAATTGTATTCAGTAACCTCTTTTGAATCAGCACCTCACTCTCTTTAACTTTGTACACTAAACCCTCAAAATCAATATGATAAACTTCCTGTCTTCATTAATTCATCAACCACCAACATCTACCTACTTAGATGATATTCTTTCATTAATTTTCACATATATGCTTTCACATATCTGCTAAAGGTACATAACACAGTCTAAACTCCTCTACATCTGATACATTTGTCGTTTACCTGTTGGAACTGGCGTGCCTGTAGATTTTGTGTTATTCTATATCCCCCTTTGTTACCTCCCACTGTCTGGCTCGAATAAACGGGTTAGCCAAGCAAGTGAGGCAAGGGCCTCCTCTCCCTTTTAAGCGTAAATGTAGATACATATTTTAGATGACCCATGTTTTTACATTTGCAGCATTTGATGTAGTAAACATTATTAATCGCAGCCTTTTATTTTAATATGTCAATTAATTTAGAGTATTTGCAGGAGGGTAGCTGGGGTGTAAAAGGAGATAGGGCTGATATAAGGGTATTGGAGTGGTTTGAATAAATGGAAAAATGAAGAAAGATTAGGAAAAGAGGCGGAAAGCAAAGGTGGATGGAGTGAACTTGAAGGGACGACTGAGGATGAGATGGATGGATAGGGTGAAAGGGGCTTTGAGCAAGAGGGGAATGACTGTCGAAGAAAGAAGGGAGAAGGCAGAGGATAGGGGTGAGTGGAGAATGGCTGAGCATGGATGATGCTCTGACGCAGACCGAAGGGATTTCTCCCCGTCTTCTCTATTTTCCGCATGAAGGGACGGAGAGAGGGGTGGGGAGTGTCGCCGATTAAATGAAACGACCCTGCTGTGGATGTACTGTGTCTTACTGCACTGCTTCTGACCCAGGTAATGGACGGGTGGTAGGGATGACCCCTTCATCCACGAGGAGCTAAGATAAGAGAGGGGAAAGGGTGGTGGATGGGAGTGGAATGGGTGGGAGTAGTTACGTGCCTTTTGACTTGGCTACCAAAAGATCTCTTCTGTCAATGTTATCTACCACATTTAATGACCTGGATAGTGTAATAATATTACCTCTTTCTCTTAGATCTTTCAAAGTTGGCAGACCCAGTGAAAAATTATGAACTATTAATTTTCTCCATTCCTAGTAATATTCTAAATATTTCAATTAGGTCTCCCCTTAATCTTCCTTTTTTTCAAATGTTGAATATTTATGATCAGCCTTTCTTCGAAGGAGTTATATTGGCGCCTGTAAACTAATGTTTTCGCATTTTTCTGTATTTTCTCGGGGGTGATCAATATATTCTCTGTAATAAGCTTGACCACGTTTATATGTGTTATACACATTTTAGATTAATCTGAAGCCACGTGAAACTATTCAACATCACCATAGGAGCAAAGATGACAGAAGACAAAACAAAACAACGTTAAGACTGAACATTTTCATACCAGGCTTAATGACCCCCTTATGGGTCGATAGCCTTACAAAAAAAATAAAAATAAAAATAAAAAAAAACACGACAACAAATATGTAGTGCTAGAATGAGTACGATTATATCAATGAATGGATGGGCGAGATGTATATCTCGTGTTCAATCAAGAGCACCATGTATGAGGACGACAGTTCATCAATTATAGTTATAAAATGGTGATTTGGAAAACCCTATGTTAAGTCGGATTATTTTGATTAGTAATCGCTGCCAACCCCTCCCAAATATATATATATATATATATATATATATATATATATATATATATATATATATATATATATATATATATATATATATATATATAATATATATACATAATTTGAACACGTGGTAATTCTTGAACAAACTCTATTTTATTCCATTCTCCCCATACGCCGTTTTTGTGTTACTTATATTTGCGGAATCCAGGTTAGGTAAATTAAAGTAAATTGCAAGTTTACATGATGGCAGGGTCACGACATGGGTAAGTGCCGCCCGGGAGCGAGTCGAAAAGTGTTGCCCCCCCAAAACACCACCACTATCACCACCTCCCACATCTGACGGTCACTAGCACGATTCACATGTAACATTCATCCACAAAACAACGTTTATACATACATCACTCATACACACAACCCATTATAAATAAATCATGCATTAACAGTACATTAGGGGGAATTTGCTTAAAGAAAACAAAAAAAAAAAGCGTGCCGCCCGGGATGGGTATATGCCAACCCTATTATAAGGTGGGAAGGACCTTTTGGTACATATTCGTACATCATTCTGACTTTTCTAAATGTTCTATTATTGCAATCAAGCGGAAAGAACTGTGATTATATAAACAGACAAACAAATTCCGACAGTCGATCAGGAATAACTTAGTTACCCCTTATTTGATAATTTTTCGTTGTAGGTCTGACGATCGCATAGAGATGGCGTTGCAAACAGTATCGTAGAAATAGTGTGAAGTAGCCCATGTTAGCAATGTACTATAACGATATGTACACAGACGGCTGCAGGTTGTTTGTACATAGTTGAGGTGCGTGTATATAAGATTTAAGCCATAGAAGTCATTATGTACATTATATTAATTCATGGGATGTACATACTACATAGCGAGTTTAGTAGTCTATACTCTACGTACACATGACTTTTGATTTTAGTGTGGTTACTTCAAATTATGACAAAGGCGTTGCTAACAACAACTCTGTGTCACTAAATAAGATTAAAGATATCGTCTTACATTCGATACTACATATTTTTGGAGAAACCGAAATTAAAACTAACTCAGTTTGTAAGGCGGACAACATGAACATAGATAATATTTTATGAATTTTGTATTTTGGACTTGTGTTGCTTCACTGTTTAAACTAATTGATCATTCTACGGCGAACCCCTTTAGTTTTTTCCCTTGGATAATTCGCTGTCGTGTCTTACATTATATGTCTCTCACAATTTTAGATTTTGGATTGTAGTATCTCTTAGATTAATTTTTTTCCCAAGTACCTTAGTTCTTCGGTATGCCAAGAAATTAATGTATTCATAAGTGTCATGTTAAATCCCCGTGCTTGCTTATTTCGGGAGTTTTACCAAAAATTCTTTATGTAATGCCTACTAATAGCATTGAAGTTGGAACTGCTGGAAATGTTATTGAAGTAAAGGTTTTGCTTGGTGTTAGTTTGGATCATTAGATGATAGGTGGATGGATACCATCTAAGCATCTTAGGTATAATTTTTGTTAAAGGTGGTTTTTTTTTTAGAAATGCACACCTTTATAGTATAGCAATAGAAAATAAAATATTAGATGTTTTAATCCACCAATGCAATATATGTTTTTCTTGGTGGAAATTGGTAACAAAAAACCTTGCTAAAGCCAAAGGCAAATGACATGTACTACCAAATAGAGCTGCAACGATATTCAAAACACCATGTTGTCATCTGTCCAGTCCAGTCAATGTCAGTTTGACAATGACAGCATTGTGTACCGGGGGTTCTCCTACTCAAAGTGATATATCTAAAACAGTGCTACGGAGCTGAGCTTCATGCTTTTCTTGAAGCTATGAGACTTCTCTGCACCCTGCAGTCTAATCAAATGCCAAATACAACCACCAACATCCCTGATGATGATGATGATGATGATGATGACCCTGGTAACCTCTAGAATAACAGGTGCCACATTAAATGCAGGTTAGGTTAGCCAACGACCAACTGCATGCCTACAGTTGGCAGATGACCTGTCTTCCATGAGGAGCTGAGATGGGAAGGGTGGTGGAGGGGAGTGGAATGGGTGGGAATAGGTATGTGCCACTGACATAGCTACCTCCCTTATAAGGGGGGGAAAGCTCTTTGTATATATATAATAAGTGGGGTTAGACTAATTTATCATACTTTAATTTCTTCAACTTCTACTTTTATTAAAACAAAGATGGCATCTCAAGCAGTCATTGCTGCTCCATTCATTAGTGTATTGCTTTTAGCAACTTTTTCTGTTTTTTATTTCTGCCAAAAAATCTATATATATTTTGTTGATGTATTATGATTTACAAAATGAATGTTTAATTTTCTATTGTTATATTACATAGGTGTGCACTTCTTAGAATTTACCTTATTAAGTTGATCAAGTTGTAACATAGTAAAAAAATTAATGAGTGTTGTCATGAGAGTAGATTATTGCAACTAGACTGTAAGTGCCCATAGTTCTGTGGAAAATGTGCAGACATGCAAGTAAACTAATACCATCATTAGAAAAGAATTTGGTTTATGAGGAAAAACTGCAGAAACAAGGATTGCTAACATTAGTTCTGTGGAAAATGTGCAGACATGCAAGTAAACTAATACCATCATTAGAAAAGAATTTGGTTTATGAGGAAAAACTGCAGAAACAAGGATTGCTAACATTACATAGTAAGAAAAGATGCGATGACTTACAAGATTTTGTCCAGAGTGTACGATGAGGAAGTGCGCAAGGATATTTTCAATAAGTGAGTATATCAGAGAATGAGAGGGTACCTTAGGAAGCTATTTCAGTAAGAGGATTCATTGTTTTTTCAATAGAGTGGCTTATATTTGTAAATTACCATACATCAATGTAATATATGTTTTTCTTGGTGAAAATCAATAAAAAAAAAACCATGCTGAAAGCAAATACATTACCGAAAGGAGCTGTGACAATAGGCTTGAGGCCCCATGTTGTCATCTATCCAGTCCCATTAATGTCAGTTTGACAATGGCGTTGATGTTGTGTACCAGATGCTCTCCCATTCCAAGAGATGTCACCAGTGCTATGGAGCTGAGCTTCATGTTTTTCTTAAAGCTATGAAACTCCTCTGCATCCCACAGTTTGGTCAGATGCCAAAACTGGCTATCAGCATCACTGATGACGACGACAACCCTGATGACTTCTATAATAACAGGTACTGCATTACTAAATGCAGGTTAAGTTAGACGAATTTATCATACTTTAATTTCTTCAACCCCCTCATCTATCAAAACAAAGATGGCGGCTCAGGCAGTCATAGTGGCTCCGTTCATAGGCGTATTGCTCTTAGTAACTTTTACTATTATTGATTTCCACCAAGAAAAATGTATATTACGTTGATGTATTATAATTTACAAAAATATTTAATTTTCTAATGCTGTATCGCATAGGTGTGCACTTAAAAAGATTGACCCTATTTGATTTTATGCAATGGGGGGACGGAGAAGGGGGGTCGCCGATTTAATGAAGCGGCCTTGCTGTGGATGTGCTGTGTCTTGCGACACTGCTTCTGACCCAGGGCTGTGGACAAGGTGCAGGGATGACCCGTCATTCAGGAGGGGTGTGGAGTGTATTCAGGGATGGAATGGGTGGAAATGATATTATGTCTTTTTCTTTTTGGCTACCCCCCTTGTAAGGGGGAAAAAGCCTTGGTATATGTATGTATGGAACACTTGCCTTCCATATTTCTAAGTCATCATTGTTTATGTAGACAACCATGTTGGGTGACTCTCCCAGTCCTCCATTATATTCCCCTTGCCTAGGCACACATTAAACCTTGTTAGCCAGTCCACTATTTGTCACATAATGCATGACATCCATCCAACCCAGGTGCCTTACCATCTTTTAGCACATTCAATGCTCTATGTACCTCATCCTTTCCCATATACTTATTTTATTCTATCATCACATTCATTTTCTAAGCACCTCCCATTCCCACAATCAATCCCTCTCTAATTTTCCCCACATTCAGCAATTCTCTGAAATACTCTATCTTCCCTTTACCAACTTTATTTCCATCATATTTGCACACTATCACTTCCTCCTTAAAACATACCAATAGTACTACTACTTCTGTTACCCCCTTTGTCCTCACCACCTCCCACACTTCTCTTCTTTTCCTTTTTTTCTTCTTTGCCTTTCTTGTTGAGTTTGCTTACTCTGAGCAATTCTCTCTCTCTCTCCCTTTTCAACCTCTTTTCCTCCAGTCTGTTTCCCAGTTGCCAAGAAATTATCTGGCAATCCCCCTGCTCTCTGCCCTGAAAGCATGAATATCCCGAACACACTCCTACCCTTGGGTACCACTATATTATTCATTAATGCCCAGTCAACAAACCCACCCTCCACTGCCCTTTCCCATGTATTCTTATCTTTGATTCTCTTCTTAAGAATTTCTAAACACATCTCTAACATCATCTCTCCAGTGTAGTTCTTACCTGGCACTCCAAAATTTACTATATTGGCTCATCTCCTACTTTAGTATTCAGATCCCTTAACACCACTACATTCACATTCCTCCCAAAATTATACACTTATTTAAATCTATTCAAAAAGCCTTCCTTTCCTCTTTACTCACAAAAGCCCACATCTATCCCAATTTCACATTTACCCACATCTGTATCCTTCAAGACACTTCCCTTCATTCCACCACATACTTTTCTGTCTCATCACTTACCAGGAGAGCCACTCCATCCCTCCCTCACCATCTCATCACTTCTAACATCCTCATCATTACACTCCCAAATTCAAACTCACCCCCTTCCCTTCAACTTGTTTCACATAATGCTAATAAAACAATCTTCTCGGAAGCAAACTAACAATCTCTTCCCTTTTACTCTCATCTGCACCACAGCCATGCACATTTAATTACCCAGTTACTAGGGTTCTGGTTGGACTCTTCCCAGACTTTTATTCACATTTCTTTTTCTGTTATTCAAAGGCAGACAATTTACTTTTGCCTTAAGGACATCAGTACACTAAAAATTTATTTTCTATTTTTACAGTTTTGCAAAAACTTGTGGAAAAATTATTTGAAGTACTGTATGCACAACATACTGGTTAAGTAAGAGTGTCTTATGGTATCATTTACTATTGTGAATGAATTAAAAAGAAAGTATCTCGAGTGGGCAATGTCCCTTTTTAAAGGGACATGGTGTAAGACTAGCTTTCTATTTGATATTTACATTTGATGTTTTTCTATTTGTATAAACTTTTAGAACTGTATATCATACATCTGTCAACATACACTGACAATGAGATGTGAAGGCAAGAAATGCAAAGTAACAATTCACTGTGTATTGTTCAAATGGACACTGATGGCAATGCAACACTTTTCCAGTGTGTTTGTTCTGTAATTTGTTACAGCTCCTTATGGTAATGTTATGCTTGCTAATCTTGTTGATTTCTGTATGATGCTGGTCTGTATTATTAAAATAATTTTTTGTGTTGATCATTGTAATTCCCAGTCATTTTTTTTTTTTTTGTTACATTTATCACCTCTATCCAAGTTTTTTTTTTTCATATAATATATTATTTCATTTGTTATTTACTGATGAGACTGCACTTGTGACTGGGTCAGAGGAGAGTCTTAAGGTAGCCACAAGGAGAGTTTGGGAGGCAATGTAAGAGGAGAAAGTTGAAACTGAATGTGAGCAAAAGTAAGAGGAGGAACTTCAAAAACTTTCAAGAATGAGGTACACAGTCCACCCAGCTTGATACATATAATCTTCAAGTTTGAAGGACTTGTCTGTCAAAATGTTCATCTCTTCAAGATGTTTTACCCACCAATTTTTCACAATCCTTTCATATAATTTCACAATTGTGCTAGAGATACTGGCCTGTAAATCATTGATGTCTCCTTACTTCCATGTGTATATTTGTGCCACATTAACCCTTTCACAATCCTATGACACTATTCCTTTTTATAAACACAATTAGAATATTAGTCTTGTCCACCAATTGTTGGCTTTGCTTGCTCCTCCTCCTCTGGGAAGGACCAGTGATGGGGACTTGGATGTGGTGGTCCTACAGGGTAGATATTAAGTTGATCAAGTTGTAACATAGTCAAAAAATTAATGAGTGTTGTCATGAGAGTAGATTATTGTAACTAGACTATAAGTGCCCATAGTTCTGTGGAAAATGTGCAGACATGCAAGTAAACTAATACCATCATTAGAAAAGAATTTGGTTTATGAGGAAAAACTGCAGAAACAAGGATTGCTAACATTAGTTCTGTGGAAAATGTGCAGACATGCAAGTAAACTAATACCATCATTAGAAAAGAATTTGGTTTATGAGGAAAAACTGCAGAAACAAGGATTGCTAACATTACATAGTAAGAAAAGATGCGATGACTTACAAGATTTTGTCCAGAGTGTACGATGAGGAAGTGTGCAAGGATATTTTCAATAAGTGAGTATATCAGAGAATGAGAGGGTACCTTAGGAAGCTATTTCAGTAAGAGGATTCATTTTTTCAATAGAGTGGCTTATATTTGTAAATTACCATACATCAATGTAATATATGTTTTTCTTGGTGAAAATCAATAAAAAAAAAACCTTGCTGAAAGCAAATACATTACCGAAAGGAGCTGTGACAATAGGCTCGAGACCCCATGTTGTCATCTATCCTGTCCCATTAATGTCAGTTTGACAATGGCGTTGATGTTGTGTACCAGATGCTCTCCTATTCCAAGAGATGTCACCAGTGCTATGGAGCTGAGCTTCATGTTTTTCTTAAAGCTATGAAACTCCTCTGCATCCCACAGTCTGGTCAGATGCCAAAACTGGCTATCAGCATCACTGATGACGACGACAACCCTGATGACTTCTATAATAACAGGTACTGCATTACTAAATGCAGGTTAAGTTAGACGAATTTATCATACGTTAATTTCTTCAACCCCCTCATCTATCAAAACAAAGATGGCGGCTCAGGCAGTCATAGTGGCTCCGTTCATAGGCGTATTGCTCTTAGTAACTTTTCCTATTAATGATTTCCACCAAGAAAAATGTATATTACGTTGATGTATTATAATTTACAAAATTAATATTTAATTTTCTAATGCTGTATCGCATAGGTGTGCACTTAAAAAGATTTACCCTATTTGATTTTATGCAATGGGGGAACGGAGAAGGGGGGTCGCCGATTTAATGAAGCGGTCTTGCTATGGATGTGCTGTGTCCTGAGACACTGCCTCTGACCCAGGGCTGTGGACAAGGTGCAGGGATGACCCATCATCCAGGGTGTGGAGTGGATTCAGGAATGGAATGGGTGGGAATGATTTTATGCCTTTTTCTTTTTGGCTACCCCCCTTGTAAGGGGGAAAAATCCTTGGTATATGTATGTATGTATGTATGGAACACTTGCCTTCCATATTTCTAAGTCATCATTGTTTATGTAGACAACCATGTTGGGTGATTCTCCCAGTCCTCCATTATATTCCCCTTGCCTAGGCACACATTAAACCTTGTTAGCCAGTCCACTATTTGTCACATACTGCATGACATCCATCCAACCCAGGTGCCTTACCTTCTTTTAGCACTTTCAATGCTCTATGTACCTCATCCTTTCCCATATACTTATTTTATTCTATCATCACATTCATTTTCTAAGCACCTCCCATTCCCACAATCAATCCCTCTCTAATTTTCCCCACATTCAGCAATTCTTTGAAATACTCTATCTTCCCTTTACCAACTTTATTTCCATCATATTTGCACACTATCACTTCCTCCTTAAAACATACCAATAGTACTACTACTTCTATTACCCCCTTTGTCCTCACCACCTCCCACACTTCTCTTCTTTTCCTTTTTTTTTCTTTGCCTTTCTTGTTGAGTTTGCTTACTCTGAGAAATTCTCTCTCTCTCTCTCCCTTTTCAACCTCTTTTCCTCCAGTCTGTTTCCCAGTTGCCAAGAAATTATCTGGCAATCCCCCTGCTCTCTGCCCTGAAAGCATGAATATCCCAAACACACTCTTTCCCTTGGGCACCACTATATTATTCATTAATGCCCAGTCAACAAACCCACCCTCCACTGCCCTTTCCCATGTATTCTTAATCTTTGATTCTCTTCTTAAGAATTTCTAAACACATCTCTAACATCATCTCTCCAGTGTAGTTCTTACCTGGCACTCCAAAATTTACTATATTGGCTCATCTCCTACTTTAGTATTCAGATCCCTTAACACCACTACATTCACATTCCTCCCAAAATTATACACTTATTTAAATCTATTCAAAAAGCCTTCCTTTCCTCTTTACTCACAAAAGCCCACATCTATCCCAATTTCACATTTACCCACATCTGTATCCTTCAAGACACTTCCCTTCATTCCACCACATACTTTTCTGTCTCATCACTTACCAGGAGAGCCACTCCATCCCTCCCTCACCATCTCATCACTTCTGACATCCTCATCATTACACTCCCAAATTCAAACTCACCCCCTTCCCTTCAACTTGTTTCACATAATGCTAATAAAACAGTCTTCTCAGAAGCAAACTAACAATCTCTTCCCTTTTACTCTCATCTGCACCACAGCCATGCACATTTAATTACCCAGTTACTAGGGTTCTGGTTGGACTCTTCCCAGACTTTTATTCACATTTCTTTTTCTGTTATTCAAAGGCAGACAATTTACTTTTGCCTAGGACATCAGTACACTAAAATTTTTTTTATTTTTTTTATTTTTTTTAAGTTTTGCAAAAACTTGTGGAAAAATTATTTGAAGTACTGTATGCACAACATACTGGTTAAGTAAGAGTGTCTTATGGTATCATTTACTATTGTGAATGAATTAAAAAGAAAGTATCTCGAGTGGGCAATGTCCCTTTTTAAAGGAACATGGTGTAAGACTAGCTTTCTATTTAGTATTTACATTTGATGTTTTTCTATTTGTATAAACTTTTAGAACTGTATATCATACATCCGATACACTGACAATGAGATGTGAAGGCAAGAAATGCAAAGTAACAATTCACTGTGTATTGTTCAAATGGACACTGATGGCAATGCAACACTTTTCCAGTGTGTTTGTTCTGTAATTTGTTACAGCTCCTTATGGTAATGTTATGCTTGCTAATCTTGTTGATTTCTGTATGATGCTGGTCTGTATTATTAAAATATTTTTTTGTGTTGATCATTGTAATTCCCAGTCATTTTTTTTTTTTTTGTTACATTTATCACCTCTATCCAAGTTTTTTTTTTTCATATAATATATTATTTCATTTGTTATTTACTGATGAGACTGCACTTGTGACTGGGTCAGAGGAGAGTCTTAAGGTAGCCACAAGGAGAGTTTGGGAGGCAATGTGAGAGGAGAAAGTTGAAACTGAATGTGAGCAAAAGTAAGAGGAGGAACTTCAAAAACTTTCAAGAATGAGGTACACAGTCCACCCAGCTTGTTACATATAATCTTCAAGTTTGAAGGACTTGTCTGTCAAAATGTTCATCTCTTAAAGATGTTTTATCCACCAATTTTTCACAATCCTTTCATATAATTTCACAATTGTGCTAGAGATACTGGCCTGTAAATCATTGATGTCTCCTTACTTCCATGTGTATATTTGTGCCACATTAACCCTTTCACAATCCTATGACACTATTCCTTTTTATAAACACAATTAGAATATTAGTCTTGTCCACCAATTGTCGGCTTTGCTTGCTCCTCCTCCTCTGGGAAGGACCAGTGATGGGGACTTGGATGTGGTGGTCCTACAGGGTAGATATCATAGTTTCCTATTTTCAAAATCTGTCAACTCCCTCACCTCCATCAAGAGGCTCAGGGCTAGCACTCTGTCACCACACTGGAGCCAATATATTTCTCCCAACTTGGTTGTATTTATTAAATTTTTCACACATGGAAAGCTGACAGCTAGTGACCGCTGTCCTCTACCTACATCTTTTAGTCGATGACATGGAAACAATACCCAAGCTAATACAACACAAACTAAAGTCCAAAGTTTCTTTCCTTAGAGATCTGTGGGAGGTTCTTAAGACCATTACTAGCCACTGTGGTTTTGTGGGTTTTCCACATGGTGAAACTTAAGACAACTGATTGATTTCTTGGAGAATCTGGTTAACTCACCAGGTTTGCCCTCCAACAGTTAGATACTGTTATGGCAAGCAGTAGATTTAGTATTAAAAAAAAAAGGGGGGGGGGCATAAGCACAGGCATGCCAATTCACATAGGATATGTTTGTCACTAGTGTAAGTAGATCAAGTATGTAGAGAACTGGGTAGTGTGACCTATGCAATATGTGTCCAGTAATTAGTAATGAAACTCGCACAACAGATTCCCCAGGTGGTTATGGAGGGCTGATTTTAAAGTGGCAGTATTGGGAGCATTCACAGCTGTATCAAGTAAGGAATTCCAGAGATTTAAAGTTCTTACTGAGGAAAATTGTGTCCGACTTCCATGTCACAATGATGAGCAAATAATTTGTAATTATGTTCTCAGGTGAAGCAAGTCCTGCTGAATTCACACAGTTCAATTAGGGATATAGTGAAGTGACTGAAAAATTGTCCAGATTTTAATTGTGTCAGCTCTAATGAGGTGGCCCATAACAGAGCACAAATTAAGAGTGCAAGAGAGATCAAAAGTCAGACTTTTCTAAACCACTTGTATGTTTAGTCCAATGGGGAAGATTTAAGGAGTTTATTGTGTGATCAATGTGTTTGTTATTATATACAAGATGCCATGAAATGAATATTATCATATAATCAACATTCATATTCAAAATGTAGTGTTAGGGCCGAATAGAAAAAAAATCGACCGTGTATATTTGTTTGTCAGAGGATAGGATGTCAAGCCTTACTACAATTTCAAGTGGTACCTCCTTCAATGTAGGTATTAAAGGAACTGAAAAAAGATTAGACCGATGAATTATGGATATCCATAGGTAATATGGCTAAACGGTATGCATTAGGTGTTGTTTTTTATATACATATATATCTAGTGATAATAATGATAATAATATATAATTCCCTTGCCTCATTTATAACATTTACCCCAACTTTCAGGCCAAGTGATGCTCCACATAGATAATCTTCAGTATACTCCTTAGGATCAAGTTTCACTACATATCAGATTTATTCTTCCAAGTAGTCCAGTATTGAGAACAGGTAAGCTGTACATTTACATCTTGTTAATTGTTACCAAATGTGTGTTCTCTGCTTTAGCATTATATCCTTAACCCCTTCAGTCTGAGGTGGATAGACAGAGCTGCACCTATTCTGAATTGGTATTGTGCTGGATGTCATGCATCAAAAGCAAGGCTTAGAATTTTTTCTTTTTTTCTCCAATGGAAGGGAATTGATTGATTCCTGGTTGCTTGGGACAAACAGTGTTACTGATGATTTCTGGAGACCTCCATCCACTGGTTTCTAAACCATTGTTGTAGGTTGTCAATAACTTTGGGTATTCATAGCTATTTTGTAGTTGCTGTGATAAATTATAATCAGGTTGAGTTGTTGTTGTTGTTCCCAAGACTGTCCAAGCAGTCCTGTCTCCCCAAGGAATGCCTCTGCCAAAACAGGGTTTTCCCACAAATCCTTTATGGAGTGTATGTTGTGTTGTTTGTGTGCGTTATTGTGCATAATGCAGTCTTCCATGACGTGTTGAATAGTATGGGGTGAAGTGTTACATCCTGGGCAGTTGTCCACAATTCAGTCATCCAGTCTCTTCTGGTAGCTTAGAAGGGCTGGGTGGTGGCCACATTACAGTCTGGTGGGGGCCACATTACAGTCTGTCCTTTCGTGGGATAGAGAAGAGGGATGGATATCAGGGGGTCTGGCATGCAGCAATATGTTGTCTTTTAGTGTGTTAATGGAGCAGTGAGTGATGTGATTATGAATATGTTTCCGGAGGCTGGTATTTGATGGTTTTGGAGGAAGATAATTTTTTTTCTTTTTTTTTATATACTTCTTCTTGGTGTGTGTGTTCTGCTATGTAGTGTAGCAGGTGTGTTGTGGTTGTGGAGGCTGCAGCAAGCGTGTGTGTGCCTCTCATGTCAAGGTGATCTTTGACTTTGAGGACTTTTGTTTCATAGTGTAGGTGATCTGTAGATGTTGTATATGTGCAGCCTGTAATTGTTTTTAATGCTTTGTTTTGTATGGTCTGAAGGGTGTTGAGGTGTGTCTCACTGAGATTAGGTGCCCATGCTGGACTTGCATAATCCATCACTGAGCGTATGCATTGTTTGTATATTGTAGTATTAGTTTCTTTGTTTTGTCCAAATGTTGTTCCAGTGATTAATTTAAGTGCATTGAGTCTAGGTGTACATTTATTCTTATATTTGTGATGTGTTGTTTAAATGACATGAATATATCGTATGTAAGAATTTTCAAGGTGTGTGTGTGATATTAGTGTTGTTGATATAGAGTTGAGGAATGTATATGTATTCTTTTATCCAGTTGTTGAGAAGCGTTGCTGTAGATTTGGCTGTGGCTATTTTGAGTCGGTTTGTAATAAACCATGTGTTGAGTGTATCAAGGTATGGCTGTATTATTTCTGTGGCTTTGTCTGTATTATGATGTGTACATGTGATTGTTATGTTGGCTGCATAGGAAGAGATTTGTATTTCTGAGGTGTCTGGTGTGGGTGTATCATGCATGTATAGATTAAAGAATGTGGGGGATAGAGCTGTGTGGTACTCCATTCTTAATGTTTCTGATGTTATGTTCTCGGTGAGAGTATTGCTCCTTGGGGACTCCACCTTAGTTTTAGTCCCAAAACAATTTTTGTTTTGAGGGTACTCTGCACTGCCTGCCAGCTAAGAAGCTTGTTCACAATATCGTCATTCATGTGGATATTTGTCTCTAATATATTTTGACCAAGGATAAGCATCCCAGGGGAGCCAGTACCTTGTCTCCAGATCAGGGCGAGAAAATTTCTTAACCCATTATGTCATTTTCCTGGTACCATCAAAATCAAACTCACATTATCCTTCTCTACACTACATTCATAAAGTCCCTGAAGTTTTCCATCCTACTCCTTACTCCTCCAAAAAATAATTTTATGATGATGATATAGTTCAACATCACAACTCCCCCCTATCGGAAGGCTAGGACGGTGCCCCTCGCAGAGGATCTTGTAGCATGGAAGTTAATTAACCCCTTGGTTCAACTTCGATGGTGGAAGGGTTTGAACTGCCATCCCCTTGACCTTCGCTGCAAGTAATGACACCCAAACCCACTCAGCCAGCGAGCTAATTAGTATTTCCAGAGAAATATGAATGTCGCTCTACATGCATATACCAAAGGCTTTTTCCCTGTTACAAGGGAGTTTTTAGCCAAAAAACAAACGCATAAGACCCACTCCCACCCATTACATCCCCACATACTCCATTCCCATTCATCCCCCTCCCCCCCTCTTATCTTGGCTCCTGGATGATGGGTCATCCCTGCATCTCGCCCACTGCCCTGGGTCAGAACCAGTGCAGCAAGACACAGCACATCCACAGCTATAGAGGTCATTTAAAGTTTAAAAATGCAAAAATTGGCACACAGTTTTGTGCCTGAGTGGTGGCCACTTTCAGGAGCCAGTTACTAGACAGTTGGCTGTTGATTGGCGAAAGAAGTACATGTTCCTAACTCCCAGTTCTGCTCCAAAGATGCCTCTGTGCTTATTATGGATGCAAAACATCCTGCATCACATGTGGAACTACCAAGTAAGCATACATACCAAGGCTTTTTCCCCCTTACAAGGGAGGTAGCCAAAAAGGAAAAGGCATAAAATCATTCCCACCCATTCCATCCCTGAAAACACTCCACACCCCTCCACCCTCCCTCTTATCTTAGCACCTCCTGGATGATGGGTCATCCCTGCACCTTGTCCACTGCCCTGGGTCAGAAGCAGTGTCGCAAGACACAGCACATCCACAGCAAGGCTGCTTCATTAAATCGGCAACCCCCCCTCTCCGTCCCCTCATGTAGAAAAGGAGAAGACAGGGAGAAATCCCTTCGGGCTGCATCAAATTTTTCACACACACACTCCCTCTCCCCCCACCCATTCCACCTCATGGATCACATCATCCATATACAACCATTCTGTCCTCTCCCATCCTTCCTCAACAGACATTCCCCTCATCCTCAAAGCCCCTTATACCCCATCCATCCATCTCATCTTTTACTAGTCTTTCATCACTTTTCATGTGTCCAAACCATCCCAATACTTTCATCCAACATATCGCCCAGCTCCCTTTCCACCCTCGTTCTCCTCCTCATATCTCACTCTATCCAGCCTAACCCCTATAATACTTCTGAGACACATCTCAAACACATTCAAACTCCTCTCCTATGTTCAATGTTTCTGCCCCATACAGTGCTATTGGCACAATCACTCCTTCATATAATCTCCTCTTAGCATCCATTCCCAAATGTCTATTTCTTGATTCACTTTTTAACCCACCAAGGCACTTACTTGCTTCTCTCAATCTACATTCTGCCTCCACCTCCACTCCTCCCTTTCCTGCCATGTTCACAGCCAAGTATCTAAAACTATCCACTTCCTCCAGTCTCTTTCCCTTAATACTCACTTCCAGTCTGCTGCCACTTTCACTCCTTGTACATCTCATGACCTTACTTTTACATACATACATATATATAGCAAGGCTTTTTTCCCCTTAAAGGGAGGTAGCCAAAAAGAAAAAGGCATAAAACCATTCCATCTCCTTCTTTCACACACACTCCCAAACTGTCACCAACTTCCTCAATCCCTCCTCTGATCCTGCTACAGGCACAGTGTTGTCTGCAAACAACAGCTGGCTCACCTCCCACTTTTCTCCATTTTCTTTAACTATCTCCAATCCCTGACCCACCACCCTTGCATTTACCTCTTGCACCACCCCATCCATGTATAAGTTGAACAGCCAGGGTGACATAACGCATCCCTGACGAAGTCCCATCTTTACCTTGAACCACTCACTCTCTCCATTTCTAATCCTGACACATGCTCTACTACTCTCGTAAAAACTCTTGACAGCTCCTAGAAGTTTTCCTCCTATCCTTATATTCGCAAAACCTCCCACAGTTGTTAACATGATTAAAGCAGGTAAGGCACCTGGTGTGGATGGATGCCATGCAGAATGTCTTAATATAAAAGGAGGTACAGTGATGGTGGACTGGCTGTCTCAAAATATTATTCACACATAACCACTCCATAACACCCCTCCCCACAATCCCCTCCATGCAACACAGTATCATCCATACACAGCCATTCTCCACTCATCCGTATCTTTTGTCTTCTCCCATCCTCAACAGACTTTCCCCTTTCACCCCATCCATCCATCCATCTCATCCTCAGTCACCCCTACATGTTCACTCCATCCACCTCATTAAAAGGTGCCTTATTAAAATTAAAATTGCATTTTCTTCTGTATTTCAGAATACTCCAGTGATATCCAAAATGGGGAGAAAGAGAAGAAAGAGGAATGTCCAAGCTGGAGGCTCAGAAGGCTTTGAACCAGTGGATGAAATGATGGCTCTAGAGATTGACAAGTCTAAGAGGTATGATGCAAAAACTAGATCAAAGATGAAGAAATTAAGGAAAAAGTCCAGGAAAGACCACAAGTCTCACCATAACAGAGAACCTGGTCAAAAGTCAGAAGAGACAAAGTATAAAGGTTGGCATCAGGTTAGAGTTATGAATGCAGAAACCTTAAGCAAGACTTTCCTTCTGGAAACTATTGGCAATTACATGGAAACATCATTTCAAGTTTTAGGTTTTCATAAAATAGGAAATAGCAGTAGCTTTTATTTGGAAGACAACCATGAAGCTGCAGATGCTATTCAGCAGTTAAACAATCGCCTTCCTGGTCCAGATTCTCAGATGCTTAAAATTGTTGTTAAAAAGTGTGGCACACCAGATATTCTATTAAACTTGGAGCAATTGCAGGTACTTAAAAATGTGATGGCACAAAGGTATGATGTCGTAAAGAACTTGCTTGACCTGACTTCTTTCCACCATGACAATACTTTGGTCAATAACGATATCTTTGCTCCATTGTGTAGTGCCCCCATCATGAAACAGGTATTACGTATCATCAGAGAAATACCAGTCCTAAAAGCTTTGAGTCTAAGTCGCAATAGACTACGCAATGGTGACCTCAAGGTTTTAAATTCATTACAAACTGCAAGTAAGCAACTTACTGCCCTCAACTTAGAACACAATGAAATTAGTGACATATCAGTGTTGAAATATATAAAAACCTTTCCTCTTGAGGAGTTAAGTTTACAACACAATAAAGTTGTTAACAACTTTAAAGAACCCTTGAAGTATATTGAAATTGTTCGGAAAGATTTGCCATTACTTAAAATTCTTGATGAGGTTAACATCGTACAATATTTGGCTGAGAATGGTGAACAAGTAGTTAAAAATATGCCAGGTCCTTCAAATCACTTACCTTCAACATCTGTTGAAGGAAAGGATCATCCAAACCAGAATTTGTCTGAAAGTCTTTTACGCACATTCCTTGACCAGTACTATGGAGTAATTGATACAGAAAATAGAGGGGCCTTGATTGCAGCCTACACTCCAGAGGCAGTTTTATCATTGCAATCAAAAATTGACCAAGTTTCCAGCCAAGTGTTTCATACTCAGTCAAATATAGCCAAATTACTGCAGACCTTTCCAGCAACAAAACATATTCATGAGACCTTTTCTCTTAATGTTATCAGCCTAAACAAGGAAGAGGCTAAGGTTCAAGTAAAGGGCAAGTGCATGTTAGCAGGACACGAGAAGTGCGTGGCTTTCTCAAGGACCATGTTTATTGTAACATATGGAGCTGGATTATGCTGTAGAGAAGAAATCCTAGAAATTCAACCACAATCATGACATCTCTGGTGACTCCAAGTAAAATGAGGTCACTGAAATGACAATTTTCTTGGACCATCAATAATTTTTTACCATGTAAAACTCACATTTCTATAATTCCAATATGTTGTTCATGGTTATTGTCATGAACTTTTATTATTAAGGATTTTATTTAGTAAGAGTTTACAACTGGACTTGAAAAATTGTTTAATCTGCAAATAAAGTTGTACAATGCATGGTTTGCAGTTTACCTCCCACCTTGAAAGTACTGAATACACTGAATTACAGATGGTTATATTTATTTTCATTTACAAAATAGTTGAAGGTTGTGCTCTTAAAAGTTTGACTGGCCTTGAATAAATCTCATTTTATTGTCTTCACACCCTATTTTACCAGAAAAAAACTAAATCATAATTAAGTAGAGTGCCATGACATTCAGATATAATCTACAAGACAATATTTTCTATTGTTACCAGTCTTTCTCTGCACAACTTGCCTGTCTTTGAAGCAACTCTACCCAAACCCTCTTAATGACATAATACAATAATGTGAGGCACTGGCCACAATGAAGATGCTGGATTCAACACACTGACCGGCATGTGTCTTCTCCCAAAACCATTTGGCTTTAATCTACACAAGTGCCATGTTTGAACCCAAGTAGGCAATATTATCTTATGCACTATAGGAAACAACTGAAAGGAGGAATAAAAAAAAAGAAAAAAGAAAAATAATTAGTTTTGTGCAATGGGAATAACAGTTTCACCAGCAGTGAGTGCTGGCAGAGGGGCTTCCACAGTCAACACACCATCCTTGGAAAGTGAGGATTTAATGAGTTCTGAATTGGTGCCTTTCGGGAGCAAAAATTCACGATTGTATTCTCGATAAACAGATCGGCTTTCTGACTTCTCTTCATGTTTAGCATGGACCTGAAAATTATGAAAAGGTTATCAGATAACTTCCTACAATGTAATAAATACTATCAAGACTATTCATGCCTAAGGAACTGCTGGGAAATAAAACGTTAAAATAAACTACATTACAGTTGTACTTTTATGCACTATGCTATTTCTGTCACATTAATGGGGTACTTCAAATAATCAGTATCCAGGAGAACGGCAAAATTTTTTAACCCACATATAAAGAAATGACATTTCTTCATATATATTGTAACCATTATGTCAGTAAACAATGCCATAAATTATACTACATATTGACATTAATCAATGTGTTCTGTTTGTATGACAGCTATCATGGTTTGCCATGTAGTTTAGAATGGCTGTAAATTTATTTACAATTAAGACTTGCATAAGTCAAGTTGATCCTGTAACCCCCCCCCTCCCTTTTTTTTTTTACTTGGCTAAGGAAAACACAAATTATACATCATCAAAAGAATAATATAAGAAATATAGTGTATCATCATGCTTACCAAGAGTTTATTGTCAACTGTCTTGACCACAATTTCATCAGGTTTGTACTGACTGACATCAAATCTTAGCTTGAGCTGCTTGCAGTCTCCATCTTGCTGAATAAGTGGAGAGTTCATACCCTCCAACCATGACCCAGATGCATTATTTGCTGATGATTGGTCTTGATGGCTGTTGAAGACAAAATACCTATTAGCCTGATCACAGAAATATTACATTAATTTTAAATTATGTATACTAAACAAGTTTTATGGATGAAGTTGTTCAGTTTGACAGTTCAAATGGATAAGTATATAATTTGAACCTACATATGTAAATAAATCAATTGATCTGTTGCCCCAGATCTCTCCTTTAAGATACTCACAGCTCCCAGGTAATCTGCAATGGCCACTGAATGGGCCTATAGGTCACTCAGAGAATTAATACATGTTGTCTAGGGACTGTTAGTGTATGGCATTGTATGACAAGGTGCTTAATGTCTGCATGGAAGGAGACTCCACTGAATTATAGGCTGGGATCAATGACAAGGACAACAGTGAAAGGATTGTGAAAAATGGATAGGTCAAATATCTTGAAAAAGTAGAACATTTTGACAGTTTAGCTTCGTATCTGGAAGGTCGTGTGCATCAGAACTATCACGTTTTCACTTGAGAGTAATAAAATACAAAAAGAAGGAAGGCTCGGTGGATTGTGTGCCTCAATCTAGAAGGCTTTTGATACAGTGTCTCTGTTGTCATATGTGGAAACTGGAGGTACTTGAGGTGTAAGAATAAAGGGGAAAAAAAAAAATAAATAAATAAATTGAAGGGAAGATATGCGAAGATAAGGGATAAGATGATGGAGATCAGTGACCAGCAGTTTTACAAGGTTCAGTACAAGCACTTACAGGGAGTTCAGGATAAATTTTATAATTTTTTTTATTTTCTGTCATTTCAGAACCATTTGAAGGACTTAATAGTGGTAAAGTGCAAAGGATAGCTGATTCTGTGAACTATTGGTGGGTGTGAGAGCTAGAGAGGATGGATGACTGGAAAGCACCAGAATATTGGAAGAGTGACCTGCACTATGATTTGCACTGGATTAGAAAATTCAGAAATCTTAGCTGCAACTCAGTGCTCCTTGAATACCATGAAGGCAGTGAGATGAGAGTTGAAGAATTGTAATGGAGATGTGGAAACAGTGGCTTCCAGGAAGGATCATCATACAGTCTGACTGCGTCCGCACAATGAAATTCATCGAGAAGTTGCAATAAAAGGTGTGGCAAGATCCAGGCAAGGCAAAACGGACCTTGGCGAAAGAGATGGGTGTCAGAGTGGCGACTACAAAGAAAGCGCTGAATGAGGATCTTTGCTACTCCTCATACAAAAGGAGCAGGGGGCCAACTACTCACCGTCAAGGCCCAAGAGAACCACCTTACAAAAGCCAAGTAACTCCTCAACAAGGTCAAACCCCCAGTCAAGCCGGGGATGCTCTGGTTCTTCACATACGAGAAGAACTTCTGCCAGGACCAGTTGCAAAACATGCAGAACAACAGGTGGCTAGCCTACAGTCCACACGAAGTCCCAGGCTACATGAAGATTAAGTTCCCTCAAACTGTGATGGTCTTTGTGTGTGTTTCCAGCAAAGGCCATGCCATGCTGCACCACATCTTTGAAGAGGGACTCAGACTCACTTCAGATGGCTATATTGAGTTGCTGTCCACTGTTGTCAAGCACTGGGTGGAGAGGGTGGCTGCGGGAAGACCATACATGTAGCAACAGGACTCTGCTCCATGTCACATCTCCAGAAAAACCCAGAAGTGGCTGTCCAAGAACTTCAATGACTTCAGTCCCAACATCTAACCCCCCAACTTGCCTGATTTACAAACCCATGGACTATTATGTGTGGGGCACAGTTGAAAAAGGACACCGATCGTACTGTCTTTAACAACAAGGACACAGTGAAGGCTGTGTGCTGCAGGTTCAGGTCCCACCTGGAGGCTCAGGGTGGCTTCTCTGAGCAAGCTGTATTTGGCAAAAGATCCTCTAATAGAAATGCACTTTGAATTTTGAGAATACATCAATTTTTGGCCAAGATATGACATTTTTCCTTTCCGAAAAAGTCAAATTTATCCCAAACACCCTGTACAATGTTTCTTATCTATGTTAATAACATGATGGATGATACAAGCTACTCCAACGTATTTGCAAATACAATGTAAATGTCATGAGAAGAGCAAAAAACAAGTAGTCAGTTGTTGCAAAAAATCTGGACACTATATTTGCATGGAACCAAGAATGGAAAATGAAATATTCCTTGGGATGTAAATTAATTGCAAAAAGCAAAAAAAGAGAAGAGATTAGCAGTGTTGATGAAATGCAACCTGTAACCTGACAGACATCTGCAAGATACCTGGAGCAATGTATGGACTGCTGCAGAACATTAAAGTGGGTTTTCAAAATATGGATAAAGAAACAAGAAAACTGAGAAACCCAACTCTGTCCATGAGTGGAATAGACATCAATGGTGTGGTCCCCACAGTGAAAAATAAAATCAAGATCAGGAGAATACAAAGAGCAGCTATTGAAGTGATTCCTAGTCAGGTTGATAAGTCATATGGATCTAACAACACTGCAATATTGAAGAGAGGGTAGTTGATTACAATGTTCATGTCCCTAAAGGGTGTAAATTACACCAACAGAAAAGCTCTTGATTTGGGATGAGAGAGTTTTAAGAGATCATGAGACCAAACAGAGATCTACAAAGACCTAGCTGGATTGATACATTTAATTTTAATTGGTAACTGCAGAATAAGGAGAGATAGCTCAAGATGACAACATACATGAATTTGGAGCTAGGTATGATATAATTAGAGAGCAAGATACAGGACCCTATTGGTGTTGCTCACTTCCTTTATTACAATAAGGTAAGTATAAACATGAGGCAAGTCTGCTGGCTTTGTAAAAATTCTTCCCTGTGGTCAACAGTTCTAGTAAAGAAGTGAACTGCAACTTCATGTTCCCACATATATTAATTCTTACATTTTGCAGTATTCTAATGAACACCCTTTTCTATTTGAGGAGATTATTTTGAAGTTTCAGTCTTCATCTATTCTCAAATGTTTTTCCATCCAATCAAAAATATAAGCAAGACTTGGTTACCTATACAATATGCAACAATAATTTCTCCTTTTGAGTAATAGTAGCTACAGCAATATACTATTAAACACTCACAATACATATATTAATTCTATAGGTAATTTAATCCATTTTCTAACTTTGCAGACAAGATTCTGAATCATTATCACCAAAACTTAAATTTTAATTCAATAAAGTGATTTCTTAAAACTTTTTGCCATCACCTGGAATTTGTTGTCTCTGATTCTCGTGTTACCTCTGTTGTTCCATCACTTTTTGTATTTTTTGTTTCTTTTGTTACTGAACTACGGGTTGAAAATTCTGATCTAATGATGCCCTCCATTATTTATATCATAAAAGGAACATTTTGAATTATACCATACAAGATGACATCAGACAAAGATAAACAGTTATTTAACGAGTATAAGTAAAATACCAAGCAAACCATATCAATGTCCAAAGAAGAAATCCAAGTGCGGCATGGAACAAAGTAAAAACATTACATTAATTGAAATTCAAAAATGTATAATCTTAAGCTAAATTTAACAAACCCCTATTAATGCATCAAAGACATACATATACCAAAGGCTTTTTCCCCCTACATGGGGGGTAGCCAAAAAGAAAAAGGCATAGAAACCACTCCCACCCATTCCATTTCCTATATATTCCACTCCCATCCACCCTCCTCCCTCCCTCTTATCTTGGCACCTCCTGGTGCATCAAGTAAAAGTAATTAAAGACTTGTAAAGTTGTACATTTTGCAGTCAACACCATTTGGGGATGCCTTTATTGATGGTAAAACATTTTGCTTGAATTTTTCTCAATTACTTGGATGACAAGAGAAAAAATTACAGTCAGGCTTTTTCCTCAAATGGTATTACATGTTAAAACATTCTGCACTTGCTATCTTTAAACAAGAACATTAACAACTTGGTAAGTTGACCTGTGTTGACTATGTTACACATTAAGAAGTAAACAAATGAAAATTATACATACCACATCACAAATCCAAGTCTCACAGTTTATATGCGGTACCCTTGGTTAATTTTACACACCAAGGATATCAGATAATAACTATACAAATTCCCCTGGTGCAGAGGCATACCAAAAACACTATTCAGTTGCAGGGGGTATCACTGTACCGAAGGGTTTGTATGGCTAAATAGGTCAGGAAGTTTCTCCAAGTAAGATAAAAACTACTATGGCCAAATATCACAACTTTTCTGCTGAAACATTGCCACACAAATTTCATATACATTTTGATGTCATTCCCTCTTGATTATGCACACCTTGTCCACTGGTGCAACAGGTAAAATTCAGTTTCAAATCCTTGATAGTCTCACACCCATGTAATAAAATAATTATTATATTTTGAAGTCCTCTAAGTATTTAGTCTCCTGTACAGTTAACAGTAATGTCAGGTACAGTAGGGATTATCCCCAACTACAAAAGACCATTCCCAGTCAGAGATCCAGATCTATGCCAGTACCCATGGATCTACAAAGGAGAGTAAAAATTGTATGGGTCTCAAGGTCTTACTACAGTAAATTATAATTTGGTATCCTCCAAACCAATTGCACACATGAATAAATTGAACAAGGGACTACAACACTCAATCCCTCCCCCACCTTTTTTTTCTGCGCAGGATTGAATCCTGAATCTACCCAAAGACTACTTATAGAGCAAAGAAAATGGTTCTGGCCCCACTTTACAGTAAGAGCTGTCTGTTACTGGTTATTAGGTCAACAGGATATATAATTTAAAAAGATCATAAAGCAGTGAAGAAAAGATAATGTTACAATTGAAGGAATTGTAACACACACACATTATATATATATATATATTATATATAAGGAATCTTTTGTCTGAGATGAAGTCTAGACATGTTATAATTTTTTACTCAAAAAGACCACATCATTTCATGGAAGGTACATTCAGCACCTAGAAATTAAAACCACTTAATGTATGTATGTGTATATATATATATATATATATATGTACACATACACACACACATGTATGATTGACCATGGTCTTGGATCACGTGTTGGACTCGTGATCGACAACTATAATCCTCCCGGAAGAGATCTATGAGTAATGCTGTGACCTTACATGCACACACTCAACTCCCCGCCCACAAGAGTTGGAGTAATGACTCGCAGCGCAGCGATACTGAAATTATTTAAGCTCTGGGCGGGTTTCGAACTCTGATCGCTGTAATGGCAGTCGTGAACACTACCACTGCGCCACGAGTCGTCATATACATGTATGTATAAGTAATGTGTGTATGTTGATAGACATGTGGCATGGGAGGAAGACGGCACGCTTTGTATTTGCAGTTCCTGTCCTAGGTAAAACCACAGGCAATTTATATGTAACTTGTGCAAACTGTAATCCTAAGACTAGGGCCGAAACGTCAGGTCATAAACGACACACACCGAGTCTGGTGGTCACGTTGTTCCAAATATACAAATCCCATACCGGTTTTCATATGCGAGATGCACAGACACGAACGCCTAATCACAATCAAATATAAGAGGAAAAAAATAATAATAACCGGCGTAAATACCGTGAAGCTTTCCGTGCAAATCCGCAACATATCATTTTCGGCGATAATGCCATGTCTCGCTCTCGGAACTTTTTAACACGTAGACAAAAACAAACCTCAGTGGACAAACTTCTGACAAACCCCCAGAAA
Source organism: Oratosquilla oratoria (assembly GCF_046742065.1). Lineage (NCBI taxonomy): Eukaryota > Metazoa > Arthropoda > Malacostraca > Stomatopoda > Squillidae > Oratosquilla > Oratosquilla oratoria. The sequence continues at coordinate 25,570,437 of NC_134797.1, forward strand.
AATACCAGATTTTTTTTTCTATTCTTTTGTACGGACCTACTCTTTCAAACAAAATTTCTCTCCTTCCCCTTTCTCATCTCTTCCACTTACTCCGTCACCTCTCTTCAGTACAAGTACGGTAACATTACGTTTTCATTTATATGTTATCAGTTTATCATTATGTTTATCGTTTTTGCATCAAATTGAATGATTCTATTACCTTGAGTCCGGAAGGAATTCTTCCATTTTAAGATATTCCTATGGGGAAAAAATTAGTTTTAGCTCGCAATGCTCCAAGTCAAAGATGGTTTTGAGAAACCTAAATCGTAATCCGTGGTTCCCTATATAATTTCTCCTAACTTAAACTTACCTAAACTCACTTCACCTAACCTACCCTTACATAACCTCACCTCTCCTAACCTAACTTTACATAACCTAATCCTCATCACCCATGTTACCTAGCTAGGAGCGATTCGTCTTCTTGGACAACACCCACGGTGGAATGCGCTTTGCCTAATTAGTCTTCTTACACTCCCCCCTCCCCCCAACACACACACAGCCTAACTAGTGAGGATTGTCTGTTGGTCCAGAGTCACCAATACCTTACCTGTTGGCACATTTTTGGATCAATTATTATTGCATTAAAATTTAAAGAAAATAATGTTTACCGATGTATGAATATAATCGATTAATGTTCGTTGCCGGAGGATGACAGAGATGGCCTGGAGCTCGATGGATACTTTACATTTTTTCTCTTTGCACACATGAATAAATTGAACAGGGAACTGCAAAACCCAGCCAATATTTGGATGGCAAATTTCAATCGAGAATAAGATTGCATAGCGTGCAAAATTATAAGTATCGAAAAACCCAGACAAAACAAATACGAAAAAAAAATACAGAATGCATATATGAACTCGTTTTATCGATGCTTTTACGGCAGGAATATCGTGAGGAAATTGGCAATGCCCACGGAAACTAATTTGTGATAAAAACAAAACTTAGTCTCGTTTAAATTCGCATTGTAACATAAATATATTATCCTGGAACTTAGGAAGGGCACTCGGCAATGCCCGGTGTAATCTTCCCTGTCTCAAAGTTCCTGCGTTCACAAGTGCAGTTCGGCCATTCCATACCCAAACGTTCCCTCCTGCTTCTAACGTTGCCTTCTTTCTCTTTCAAAATAAAATCCATTGTCCAACATTTCCATGTGGGTTGTTGTCTCTTGTTGCGATGTATGGAACATCCACCATTCCTCTCCTTTCCCTTATGCAATACTTCAGCTTTCTGCCACAGTGGATGACGCCCGAAGTCTCGCGCATGTAGCGGAAGTTATGTTCTCTGTGCCCGGACAGTCTTTTGTCCCCGGCCACTCAATACTACGCACTTGCACACCGCGAACAAGGGTACACACCGCAATTATCATTATCCTCTATTTTATTCAAGTCTTCGAGTCTTCACCAAGTCCTCAATTCTCGTACTCCGCGCATTCACCATGTTTATCTGCTACTCGTTTTGCCTTTCTTCTTCTCGGTGAGGAATAAGAAAGAAGACTTCAGTTTTTGGATACGCTGATATGGTGAGAATACGAGTAAAGGAACCCCCACCAACAGACGACCTCACTACTTGCGCAACGAAGGGAAGTAAAATAAAATGTTCTTATAAGATTCTCCTTTAAGAGCATACGGGATTTGCAGATGAGGAAAGCTTGAAGGTGTGTTAGAATAAATAGAGGATGCCTTCAAAAGACTTGGATACTCGGAAGGCATAACAGCAAGCTCAAGGATTAAGGTAAAATAAATAACGGGTACACAGAAGATACGAGGTAGAACATAGGCCGATAAAAACTAATAATAAAATAAGATGAATAAAAGAAATAATAATAACTGACCTAAATTTTGTTAAGTTCTTTTGTTACCTCTAACGGTGGTATTAAAAACTTTCCTTATATAAATCTTACACAAGATTTATATATGTATACAAGATTTACATAATTTTTTTTTTTTTTTTTAAGAATACCACCGTAAATTCTTTGTATTGGGAGATCAAATCTGCGAAGTACCTTTGAGCAAACACTTAAAATGCTCGCGTTAGTTTAAAACCCTTCGAAAATGGCCAATACCATCCAATCTTCGGCTTTGCGTTCGACTCGAGGCAACATATATGCCGAAGAAAATGGTATGTCCGTGCCACAATAATTCTGGAACAGTTTCGGACAAGTCTGCATGGCAAAACAAGACAAAACACATACAAACACACACACATTTACTACAGTCCAGCGATTTTATGCATAGTCAAACTATCAGTATTTCAGTTACACCGTTCAATGCACTCATAACCCATGGACCGAGTCGGTGACCGTTGGCGGTTTCCTCGAACTCGTGAGGTTAGTTCCAAAAGAGGGACAATGGACTCATTGAATTTACCTTCAAACCTGTCTCCCAGACGCAGGATGACAATCTCAGAGAGAGAGAGAGAAAGACTGTGAAAAAATTGCAGACTCGAAGCCCACTTTGCCCCACTTTCCAGGCGCCTGTGCAACTGCACAAGTACAGTGACCTGGTGCGACTGACAGTCACCAGGCCCCACTCTCAGGTTAATATATATTCAACTCCAATGATTCCACGAGCATCTTCAAACAAATACTGACGCATCAATACCACACCGTAGTTTCCATTTAAGGACGACATAATGCGGTTTTTGTTATATTGACTCTGGTCATCTTTGTATCTCTTTAGGCCGCTGCTCCGCTACATCCGACACTTTCCATCCCTCCACCTAAAAATGCCATGGAATTAAAAAAAAAAAAAAAAAAAAAAAAAAAAAAAAAATCAAAGTAGCACCCACTTCCACCTTCCCGGGTGTTCTAAAGGGATCCACACTCTCCATTTCGCAACTTACAGTCAATGACAAAACTTCCTAGGTTTGCCCCGAAGATAGATGAAAAATAGCGAAATAATATGACAACCGTGTGGAGACGGCTGGTCGATTCCCATTAGTACCAAGAGTGACCACGCACAGAACAAGGACACTGAAAAGCAGGTACGTGCTGTAGCCATGCATAACTTCTCCAACTTCCACAATGTCTCTTCAACGGCATACCAATGCTCCCTGTACACACGAACTAATCTATTTATCTTCAAGTTTGTGAAATATATATTCTACTAAAACACCTCACCAGATTATTTTTCCAGTCTTCCAAAATTTCCTAAATTCATAACTGAAGTGAGTAACTAATTTGAAAATGAGGTAAAATAGAATGAAGGAAGATGGTAGAGTGGCGGGACGTGACTATGATACTGAATGCATACATTAACCTTAGAATTGGAAGAGAGAGAGAGAGATAGTATACGAGTTTTATTCTGCCACGTGTAGGATGACTCGTCAGTCCTGCTCAGGGCGGAGCCTTCTCTTTGCTCATGACAATCTAACAACTTCCTCTCTGCCGCAATGCTGCCGGATTCTTCAGTTATTCCCACGGTCGCTTCGCTTAACCCCATTAGTGGAAGCGTTCCACTTCAAGGGTTTTAATGCGGCTAATGCCAAACGACTCATTCCTTTGTGTCTGTGCTTCTCTTTTGGCACAATATGCCAGGCGATTATATTCAGCTGAGGAGGGACTCCAACAATTAACGAGTTAACAACACAGCCTCTACCAATGCAGCACTAGCCTACTATGCCAGTTTCGTCCTCTTATTTGTATAAATGTATTTTGCACGAATCAACCTTTCATTCTCCCCTTTCAGTAAGTGGATTTGGAACTTCGAATTCAACCCGAAGACGGCAGGAGATAATTCTCAATTTCTCCGACCAGCGCATGGTGATTTTATTCAACTGAAGGAAACCTTCGGCTGTTGAATTAATTACGGTTAAATCAACAAGACACTGAAGGACAAATATGGCTCCTCTTCCCAACATAATCTAGACTGTGTGTGTACATGTACCAAAAGGCCCTTCCCTTTAATAAGGAAGGTGGCCAATCCAGGAATTGGCCCACTCTACACCCCAATGTACACTCATCCCAACACTTGCTTTCTCATGTATGTAGATGAACGGCTATCCTTGCCCACTGCCTGGTCAGAAGTACTACAGCGCGACAACATCTCCACATGGAAACCCTCTCCACACATCTAATCACAAAAATACAGAGCGAAGAGTCTGTGTCCACTCACACACATTTGTTGCCCTCTCCTTTCCCTGCTCAACAGACATTCCCCTTTCATCAAAGACCCAATCCATCCATCCATCCATCCATCCCATTTTCGGTCATCCCCTCAAATTCATGCAATACACCTCTTTTTTTCAACACACACAGACACACGCAAATATACACATTTGTATTTGAGCAGCGTCACCGGAGAGCTCACAACATTTATTCAATCTTTTCCACAGTCATTGTACTTGACCAAAATATTCTTTGTCCTCGTCTGGACAGTAAATGGCACTGACGTGACATTCTCGCAACGCAAATCGATACAAGAAACCAGAGGCCAGTGACCCCGGGACTGCACCCTTTGTTCGTTCAATACAGGCGCCGCCGCGTGGTCAATGACCTAAGTCCTGAACAAAAGTAACTTCCGGTACAGTGCGAATGGTTCCTGTAATACTGGAATGAAAAGAAACAGGAAATGAGAGACGGAGAGAAAGGGAAAAAGGAACAAAATACACACACATATACAGTATATATATATATATATATATATATATATATATATATATATATATATATATATATATATATATATATATATATATATACTGTGTGTGTGTGTGTGTGTATTCGATAAGAGAAAAGACAAATGTATGGATATTGTGGTGTAGGTAAAGTCCAGGAAGGAGCAGAAGTACTTTATTCTCTAACTTTTCGACAGTCACCATTATCTCTCTGAAGAAGACTTCTGCTGCTTCCTGGACTTTACCTATACCACTTTATCCATACATACATGCATATACACTGAATGGTTCCCAGTGATCAATTAATATCTTTTTTCAACCACAAATCACTTTTAAATCTATGCCATCGCAGTCAAGACTGAGAATCGCTCGATGGAGGCATCCGTTGGAAATTGAAACGTGGACGTGCCGAGGATTCGAACCCAGCTAACCTGTAACAAAGTTACAGTGACGTAAACGGGTTAGCTGGGTTCGAATCCTCGGCACGTCCACGTTTCAATTTCCAACGGATGCCTCCATCGAGTGATTCTGTCTCGACTGCGATGGCATGGAATTAAAAGTGATTTGTGGTTGAAAAAATATATATATGTGTATATATATATATATATATATATATATATATGAAAGAGAAAGATGAAAATGAAGGAAACTAGAGAGAAGAGGAGGGGAGGGGGAGAAGAGAAACGAGCAGAGAGGGAGATAGAGACCAGAAGAGAAGAGAGAAGAGGGACGAAGTGAGAGTCCAGAGCTGCTGCCATCGGTCTGCAGTACTTTTAACCAACAACAGGAACGTTTTGTTTCTAGGCCGTCACAGGGATGTGGAGAAATGACATGGCAATTCTATTTCTGTACAAAGAATAGAGTTCTTTCATGAATCCATCCCATCAGACTTTCTGATTTCTTCCTAATAAATGTGTTCTTGATAGCGAGAGCGCGTTTTAATACACAGCACAAGACCTGAAACACAATAATTCTAATCCCCTCCACTATACCGCCATTACATTCTACCCAATCATGGCTTTCGCCTCACCATGCAAGTGTTGTCCATATTCCTTCCTAGTATGAAGTTCCTCTTGTGGAATTTTCGAACGAGGCACCTCCTCCTCCTCCTCCTCATTTCCTGCCCATGACGATTCCCTTAACGAGTCGAGGCTGTCGCAGATCCCATCCACCTTAATGCGGGGTAGACTGTTTCGCCAGGGAGCTGGCCGTGAACTATACATAGCTCCGAGTGAGGCTGTCCTAATCTGGACTACTGTTGACCCTTGAGCTGGCAGTGTCTTTCCTGGATATTTCTTTCGATTCCCTGACTCCCCCATACAGTTTTAATCTGCTTGTGCGACAAATTCCCCTTGCCCCTCTTCGCGAACTCGAAGTGCCAACTCTCCACTACAATGCAAGGTTTTCATTAATCATTTTCTTTTATTTCGCGCCAGTCACTTTATTGCCTCACTTCTGTATTGATCGTTCATCACCACCACCAGACCGCACGAGGAACACATAATGGGGCGGCGGCGTCTAAGAGGAGGTGGTATGGGGTTCCCTGGCCCCAGACGCACTAGGTCGATGGCCACGTTGGATTCACACGCGAAGGTGACCCTTGGGAACCGGCCCTCAGTCTCTGCTTGGCTGCAGTGTCCCCGCAGTTTAACTGGGTGGGCCAGTGGGTGGTGCCATATCACGGTCAGATACACCCGGCTTCGTTTGAGGAACCACCTCTGCATCTGTGTCATCCCATACACTTCTCCCCTTCCCACTTCGTCTCGCAGTTCGGGTGTGGCACCTTCCCGTTTTTTTTTTTTTCTTTATCAATTACTGTCTCATCGTTGTTTCATTCGCAATATCTGCAAACGCGCTTAAAATTAAATTTTGACCGAACTCAACCATAGCAAAGATGTAAAGGACAACATTCCTAAAACCTTTTGCTAGTCTTGGCGAAGGGTTTCTACCAATATAGTAGAATTCTACCAGCTTCACTGACTATACGAAAATCATTGGCAGATTTTCACAGAAAGGCAACAGACATGAAAAAAAGAACGAGTTCATTATGTCTGGCAATAGGTCCTGTGTACTCGTAAATTTATTGTAGCCTGTCACGCTACTATGGATAACGTCCCCCCACCCCCAGTCCACTCAACCTCAGGAGAAAGACTTTACACTAGACCGTAGACCTAAGATCTGTTTATACGTTCTATTCTGCTCCACAGGCCTGACGTACCTTCAGCCAGACGTGCAGAGGTAAATCTTGTTTGCACAGAAGGTTGCAAGGTAAGGGGAGCCTGACATGATGTAAACATACGTACGATCGAAACCTTATAACCGACACTCATCATTTGCGCCCGTCCAGGTATGAATGTATAACGCAGCCCTCTCTCTCTGTGTTCTTCAATAATTGATACGTGAAGGTGGCTTTAAGTGAGTGAGAGAGAGAGAGAGAGAGAGAGAGAGAGAGAGAGAGAGAGAGAGAGGGAGAGAGAGGGGGAGAGAGAGAGAGAGAGAGAGAGAGAGAGAGAGAGAGAGAGAGAGAGAGAGAGAGAGAGAGAGAGAGAGAGAGAGAGAGAGAGAGGGGGGGTAAGACACACACAGAGAGAGAGAGAGAGAGAGAGAGAGAGGGGGGTAAGACACACAGAGAGAGAGAGAGAGAGAGAGAGAGAGAGAGAGAGAGAGAGAGAGAGAGAGAGAGGAACAGAGAGAGAGAGAGAGAGAGAGAGAGAGAGGAGAGAGAGAGAGAGAGAGAGAGAGAGAGAGAGAGAGAGAGAGAGAGAGAGAGAGAGAGCGGCGCCAAACTTCTCCAGATCCCAAGCTGGTCTGTTTCAAACCCACGCGCGGGTACGCACGCACACACACTCCTATGTGACAACTATGTTGCATATGAGCGTTCTAGTGAAGACTCGGTATAAAGCTATCGCCTTTATTTGTTGCCAGCCTGGCTTCCCTCAGGAGGCTCCTGACCACTTATGGGCTCCACATCTACACCGATCTCCTTACATTTCCTGAAACCACTTTGCCCAAGTCACTGATCCCCCACCCATCACTGGTGCCAACATTTCTCGGCTCCACAACGGACGAGCTGATGGTCATTCCCAGGTCAACTGCCCATAGACCTTGGGTCACTTAACATTCACGATTTTTCAACAGATGTACATGTATTCCCTATAACCACTAACATGTGGTCGTTCTCACTGACAGTAACCTCTGACCCCACCCCTCCCTCCCTCCCCCGGACACTTTTATAGGTCTGTTTATGCATCTCCTCTCCCGAACTTCTCACAACCGAAAAAATCGTCTGGCATTAACTAGAATTATAATACAGAAGAACGCCACCGAAGCAAATATGCAGAATAACCAATGACTGCTTCCACTATATCAAACGAGGCCACGTCTCTTTCTAAGACAGGCCGTGCCCAGGTACTACCCGGGTCATCCCAACCGTTCTCTGACGGACGTAACTACCAGAAAATATTCAACTCTCCACCAGATATGCGTCACTATGCCTCCCTCCATCGCAACACCCAACGTCGTGAAGGCAATGTACATTGTTATTATTTCATCCGACGGCTGCCAGGCCATTATATCCATTTCCGTAGGCCTAACACTCCACTGGCGTTTCCTTTGACATCGTGATGAACCCATTCCGTCCCAGGTCTCACTTTATTATTATTATTATTATTATTATTATTATTATTTATTATTATTATTAATTATTATTATTATTCAGGTTGCCGGCAACCTTGCTGCACTCCTTCGAACTCTCCAAACCTACGCAAACCAGCTGCCTATTGTAGTCTTGGTATGGGAATGGTTTTCATATCTATTAACTCTTTTCATACTGTGTGGCATTTTCCAGTCACTTCTATTCTCAATGGGACTTTGAGGGAGTGGGTGACAGGGAGAGGTTAGAACCTATCTCGAATCCCCCTTTTCATCAGGGGGCAGTGGCTATGTATGTATTCTGGCTGCTGTTAAATTAATGATTCCCTTCTGTTAATTAAATTCATTAATCCCTGTCTCTGTAGCAACTGGAGCAACACCAATAACAATTCATGAACGTAAACATTTAGTTTCAGTCAAGGAAAATGGGCGTGGATACTAATTTTCTATGGCATCTACAAAATGTGACGTCATCCTTTGTCGCTACACAAAGTGACTGCCTATTGCCTACACAAAGTGGCTACAGTTCCATGCTAATACATATCCCCCCTTCTCTCTCTCTCTCTCTCACACACACTGAATCTAATGGACCTGTGTTAACGAGCTCAACGCGCGTGTTGAACAGCGAAAGCTCGACTGCCTTCTAATTCAAAGAACTTCTTCGACGCTGAAACTTTTCCAGAGTGCTTCCTAGTGCACGCCTCGCAAGGCCTTCTACGTTAATAATCAACTCCTAGTAACTTCACCGGGAAACTGGGCGGGAAGTAGCTATAACTCAACCTCTCGTTCAACCGATGCACCGCTCACAATTACAGAAAAGGGAATGGATAAAGACATACACGCCAGGGCGCACCAACCAACCACGCATGCACAAACGAATTGTTACACATACACGCACATGTATATGCTAACACACGCATGCACATGTACGCGCGCACACACAATATCGCCCGCGCACACACCGGCTTGCTGGTGTAATGGTACCGACCCCTCTTACGAAGTCGTTCGGCCATCGGTTCCCATCACTTCACGTCGCATCCGCTCCCTTGAGCAAGGAATTCTGTTTGTTTGTTTGTTTGTGCAAGGTCACAGCATTATCCATTGATCGAGCCACATACAAGTTCTAATCTCTCATCCAGGAGGGTAACAGCTGTCGATCAAGAGCCCGACATGTGATTCAAGAACAGTTTACGTACAATGTCGCAAGTGAGACGTAGACTCAGGATATAGGCTCCCCGTTAAACTTTCGCATGTACAATGCAAAACTTTGGACAACGTGCAAAGTTGCTATTTTTTATGTAATTGTGCCGAGAAAGTCACGAACGAACCGGAGTAAAATCAGACTTCATAAGTAATTCTGTTCGACTTTCCGTGAAATTTTACAAAATATATGCTAAACCCAAATTCTCCCGCTACTTCTGAAATATTCAATAATATCGATAATAATCACAATAACAATAATAATGCAATCACAACAATATGTACAGTGTGTTACGATACAAGATGAAGGTAACCTGCAAGGCTGAACGAGTTTAAACCCCTTCAACAAAGGAACATAATCTCGTTCTGCCTGAGAACAGGTAACTAATCATCTGCATTGAACACTCCTACCTGAAGAGGGCAAAATGGAAAAAAGAAAAAATCAAGGGGCTCCTGAACTCCAAACAGCACAAAATGGCCTATTCTTAGCCACATCTCTGCCTCCCCCCCCCCAAGGTTAAAAACGTCAAAAAGGTTTTAAAACGAGAAAAATGTGGAAAGAGAAAATGACGTCACGAGTTGAACAGACGAAGAGAAGGTGGTGTATTCTGTTTTATTTTATTTTTTTTAGTCACTTTCAATTTTACATTACTTGCATACTCCAGGATCACAAAACACCATCACATATCGTGTTCACTTGAACAAGTCATGATATCCCTCAAGTTAGCAAATGTGCAATGAACAGGTGGCTGCAACCAAGCGCAGAGTTGAACAGACAAGGTGCCAACTATATACGTTACAACTAAGCAACTTTTTCTCGAGCTACAATGAAAAATACTATTTAAAACTCCTGAGTGCGTACACACACACACACACACACACACACACACACAGAGAGAGAGAGAGAGAGTGAGAGAGAGAGAGAGAGAGAGAGAGAGAGAGAGAGAGAGAGAGAGAGAGAGAGAGAGAGAGAGAGAGAAGAGAAAAGAGGAGAGGAAAGAGGAGAGAAGAAAGAGAAAAGAGGAGAGAAGAAAAATGCGAGAAGAGAAAGGAGAGAAAAAGAGAAGAGAGTAGAAAGGGGAGAGAAGAGTAGAAAGAGAGAGAAGATCGCTTTATTATCCGATAAATACTATTTGCCCCAACCCTACGGAACTTTTCTTTGTCCGATGGCTTCAATCGTCAATTATTAAGTAGCAAGCGTGGGAAGAGTCACCCAAGTAGACCCACCGATTATGTTCAACATTTTGGGTTTTAGGCTTGGAGCAGAACGTGGTATAATGAACGTTCCTAAATCCACCTACAGTATATAAATCATTTCATAAATCTAAGCGGCCGGGGTCTCTTTATTATTTCATTATTTCTACCCTTCCTCTACACTAACAAACCTCACCAAGTTTAATTGCCTTATCGTATTAATGTCTCACCAAAGAACAATTAATCGAATTTAAACAAAGGAACACTAAATGCTATACTAAGATCGTATCCAATTGCACCACCTCTTACAGAATTTGAACCAACTTCCTTAAAAACGGGGGGGGGGAAGGAAGCTTCGAGCCAACGGTCATGGACCTTCTTCTCGTAATAGTAGTCTTTCCTAACGGATCCCTTCCCCAACTTCTGACACACTAAAAAAATTATCAAGAAAAAATTACGTCACCCGAGAGGAAAGGGTTGTGAAGTACCTGAAGGCGGGGAAGGAGACATCCGGGAAAGAATTCTGTTTTTTTTTTTATCTTCTTCCCACCAGAGGTCCCGCCAGCAATGTCAGAACTAGCCGGGCCATGACGTCACACGCCCTATGATTTCTGGTTTCGTGATTTTTTGACAACTTCAACAAAACAACAATTCCCATAATTAGAATTTATCACTGCAGGAGTGGATTTTTTTCATCAGTTCATGGGAGGTCTTGATTTTGAACAAGCCTTAACCGACCGAAACCCCATCATAATAGAGGTCGGACATCACAAAATCGCCTAAGCTCAGCGGGGCGGGTCGGGAGATACCAATACGCCAAAGTATTCACCGCCTCTTGAAGCAGTGCCATGAAACGTGATGCTTGCTTCCTCCTATGAAGACAGCAATACAGCCATTCCTTTGAATGCGATTACTCTCCAATGCTTCTCTCAAGAGCCTGAACAAAAGCTCGGAGCGGAAAAGGAGGAGGAGGAGGAAACTTTACACCTGTTAGCAATACGGGGAGGAGAAATGAATCCACGAGAAGAGAAGTGCCAGGCAGGCACCGCATCGGCGGCCCGAGATCGTGAACATCAACTTCGCGACAGACGGCAGCGAAGTGCCGATGCCGCCCCGCGGACGAGAAGCCTTGAGAAGCCAACAAGGAATGCTCTTCTCTCCTATTTCGGGCAGTGACGTCAGGACCTCCGCGATCACACCTCCACACAGGAACGAGGGTGGGGTGAGGTTCTCCCAACCCATCAGGCGAACCAGAACCACGCCTACATCCATCTCGGACAGATACACCTTAGTCAATTTAGCTTAGTGAAACTTTGCGGTCACTTCAATTATTTTTTTTTTTCTATTAATTTTTTTTTAGGGTCATCTGACCTTTTAAGTATTGTACGAAACTGGTTCACCTGTTCAAACCACCGAGGAAGTTTCATTTAACGTTTGTTCCCGTGCCCCCCCCCCCAAAAAAAAAAAAAATATATATATATATATATATATATATATATACACATACAAATAAATAAGAAGAAACAAATAAAATCTTGCAGCAAACGTGATTTTCCCCACTAAAGACTGAGCCTAGATCTGAACGGGGTATGGGTCGATCGAGACCCCCTTAGCCCGAGGTCTTCCCCTGGCTGGCTTCTCCCACGCCACTCGCTCCACCACGCCCACACACCTCCATATATCACGCCCACTCTACTGCTAACCATGTTCATGCTCTTGGCACGCCTCACCTATACAGTAAGCCAACCATATGCATGGCCAATTGCAAGCGCCTCGGCCTTGTACATAGTTGCAGGAACTTATCAAGACTTAACACCACAACCTAATAGAGTTCACACTTTGGATATTTCTTGGGCCGTGGAAAACGTCCTTTGCGATATTATTAATCTGTATAATCAACTACCATGACGCCATAACAGCTTTGAAAGGACCATCGACAAATGGTTTGGATTATACATCACTGTTTCACCTTCCACTTTCAGCTCGATGTCTCACTTATCCCATCCATACATTACTTAATTTATCATGGCACTATTCGATAGTCACATAACTAATCCGTAATAATGTACTTATTTAGAAACATTAGTAATTACATACGTGGCAAAAATCACATCACCACAATGCGATTCATTAAACCACTCGACGTCTTCAAATAGCCCAGTCGACCACAAATACTTATCTCACCTGGCACCGGCTTACAAACAAACCGGCCTCTCCCAGCTGCGACTACACACACACACACACACACACACACACACACACACAGGGAGAGAGAGAGGAGGGGGAAGAGAGGAGGGAGGGGAAGAAAGTAGTGAGGGGGAGACGGCGATAGGGGAGAGAGGGAAGGGAGGAGTGAGGGTGAAGGGGAAAATAAATGTCAGAAAAAGAAAAAAGAGAGGTGAGGGAAGAGAGGGAGTGGAGAGAGGGAGAAAGGAGGAGAGGAGAGAGGGATAGAAGGAAAAGACGATGGGAAAATGAGGGAAAGAAGAAATGGAAGAAATGGAAGAAATGGAAGAGAGAGAGAGAGAGAGAGAGAGAGAGAGAGAGAGAGAGAGAGAGGGGGGGGAGGAGGGAGGGAGGGAGAGGGAGGGAGAGAGAGAGAGAGAGAGAGAGGGAGAGAGAGAGAAGAGAGCAAGAGAAGAAAGGGCAAAATATGAAATATAGCGAGAGGAAGCGAGAGTGAGAACGAGTTTCCTTTTGCCTATCAAAACACGCCCCCACTAAGCATGAAGTGCATTCGAACCCCAAACATACACCGGAAGTCGAGACCACCATAATCCGAGTGCAGGTTATGATCTGTTTAACCCCATCAATTGGGTGACGAACTTTATGCATCATGTTCCTGATACATCAGGCGATTGCAGTTGCGGGGGCGGGGACTGAAGTGTGTAAGCTGTCTCGATGGACCCTTACCACTTGAGACTCCAAATCACAGAACTGTTTGTTTTTAATCTCAGGATTTTTTTAAATGCGCCACCGTGTTGAAGGGGTTCAGATGACGGTGGCCACTGAAGCAAACCAGGTATTCACACTCTCCCTTCATCAGGAAACGAGGTTCCCCCGGGCTTCGTTAAACTAAACACAAGACTCGTTATCCGATCGCGGTCCGGGTCTGATTACACAGCTAAGACCACAGCCCCAAACGCTACAGAAAGGGTACTATGGAGGTGAATAAATTAACTTAACGACAATCAGGTTAAATAGCAGGGTACCACCAGGTACGGAAGGGGTCGAGGACGTTTTTTTCCCACAAACCTTGTTTCGCCGCATTCTCCTACTGATAAACTTCCTTTAAAGGGGACTACGAAATGGGAAGAGGCTCGGGAATTATTGGACTCTTCGAAAGTAATCGAGCTGGTGAAATCCCCTCATGATTGAAACATATTGTATAAGTCACATACACATGCGAAGTAACTGGGTTGGTGAGCCGTTTTCATGAGTGAAACATATTGTAAATGGTATACACACATGCATATTATAGAAATATGCATACACCATACACGGAGGCCTACACATAAACACACACACACACACATACGTGAATAGAGGTCCCCTTAAACAAAGGAGAGACACCTTCAGCTTTCTACAATTCAAAGACAGACGTCAGCTTTTTGAACGAAGGGAATAAACAGGGACGGGACACGATGAGTACAGGTAAGAGTGCAGACAGTACGCAAACCAGCAAAAAAAAGATATATTTTGCTGATTATATAAGACACACGCACGAACACGTCCACGAACAAAAAAGGGAAATTTATGATCACCACAAGCTACAGTGGTACTTACAAGACGGTATGCCTAAGCACGCACGCACACACACACAAAGAAAAAATCACAGAGCGGACATTTCGATGTTAACATACACAACACACGTGACGTAACTACCATGACACTAGGGTTTCTAAGAGTATTCGGAGTTCAAACAAGACGGTCTGGGTTGAACTAAGGAGGAAAAGCGGCGGGTATTTCGTAGTTGACCTATTAAGCAGACACACTAATACAAGCAAACGTGTTACCACAAGCACACGTGATCACACGCAAAAGTACATTAATACACACACACACATTATCACGTTTGCATACTACTCAACAGGTTTCAAACGAGCAGACTGCGTCATTTTTCTTCTATAACACATCAAGTACTATGTTCTTTGTTAAAAATAAATTAACTATTCCTGAAGACCTTGATTGCGCCCCATTTTCATCCTTGACAAATTAATGGTCCCCGCGCACCTGCGGTCTCAAGGAGACGCGGCCCCTGCCAACCTACTGCACTTGAAGATCTATCAGTAAGCAGCGAGAGTATGGGATGCTGTTGGGGACTGATCCACGACGCCAGAAGGCTTGCCAACGTCAGTTCTCTATGGAGACTCCCGTTGTCACCAACCTACCTCTACCTACCAACCCACCTTCAGGAAGGAAGTTAGTTTCCAATTGTGCCGGAATGGAGGAGGAGGAGGATCAACAAGAACGGAATCCTCAACCTCAACTTCGCCAGCTTTCATCCCTCTGGCCACACCAACTTGTTGGCTCGTCAAAAATCACTTCCTGGTACGCCGTTAGTGTCTATGGCAGGGGTGGACAAACTACGGCTCGCCAAGATCATGTCACAGACTCTCGTTATATTCAAATAAACGTGTTTTAATAACTTTCTACTTGAGAATATAAATGACTAAAAACCAATATTTCTTTTCTTTAAATGTTTTTGGGCATTTATTTACCTTTACTTAATATATCATGCAGCTCTTTAAAAATGTGAGTTTATGAATGACGCCTTTCTCTATGACACTTCCTGGTCCTGCGCTGCATGTACTAACAGGGAACTTGTGACATTGTATATATATATACATATATATGTCGAGACATTCTGACAGGTTGACGTAAGCGGAGTAGGAAACACAAGACTAAGACTCCTGTGTTTCCTACTCCGCTTACGTCATGCATATATATATATATATATATATATATATATATATATATATATATATGTGTGTGTGTGTGTGTGTGTATCTATATCTATATATATATGTGTGTGTGTGTGTGTATCTATATCTATATATATATATATAGAGAGAGAGAGAGAGGGGTGGGGGGCTACAGAGGAAGACGAACGTGCCCAAGACGTTAAACCAAATACCTTTCTGGGGTCAAGTATGTTCACTACACGAGTGCCAGCATCTGCCATACATTAACCTCTTTACTCTGGCGGCATCTTTTCTTAGATAATGCGAGACGACAGGGTGCCAGCCAACTCGGCCACAGACGAAGGGGTCGAGATGATCTCGATTAGTTCTCTTGAGCACTGAGCTCGTAATCGTTGAACGATTTTCTTTACCTAGGGAGGGGAGGAGGGGTGAGGAACCTCTTGCTGGCAAACTAATCCTGACACCCCACCCCTACCATCCCTGGTCAAAACAGAATTTATCCGAGGGAACATCAGGTCCCAGGATTTGAATCAGACTGTGACGAATTAGTCACGTATGATATTTTGTTCAGACTCACGTCAAGCTACTCTATACAAATCGAGGAACACCCAGAAACACACACACACATTCTTGTTGGCACCAAACTATGTTCAACTCGGGGTAACACTCCAGCCTTAAAAGGTTGAAAGATCTACAGGCGCACAATTTTCAACTATGCGCGTTTCCTACTTCAGAAACCTAAGAATAGATTTAAACAAAAAGAGTTTCATGCTAGAGGTTGTAAACTGAACCCCTGGCACCAGGTCCAAGAAGCAGATTAACTTGCAACGTTCCACAGCAAAACCCCAACTTCTCTAAACGTGGGTTAGATTTGCTTCCGCGATAACGTTAACATATTAAAGCCATGACCGAATGAATTGTTTTCTTTTGACTACTGTCAGATTTTACCCAGCCCAAAGGGGCACCCGGAGAGTAACGGGTCTTTACGATAAACATGGTACAAGTTGGCCCGCCATTACATACCACATACATGTTGGGGCGAAGACATTTCGTTGGACCTGCCAAGACACGCCAGTGGTATATATCCATAATCATGGTATCAATCCCACCACCTCCCCTTTGCTGACGAGCGTGTCGGTCCGTGGAAACCTACGAAGAGGAAATGCCCAGAAACCTGGTGCGTCTTCGAAGTACTGAAGGATGCTTACTCATGGATCGCCCATACGATTTTAATCAGCAGAATGAAACCCCTTGTCGCTCCGCTTCAATATATTACCTCTCACCAGGTGATTCTATTCAGCTGAGTCCCCCATTCCTGTGGCGAAAGGGTTTAATTAGAACAAAACCTACACGACCAGAGTGCAACGGTGGGGCTAAATGAGAGCCGTGAGCAACCCTTGTGTCAGTCCTACCCAAACAGAACCTCAGGGACCCAATCAATTGTTACACAACTCGCAATGACTGCAGCGTATCAACCATCGTGACCTACGAAAGGAATGAAACTCAAAAGATTTTGTTCCGTCTAAAACATGACTATTCTATTCAGTTCAACGGGACTTTGAGTCTCAATGATGCAAACACGCACGCACGCACGCACGAGTATTCCTAGACCAGTGGTTTGCGTTTCTGCTTCTCATGTGGGAGATTCGGTTCGATCTCAGGCACTTGTGTCTTCTCACTTCCAACAATGGGTAATATCTGGCGCAGAGGACGAGTGTCGCATTTAGATGCAGAGGCTGTACTTTCCCCCATGGAATAGGCTATGCCGCGGACCATACATCTCAACACATCTTAGATAAATACACACATGCATATATATATTATATATATATATTACATATATATATATATATATATATACACATTTACACATATATACATACATATATACATACATATATACATGTATACATATATATATACGTATATACATATATACGCACATGTATATATATATATGTATATATATATTTAAATATATATATATATACACGCACACACACACACACACACACATATATATATTATATATATACACACACATATATACATATATACATACATATACATATATATATATATACATATACACATATATACATATATATACACATATATACATTATATACATATATATGCACATGTATATACACAAATATATACATACACACACACACACATATATATATATATACACATATACATATATACACGTATACACACACATATATATATATATATATACATATATACACACACACACACATATAATGCAAATGCCAACGTTTGCGCATTATCTACCGAAAAGGCCA
This sequence comes from Oratosquilla oratoria, assembly GCF_046742065.1. Classification (NCBI taxonomy): domain Eukaryota; kingdom Metazoa; phylum Arthropoda; class Malacostraca; order Stomatopoda; family Squillidae; genus Oratosquilla; species Oratosquilla oratoria. The sequence continues at coordinate 25,588,372 of NC_134797.1, forward strand.
AAGAATTCACATCTTTACATAAGAGCCACCACCTCACTCATGCGCGCCTCTCATTATTCCGGCAGGGTCCTCGAGGCGTGCCCTGGAACACACCAGCACCCGAAAAAGGTCCGTCTGTCCCAACAGGAACGGAGCCGTGTCCCACATGCCCTCTCGTTGCTCCTATTGACTCATCCAGATCCAGGCGGTGCCCGAATTCCTCCCCACATTTGCCCGCCTCATCGGCGTCGCGCCGCGTCGCATCGTCGTCTGGACCGAGTCCTGACGATGATGAAGGGTGATGGACCAGCCAGCCAAAGCGACTCTGGCTGAAGCTCCCTCCATGACAAGAAAATGAACTTCGACTGAGATCCTTCAATGGGAAGAGCATGACCAACTCCACGAACTCCCAACAACGAGTATACACACATATATCTAAAACATTCACACGGGAGTCCGACAATGGACATAAGAGGAGCCGAAAGCCGTCCCACCCTGCTCCCTGACCGCCAACACATCGCGTAGAAGACATACTTCGTGGCACGTGATTCCGGTTTGTCTGTCCGTCGGTCGGTCTAAACGCCCCATCTCCCAAGTCTTGCAACCATAGGAGGACAGCAGAGCCGTACAAGGAAGATCCCAAGAATTCTTCAAACGCCGCCATACATACGTACGGGCGCGGGCGCGCGCGGCGGTGGAGGGGTGGGGGGAAGCGGGACCCACTCAACAGGGCATTAAATCATCTGCCCCCCACACAGCATGATGAGTCTTACGGCCAGAGTAGGCGGGACCATCCCACTAACTATAATGAACATGAACACCTGTGGTTACCTACGCAGGAGATGCACGAGCTTCTGCGCCGATATACTGAAAATGAACGACTCTTAAATCTCTGGAAATCGACACGGTGATGTATGATGCAATACATATTCACAAGCGGCAGAAACACGTAGTTTCGATGTTGGTACAATAAATATAAGCAATGTCCATACGTCGCTTATGCGGTAGATACGTAATGACGTTTGCTTGACCCCTTCCGACTGCCGCGAAACTGTCACACCCCTGAGTATCCTGTCGCTCTCATCCCCTTTTGCCACCTATTCTCACCGTAGCCATTTTTATTCTTTTCCGTTGCACCCTCTCACTAGCGCAAGGGGGAGGGAAGTCTTAAAAAATCCCCAAATGTTCCTCTGACTGAGTAACCCCTACATCATCCTCAGCAAAGCAGCTTTTCCGTGATACATAGCGACTTGAACACAATAGTTTAACACATCATGGCACAATGGCGGTTTTACCCTTCATCATAAGCGGTGTCAACAAATTTACGAACAATTCTGACAATCTATTTTATTCAGTTTAAGTCGAGAACGCCGCCATGTAGTAAATGATAAGTTGGTCAAAATAGAGAATGTACTGACCCATAAATCCTGCCAGCTTTCGGTAAAACACAAAAACTACCAAGGAAGTCTAAAACAAAGTTTTGGCTTACGAAAACCGTCCCGCCCGCTTGCGGAAGCTTTGTGAAAATTTACTGCCGACAGTCCATTATCGCCGAAATATACCCAATGTTGTCATCGACTGTCTCACAAACAAGCCC
>NC_134797.1:25594947-25707447 GCF_046742065.1 Oratosquilla oratoria
TAAAGGAGATCCTGAGAGGGAAGGAGAACGGGGAGGGAGAGGAGGAAGGAGAGGGGCAAAAGGAAAGATGGTAAGGAATTGGAGGAGAGGAAAAGGAAATATGGTACGGAATTGGAGGAGAGGAGATGAGAGGTGGGAAGAACAAGTGGGCAAGGGGGGAAAGGAAAAGTGAGGGGAGAAGGAAGGGGAAGGGGATGGGAAGGAAGTGTGTGGAAAGGGAAGAAGGAAGAGAAAGGAAGAATGAGGAAGAGGAGGCGAGGAGGAAGAGGTAAGGGAAGAGGAAAAGAGAAAGGGAAGGGGAGAAGGACAGAGGAAGGTAAAGAGGAGAAGCGGAAGGAAGAGGGAAGATGAGTAGGAGTACGAAGTGAGGTAAGATGGCAAGAAATAGAAGTGAAGAAGGACAAGGAGGAGGAGAGGGGAAGAGGAAGTACAGTGCAAAGGAATGTAGGGGGTGTAGGAAGATAAGGAGGAAAAGTATTAGGAAAGGAAGGAGGGAAGAAGAGTGTGAGGACAAGGAGATATGGAAAGAGACCACAGAACGACAAGATATGAAGTTCATACTCGGAACCAGATGAGTGGGAGGCAGTTGCATAAGAAATGCGTAGTTGATAGTTGCTAGAGGAAATTGCATCAGATGCAAGAAGAACATGCCCAGGCAGAGGGGGGGACCCAGTGTGGATAGGACAGGGGCGAGGGAATGTGATTTTGTGAGAAGAACCGACAGGTAGCACGTGAGTGTCATGAACGCGCGACGTCCCGAAAACAAGCGTTAAGCCAAGGTGCAGCAGAGGAAGTCAAGAACTACATCCGAACTACTTCGAGTGGGCCAGGCAAGAGGCGAGGAAGAGAGAATGAAGACAGCCTGGACCCGACCCGACCATCACCCCTCCCCCCAACACATACATACATACACACACACCTCTCCTCTCCACCATGTCCCCCAACCGGCGAGATAATACCCATGTATTCTTTTTTCGGCGATTCTGGGGCCGACGAGGCACACTACCTGACTGCCTTCCTGCCTACCCAAGGCCGTGGGGTGGCGCCAGGAAGGGGTGGGAAGTGGAAGCCCCCCTCCCCTCCCCCCAACTTCCTCACGCCAGCCATCACTTGTGCTTCAGTAGAGGGGATGGGAAAAGGAAAGAATGGTGCTGAGGGGAAACGGGGACCAGGAAGACCACAAAGAACATGAGACAAGCGTATGCCCATGGTATATCACTGGTATAATGATGACATACAAATAAATAATCTGACTGACACGATCATGTATGCTCGGGTTTGATCCTTGGTTGACAGCTAAGCATAATTACATACATATAATACTGGACGGAAGGAAATGTAAGAGGCGAAAGTGAAATGAATGCAGACGGATAATGGAACGTTAGGACGTGTGAAGGGACACGGGGGGAAAAGTAACGATAAAAAAGGAGAAAGATCGAGAGATGCGGGAAGAGGCCGAACAACAGAGGAAGAGGAAGGAATGATCGCTGCCACGCTCACGGCAACCGTCGTGTGATCCCTGTAACGCATTTTTGGCAGGTGCGTGCATGAAGTGGACTGCAGTCTCGTTCAGTCGTGGGCGTTTTCGTCCTTGGAGTGGGTCGCCACCTACACGAGGCACTCAGCACGCATGCGTAGCCCGTACACCCCCACCCCACCCCACCTCCTCCCATCTTCCTTCAACCGAGATCCAAAGAGGGCCGTGAGTGGGTGCAACGTCTCCTCACAGGTAGCATGGCAACCTCTCAGGGGCTGATGCTGCTCCCTCTCGAACTCACGTATGAGCTCTTCGCCAAATTGAGCACACGGTCCGGCTGGCCAGCAGGGTCTGGCACAATTCGCATCAGCGTCATCTCTCTCTCTCTCACACACACACACACACACAACACAAGGTCAGAGTACAGATGAGTCAGTGGCAAAAACAAGGCATCGCGATTCCTTCAGGATATATACGTGAATACAAATTGTCGAACACATATTTGGGCGCCAGTTGATCACTGGCGAATTCAAACCGTCCTCAAGGATATAAACAGTAGAATTGACGTTGGTCAAAATGTCCGAACGCCGAAATGTCCTGGTCCATAATGCCCGACCAGTGTGGCCATTATGTCCGATTATTAATCAAGCGAAATACCTCAATATTTTGACCATTACAATAGGACATAATGGGCGACGGACATTATGACCTGTATCCAATGGAATACACAGGGGCACATGCGCACACACATACAAAGATGACCCGGCACAAGCAGGGCGATAAGTTACCTGCATGGTGATCACCAACATAGATCATACGGAAAAACAGTGGATCGAGGTAAGGGATGATGAGTGGCACCCCCCTACCCCAGGATATATATATATAACGCAGAAACCACTGTTGGAGTAGAAAAGACTGGAAACGGGGAATATATATATTTCGATTGCAAACTGCAATCCTCTTCAGTAGATACAATTAAGAGAGAGCGTGCTGCTTAATCGAAATATATAGATTCCCCGTTTCCAGTCTTTTCTACTCCAATAGTGGTTTCTACTTGATTGACAAATGTGTGATTACATTTTTCACCTGTAATACATACATATATATATATATATATATATATATATATATATATATGTATATATATGTATATATACATACATATGTATATATATAAAAGTGGGATCCAGTCCATTCTGATGGCGGACCCCGGTAGGAAGGGTGAGTGAGAGGGCCCAGTCCCAAGGCGCCCGTCAACACGTCACAAAAGAGGCACAACCGAGAGGACACCTTCCGGTACTCGACGCCACACACGAGCCTAAAGGCAATAGAAGGGTCCAATATCACCGCGTCTCTTTGTCGCCGTCAGCATCCGGGTGGTGAAGTCGGAGTTCCCAATGCCAATGTGGGGTGGAAAGGTGCGGGGGAATGTTTTACTGATGCAGAACAGTTACTGCACGCGAGGGAAAAGGGGAAGGTTCCACCACAGCCATGCAAACAAGGTTCCTTACTGAGCGGCTTGAGTTTGCATTTGCGAGGAAGAGGAGGCTGATGTCGACTGGGTTGAGCCAGCAAACCTGGGGATGTTCTGAAATGGTGACAGACTCTGCTGTGGTGCCATGCAAGGCGTTTCGGGGAACCTGCAACAAAGAGAACTGACAAGAGCGGGATTTGCGTGAGTAGCCATGCACGACACACGTACTTCAATTGCACAGCGGCAAAACTGGCGCCACACGCCGTTAACTGGCAACACATGTACTGGTGACTAGGCTACGGTGACCTGTGTATTGGTGCCCATAGAATAACTTCCGCTACGTGTTGCCTAACTGTCTAGTGACTAATGCTTGTACTGCATGTGAAGACCAGCATAACGCAAGAGTTTCGTTCTACACCACTCGAGAAAGCGCCAAACTCGCCAGCTCCATCCCCATGCATGTGTCACTGGTGTGGCTGTAGACTCGTAGAGGCGACACCCATGGAAACACCAGTTGTGGCGTCTGTTGAAGAGTTGGTGGTGAGACAAGGTCTGGCGACGACACCACGAGGCCGGCTCACCAACTCTCCCACTCCTACAAACACCCTTCCATGCTCGTCAAGCCCGTTTCTCCACCTTACCACCTTTCCCAGTGCTGCTGCCCAAATCCGCCATAACCTCACTTGATTAGCAACACAATAGGCCTCACCGGGACAGCTCGCCAAGGTTTTCAACAAATTTTCTATGGAGGGATCCAGTTTACTGAATCGACAGGTTTCCCTGGGAAGGCCAGACTATCTTTACAGGAATGCTACTGACCAATGCCATTCAAGACATTACAGTACTAAAACCAAGCTTACTTCATCTTCCAGCGGCGGTGTACCTTCATCACATGTGGTCCTGTCACAAGGACAGGCTCAAGATAAACATCAACATCCTCCACCACCACCACCACCACCACCACCACCACTACCCTGCCTCCTTTTACCCCTACCATAACCACGCTGGTCAACCCGAAATTAAAAATGGTCACAGCCACATACGTTTCGCCCACTTTCTAGGTTCGTCTGAAATTCTTACTTTACCCTCTGCACTGAATAAATTGTATACAGTCACGAGCAAAAGTTTTGACCCATAATACATGTTTCAAAGCCAAAAAATTTCCTATGTAGTATTTGGCTTACATATATGCAATTTTATTCAATAGATTTAAAAAAATGGTCAGATAAAGAATTGAAATTTTTATATGAAAAAATTGGGTGGTTAACTTTTGGTCATGACTGTACGTTTGTATTGGTGCGCGTGATATTAGAGGTGAGTTTGACTTGAAGTTGTACTATTTTTATCCCATTCAAATACTTAAAAAATACCAATAGTAAATAAAAAATAATGGTTAATCATTACATACAATGTACCCATTCTCTATCTAAAACTATGCATGTCAATAAATGCAATGATAGCAGTGTACCCAAGACAATGGTTTCTGTTTTTATGACATCCTTCTTACTTTTTTTCATTTTGAACTTCGAGCGTGCGCCCTCTCGTTCAGCCCATGGATATTTTGTCTTTGGATCATGTGTTGAACTCGTGATCGACAGCTATTTCCCCCCCTGAAGAGAGCTCGTATGATCGACCTATGGGTAATGCTATGACCTTACACGCACACACACAACTCCCCGCCCACGAGAGTTGGAATAGCGACTCGAAGCGCAGAGACACTGAAATAATTTCAGCCCTGGGCAGGATTCGCCGTACTGATAGTCTGGGACTCTACCAACCGCCCAACCACTTCTCCCACGTGGAGACGTGCCAGTGGTGCGATGGTGAGGCCAACCCACCGTGCCTGACAGGACCCCCCAACCCCAACCCACCTCTACCTCTCAACCTCGCCACCACCCCACCCCGCACCGTATCATCTTGCAAGCACATGATCCACGGCTCAGCGTCAAGTTCCTCACGAAACTCTGCAATGACTGGACGACCGTTTGCGACGGGCAACAAGTGCTCCTGCTGCACACCTTGCAAACAACAGATGTTCCTGTGGACTCGCATATGAGAAGTACCCAGGTCCCAAGATTTTCCTGGTATCTATCATAAGGGTGGTCCACCATAAGGAATGGGTAGGGTCCGGGGGGGGGGCAGGAAATCAAGTCTGGTGGTGAGAGAGAGAGAGAGAGAGAGAGAGAGATATGGGGGTATTAGTCATTCCGACGACGGTTGGGCAGTGCATTACGGGCGATATTCATTGGCAACAAGGAGACCGATCTCGCTCGCCTCTACATATATTTTATGTCACACCGTTCACCTCACTCCCAGCACCTCCCTCTCTCTCCTTAACCAGGCCTCCCAAACCAACGCGCTCATGCCCAGTTCCTATATGTAAATTAATTGAAGTCTGCATGCGAAGCCCGACCTGGGCTGAATGGAAAACGTTTGATGGCTACAATGATCAGGAATGCGATGCCACGGAGGAGCAGGAGGTGATCATGAAGTGGTGGAGCAATAGAACCACAGTGTATTCCATCGCAGATCATCAGCGATTGTAACAGAAGGAACAATACAGCGTTGGGTAAGAGCAAGGAAGGATAGTGCAAATTCAAAATGATCAGTGCGTTTCTTTGAGTGGAAATTAGTCTCCAATTATAGTAAAAGGGGAAGGTGTGTGTGTGGGGGGGGGAAGGAGAGATAAAGCAGGAAAATGAGGACGGAGCAGAAAAAGGAAGTAGAAAAGGGGTGGGCGAGACGATGCCGGGGAATAAACGAGGAACAGGAGAAAATAAAAATGTAAGAAAAATCAGGAAGTAGAAAAGTTGGAGTAGGAACTAGAAGGGGGTGGTTATAAATAGAAAAAGCCATTGACATCATCTTGTCACTTCTTGATAAGGGGCAGCAAGACGTTGGCAGGGAGCGGGCACGTGGAAAGACATAACATGACCATCACATCGGTAAGGTATTTTGGTATGTACACGTTACCTAGGTAAGCTAAAGACAAGTAGAAAATGTCTGATTAAAGTAATTGGAAAATCCAATTATTACCTGAACATAAAGTTATGGTCGCCATGTGAACGAGGCTTTAAGATATATTTATACTTGGGAGTGCCTGAGCAAATTAATTGCCGTCATGCAAGAGGAACACATGTAACCGCCACCCGGACACAGGCAGAACATGCGACACACACACATCTCCTGAAGAGGACCACAGAAAGTGGTCGAAATATAAATACATTTATTTCTAACCTTATTTTTCGATAATGGGAAACATACATACATACATACATACGGGAAAGGTGGAGGGGGAAACACGGGTCTTTATCTGAATATCGAGTTTATTCCTGACCGGTTTCCCTTACAATAGCTGCTTCAGAAGCTATTGTAAGCGACCGGTCAGGAATAAACTCGATATTCAGATAAAAAAAAAAAAAACGTGTTTCCCCCTCCAACTTTCCCATAATTTGTCCCAATATATATATATATATATATATATATATATATATATATATATATATATATATATATATATATATATATATATAGAGAGAGAGAGAGAGAGAGAGAGAGAGAGAGAGAGATTACACGTGTGTTATTAAACAACTTTCGAGGATCGGCGAAGGACTACGCCGTCGCCATCAGGCCGGGTGTTAAATTACCCTGCACACACAAACGTCAAGTCAAGAAAGACATGGACAGCTTAAGTGAAGGTATATGAAATGAGGCTAAGCCCAAAATGACCTACGAAAGCGAGCAACGTATACACAGACAAGTAAACGAGTAAGAATACACGAACGCGACTCAACAAATACAGTGAGAACATATGATGGAATGCAGGTTGACGAGCTGATAGATTATACACGGATACAACCAGCCAAATGCGGTCGGCAAGCGTCAACTATCAATCCCAGAATCGCTATGATAAACAACTAACCTACTTTGGCCCTGTCACAGTTGTGACACCTACTATTGGTTATGTATCACATGCTAGAACAAGATTAGAGAAATTTATGAACCATTCTGGTGCAATGTTCACGGTGGTTGAGAGCGTGCTTGCATGGTATTCTGCTCGATATAAGGAATGATTCCTCTGTGCATTAGTTGTTGGCCAAGAAATAACCTTTTAAACCATGTGCAAGAAGATACACAAATTTACAAGGTAGATCTTCGTAACGCACGAATGATTAAATATTTCAAAATGAACAACTAATATAAGGGCGAGATTGTATACTACGAAACGGAAACAGTTATTTTCATCGTTAAACAAACCCCAATTAAATTGTAATGCATCTGGACTTTTACAATTTCTATTAGATATATAGAATTTCAGAAGATATGCTTCTGTCCAAACGATTGTTACTGCATACGACTTCATGAAAGAAAACATAAAGTACTATTTATGAAATATCATCTAATGGTATACTATTTTTACAAGAATTGAGATCGAACAAGAAATGCAACGTATTCCAACTCGACTTCGATGCACCTATCCCATTGTATGAGAAGCATTCATGGGACATTTAACATGCATTTCTTATGAATGAATGAATTGTCACCCTAAGATGTCCTCCCCAACCACCCTCGTTGTCCGAAGAATTAAAGAAAGAGCCAAAACTCTTGGGAAACTGCGCACAACGCTCGGATGAAAAGCACCGCCGCAGGATTACCAACGGCCTAACGGTTTAACCGTTGGGCCGCGACATGACCGGGGGTGGCGACAATAACTACACTCATCTTTTGTACTCTCGTCCTTAATATAAGTATTTGAAATTATTCTAAAATAAGAGCAAATATTTTTTTCTCGCGAATTTCTCGTTGTAGTTGTTTTTCGTTCACCATGTCCATAGCCGAAATAAAATGTACTTCAAGAACTAATGCGTGTCATGTGCATCAGTGATGCAAGGTATAATCTATTAGGGAAATGTGTCAAAACCTCTCAACGTCCTCATCTTCATCCAGGTGAGGCGGACAATTGTCGACTGTCATTTTACTGCTACAAACATTAAAACAAACGCCACAAGCATACAATACTGTACTGAAGTCAAACATTTCTTCCCATAGATCTATATCAGGACCCAAAGACCGTGGCCAGTCGTTGTAAAGGACCGGGTTTCCTGTCAGTTAATTTTTAGGCAGCAATCATTATATTATCATCACAATATTACTACTAGGAACCCTTACTCTAATGGCATCAAGGCATAGTTATATCCAAGAAGGAACGCCAATTATTCTTCGTTGTACGGGCATAATATACGACTCGACAACCTCGAAGACGACACTAAAAGTTTGCAACTCGCCACGCTACCGAAACAGTAAGCCCAACCTCCCATCATAGTACATAATTGTTTGTGCTGCCACAGCAACAAATTACATTTTAAATTATACACACAGACATATACCAGGTACAGCAAATTTAATAGAGGTCACCCCAAATCTAAAAGTTCATGACCCCACACCATTATAAGACGAACGAAATTTTATCACTTCTGAGAACACAGAAGCATTCGTTTGATAAATCCCTTGGCTACGGCGATGGCACTGATGGACAAATGGCGTAAATACTACGTTCTTGCAAGTGGAGCTGCCGATGCGAGGAAAACCTGAAGAAACAGCCAGACCTTTCACAAGGAATAATTGAAAAAAGATAAGCTTTTCCCAATTGATCCCTTTCATACAGAGGGGACTACTAGATTTGTTCTACTCAATGACATACACTTTCAATGTTGTGTAACACCACTGCAATGACGACAGAGATTGCGTTCAACGTCTAAGAGGTCAACACTTCCCTGCCTACCGCCTACTTCATTCAGCTTGGAACATATTTCATGGATGCAACAGGTCGCCTTGAGGCTCTTGTCCCCACCATACGGCGCATGATCCTCATGCCTAAAGATTTGTATAAAATCATTAGGCACATTAGAGTCATTTTGTATCCCCAAATGCTCCAAATAGCACTTGCAAATTGTCACAAATTTCCTTTTGTTAATTTAGGAACGTAACTTGTCCAGTGTACTAAATTTACACTTTCAAAAGGAATAACCTAAATTGAAAAAATCCTAACATCTGGCAATTTGTGGGTCCTTCGTTCCATTTGGCAGTGGTTCGCCCACAACTTTCCCATAGATTGGAAAATACGAGCGTTGGGCTATCATCCGGAAGGGCGCTGATGATACCTGGTTAACGCTTCAGGGCAACCCCTGGATGACGCCAGCCCATCAAGCATTACACCATAACGGAAGCTGCCGTATTGCAAGGGTGGCCACATGCAATATGACGCAGACAAAAAATCATTCTGATCCACGAACAAACGAGGCTCCACCGTTATTCTGTTACCAGTTAGTCAAATATGATGTTCTTATGCAGCAAGGTGTACACTGACACATTGGTCGGTCATCTGACTGCCAAGTCTAGGGCGGATTTCATCACCTACTCGCTGCCAGAAAACACCAGAACATGCAACTCACAAGACGAAATTGAACCACCCCAATTAAATTGCGTCCTGTCATGTGACACATATTCCACGTCTTTTCACAACCGAAAAAAGCGACAAACATGACACCCTGTAACCTTTGTTCATGATATCATCATATGGGAAACTTCCGCTACAGTCACCATCCGTTTCCTCATGGTAACTGCGACTCAATGCAACTGCGTGGTCAACATCCTTGCCAACGGAGCATAAGATATTTCTTAAAACAATCCTCCCGGGAGAAAAATACAGCTTCATTGTTTTCACATAAGCTCGAATTAGACATTTAGGGCGAACATAATTTGGTTTACTTGTGGTTGCCATGAGCCTTTATACAAGTTTTGAAACATTCAGATGAACAAGCACCCAATTCTCAAAGCCCTATCACAAGAGGCAGAAAGAAGAGGGGGAGAGAAATCGATGTTGGGTATACCGAGACACCAAAAATAGACATGCAATCAAATTACCTGACGTTAATAAGTATCTCCAGGGACATCAACGTCAACTCCCACTTCCTGGGCATTCAGGTAAGTAAACGGGAGGATAGTCGGTGCAGCAAGCGTGCAACTGCATGAACGTTGTGATATTGCGTGGCAGTAGGAGACCAGACTAAAGGTCACGACACGAGAGATGCTTGCAGGAGTGACGTGGCAAAGGTTAGCACAGCTGTGAAACTGCGAGATAGCGTATACTGTGCACCACTGTGAGGCGGAGAGGGGCAATATAGTGACCATAGATATCATCGCGTTGATCTCCATTTGAAGTCTGGTCGTCTCCAAGAAACTGATGGAACTCAGTTATGGGACTACTGGTCCCTCCATTGTAGTTTAATTATCGCCAAAGTATGCAGGAAGGCACTTACCTCAATCCCCAAGACCTGCATCCATGAAACTTTCAACCCACCTTCATCAAATTACTGGCATGTCTTAATAACGTCAACCTACTCTGCTGGGAACAGCATCCAATCCCTTCCCCTCCCACAAAAACCAATCCAGCGTAAGCAAGCGATCTGACACAGGTAGTCCATTTCATATATGGATGACATTGCTAGGCTACTTCTTACCACGACTTGCGGCATTACCTCGCTAATCATTCCCGAAGGCGCATTTTTTAAAGTGTCAACAACACTGACAAATCCCGTGTGGTACTTTAATTATGTCGGCTACAGACTATCTACTCAATGTTTCTATGAACTAGTGGACTACCATCGAACAAGGTGACATGTTATGCGGATGTTAGATCCGACAAATCGAAACCAGATTCAAGCCATAGGCCTCAAAATAGTTTAATAAAACCGCCTGAACTTCGCACAAAAAAACGGGGGATGATGGCATTGTGCCGAGTTAAGTTGACGACTGGAATGGACAGTTACAAACAGGCGGGTCAAGGCGTGCCCTGGGTGGGTAGGGATCGGGGGGAAGGTTGTAGGCGGGAGAATAAACAGCTGTAACCGTGGTCAAATAAAGGTCGTTTGCCAATTCGAACGCTTTATCAACCTATGAACCTCGACGACCTATGTTATATTTCATCGGGTTCTATTATCATTGTCATTTCTCACCACTTTCGTGAGGATACCAGAATTCAGCATAAATTGTGACATGAACGAGTCTAGAACAGAGGTGGTGGTGGCTGGGTTGGGCGGAGTGCATTATACTTCCAGTAGCTGAAACGAAGGTTAGTGTGGATAGTTGAAGTCGTGCGTGGGCAATTGAGAATTTCGTGAGAAACTGAATTGTCCTTATTATGGTCTGAGTGTCAAGCATCGCCTGTTTAATGATGCCGAATACACCGTTAATATTACCGATGTTCCAACGGTATTCAGTGTTGATGAAATGCTTAACTGAACCACTAAGATGAAAAAACAATAATAACACACGAACCTTCCATAGATGTCAAAAACCGCGGCACGAGGCAGATCTTGTCAATATTTGGATTTGAGGCTGCGCCAAAACGTCACCTACCTTGAGGCGTCACACTAGGTATACGTGTGGCGTGTCATGCCTTACTTTCTACCCATATACTTAAAATATCAAGTGTACCTGGTGTTGGCGATCATAGATCGTGAGAACAGTGAAGACTCGCGATTCATTAGTTCATTCCTGAAGCGGGTCATCTCGTCTTCCATCTTCTTCATTTCAGAATCAAAACGCTCTCGAATGGAGTTAAACTCTTGATCGATGACAGAAAAATCTCCAAGTTTCACGGGAATGTGCTTAAATCCTTCCATGGTTGATGTCAAGAGACTACTTCACTCTGGCACAAAAGGAATATAAAATATCGGTGCTCACTCACTCCGTCCGTTCTTGACTGTGTCTGTTCAGGAACTACACATTCCGAAGCGCGGGCCAATGGAGGGAGAATGGGAGGGAACGGCGCAGCTTGTGTTCGTATGGCAGAAAATTGGTTTTATTTGAAAACTAAATTTGTGTACTTAACGTTATTCAATCATTTTCTGTGCACATTTTGTTATTTCTATTAAAACTTTTTAACAATTTATTTTCTATATTTAAAAACAAATACAAAATTAAGCATTATCTGTAAAATATCTCAACGAAGTCAAATAGTGAGACAGAGACTTCTAGAATGCTCGCGCATGCCGCGAACTCAGAATGTAGCCAAAATATATAGTAAACTAGGAAAATTAAAGATATTTCATCACAGCAACCGTTTAATGGTTAATATTTTACGTAGAACACTTATAAATACACGCATCATTATTTTTTTAGTGTCCTGTAAATCACATACAAAATCTTGAATAGTGTCCGATCACTTAATTTTTTCAGGGTAGATTTCTATATTGTTTATCTATTTATTTATTTATTTGTTTATTTCTAAACTTAGGATGCGCACATCGGAGCAAGGCATATACGGAGTATATTTGTAATTTGATGGCATGAAAGGGAAATACAACGTTCATAGGTTCTAAGGTAAGAAAACAAATATTCGACTTTTTTTTTTTTTTTGCAAATGCTAAGATAAACACAAGGATATTTTCGGGGTCAGATGGGGATGTGAAGCAAGTATTTCTTGATTGAAATTTAACCCAGTATTGCCGTCCGTAAAGATTTTGCCGCGATAATCTCACCTGTTAGGAATCGGTCCTTTACCGAAAAAGGCATTGAACATATCAATGTGGCAAACGCCTGATGACTAAGAACTTAAAAGCAAGGCCGAGAACCTTAATTATGGTTGACACCAGCCGATTTTATTCGGCCTCTTACCCAGTGCATGTTAGGCATCTGTCGGTCATCGATGTCCTCCCCGCAAAGTCGCTCCATGAAGAGCTCCGGTCTATCTTCGTCATCTAGCCTATCTCCTCTGCTCACAACTGCTTCCCTGACTCCTATTCATCTTCTGGGTCTTCCCACTGACCTTCTCCCTTGTGGTATCCAATCAAGTGACAGTTTTGGCACACTTTTCTTTTCCAGTCTCATTACATTACAATGACAATTACTCCCAATTCACGTCTGAGTGTTAATGGGCTGAATCGTTACCAGAACTTTGTCGGTATTATAATACCAGAGTTTCTATCTTTTGGATAATATCGCACCGGTGACGCGGAGGGCCAGTAAAAGAACTGATCAGCATTCCCTATTGAGTGGAGATTAGTATTCACTTTTCTATCCATTTGGATTTAGTTGCCGCCATGTTAGCCTCGCAAGTGGGCTTCGTCTTCTTACTGATATCTTGGTCGCAGATTTGGTATAATGTTTCACATCCTCCGTTATTTCCAGTTCTAGATCATAGTTTCTCCCCAAAATATTTACTTTTTTTATAGTTATTCTAATTTCGTAGTGTCAGCTGGGAGCGTGATAAATTATCTTTGGGGGATACTTTTTAAACATTCTATCATTTTATTGGACCGTGGTTCAAACATTAGATATTTATGTGGAACATTCCTCACTTACGTTTGTCGAAGGTTCAGATTACAGTGATTCAGTCCATTTAATCATGGATCAACATCCTAGCTGTGCTGTCATTTAGATATCTTATGAATGCAATGTTTCGTAGATGATAGCAACACATTTTTACATTTCTACCGTGTAAATGTTGAATAATGTTAGGCCTAATATTGTTACTCATAATACTCCTTTAATGGTATGATTATTTGTCTTTCTGCAAGATAACTTACCAAATTTTTAATAATTCTTTACAAATGCCTGTAGACTCAGATTCTCCAGTAAGATACTGTGTCGATTATAAAGGTATTGAGGTTCCCTGGTCGCTACAACGAGACACCTCCAAACTCCATCTGCTAAGACGTCAAGAATAACCAATATAAACATTTTACACCATCCTTATTAAATCGTTCATTGTTGTGCATAAATTTTTATTTTTCTGTTGAATAATCGGCTCTATATGTTGACTGATTTTCCCGTATAATCTCGTTTACATTCAGGTATGTATTTTATTTGTTATTTACATTATTATCTTTTTTTTTCGCATCCGACCTAGATATGGACCAAAAGGTCTCCTGTCGGCATGCTCCGCCTTTGTAATCCTTTGTAATTTGATCGTGTATTTTTTTTTTTTTTTTTTTTTTTTTTTTTTTTTTTTTTTTAAGTTCGACAAGTTCGATACTGGTCTATATAATTCCCTCTCCTTTGTACGTAGGTTAAATACATTGATACTTAGCTTATTTTACATATATATATATATATATATATATATATATATATATATATATATGTATATATATATATATATATATATATATATATATATATATATATATATATAATCACTATTTCAATATAAGTATTTGATGTCTCAAAGTTCATCTATCAGATCTTTCATTGGAAACGGGTCATTTTCAGTATACGGAGCTTTAACGTTTTTCATTATTTTCCATATGTCATTACTGGTCACTACATTTTCTCAACATTTTCACTATTTATGTTTTTTTTGTTTTTGTTTGTTTGTTAAGTATTCACATATTTCATTACTTCTATTTTCGAAGAACTCACTAGATTGATCAACTAGTGCTTTGTATCACTTGCACTTTACGTGATTTTTTCAACAGTTCATCTATAAATAGATTTCAAATAATTGCTTAAGATATCTTTTATCAACAATAACGTAGTATTTCATTCTAGTTTTCCTGGTAGAATTATCAGTCATTTCTTATCTACAAGAACTGCCGTGTTGTCCCTGCAAGAAGCGGCTCTATTTACGAGGAAGAAGACAGAAAGTCAATGGAGGACTCCGGCGACAATTTGTCGCAAGGCCACCCCGTCTCCAAATGGAGTTGCGGATCCGGCAGTGCTGCAACCAGGTCTCTGGATCAAGTCCAGTAATTCGCTCAATTCTCTCTTTCATTCCCTGCCAATTCATCTTCGAAATACCTTATGATCATAAGCAACAAGCAACTTCCCCAGATACAATGTGCTCTCCTTTCATCTCAACATAAATATAAGAAACTATGGATGATCCATTCTCAGGCCGCTGCCCAATAAAGATCATAGAGCTAGAAGGCAAAATACAATATACATACAGTACATCGGAATATCCATAAACTACAAAAAAGCAAACTGGCAAGAATACATAAAAGAAATAGGAAAGAACTTTGAGAGTTTTGTCATCCATTGACAGAACAGTGGAAGAGACCGTAACCATTCTGGAGTGCAACAAGAGAAATTCCAAATGGCTACAGGGAAAAATACAGAAATGAACAGTAACTGTCCCTCCATTGTCTCCGATGCAGCTCCGGTCTCTCTTCGTCATCTAGCCTATCTGCTCTGCTCTCAAATGCTTCCCTGACGCCATCCCAGATAACCATGAGTCAAAGAAACACCCAATAGTAAAATTGAATGGCCATACCTATCCATTGAATATGAACCAAAAATTGTTGGGTCTCATGTTTTAATACTAACACGACCTTTAGACTAAACATGAAAGACATGGCAGTGAAGATCAGTAGGAAAATAAACATACTAAAACCAGTAAGAAGAGCAGGTTTTTGACAGCAGAAGGAATCTCCAAACATAGTCTATAAACACTTCTACAAAAAAAAGGTCCCAACAGTGAGTGAGACAGAGAACGGGGTTCTTTACCAATGTGTGAAGCGTAAAATTTACAATCAATGTTTAATGTCGGCTAAGATGTACGGATGTGTGACTTGGGAACTGATGAAGTCGATGATGAGAGTCAAAGAAGGCACAGAGAATAACGGTGAAATCAACTGTAGGAATAACGCTGGAAAACAAGAAAAGGGCAAGTTGGAGTGAAATATATTGTGGAGGCAGTACAAGAAATGAGGTGAAATTGGACAGGAAAGTTGGTGCGAAAGAATGATGGGCGATGGAACAAATTTGTTACTGAATGGATGCCGCGAGATAGGAAGTGTGAGAGAGGAAGACCAGACAGAAGCTGGAGAGACGAGATAGAGATGTTCGCAGGAAGTTCGTAGGCAAAGATTGGCGCGGTTGTGCAAGTCATGGAATGATATAGGAGAGGCCTTGTAGACAAACGAACTTAAATGATACTACTCCTTCTGCGTTTAATTTTTCACTCAGATTTTCTTTACCTCTAGTTAATTTACGATGCTGAATTAATATATTACCAAATAAATGTCCGTTGGTTGATGCAATGTTTCGGTGTGTGTATGTGTATGTATATATATATATATATATATATATATACATACACGCATATATATACATATATACATATATACATATATGTGTTGGTACATTGTGACAAGTTGATGAAGGTGGAAAAAGAAGTCACGGGTCTAGTTCCGAGTTACTGAGTTTATTCCTGACCGGTTTCGCTCTATGCTTCTTCAGAGGAATGTAACACGCATTACATTCCTCTGAAAAAGCATAGAGCGAAACCGGTCAGGAATAAACTCAGTAACTCGGAACTAGACCCGTGACTTCTTTTTCCACCTTCACCATATATATATATATATCTATATATATATATATATATATATATATATATATATATATATATATATATATATATATATATATATAAATTATTCATACTCCGAGTTGGGATCATTGGTGTTCCTGCGCGAAGGGGCCTCCTTTGATTGGCTACCATTGGCTAATAGGGGATATTACAGGAGGTCTGGACGACCTCTCCTAGTGGTGT
The DNA here is from genome assembly GCF_046742065.1 of Oratosquilla oratoria. Lineage (NCBI taxonomy): Eukaryota > Metazoa > Arthropoda > Malacostraca > Stomatopoda > Squillidae > Oratosquilla > Oratosquilla oratoria. The sequence continues at coordinate 25,611,457 of NC_134797.1, forward strand.
TTGTAGCTGATCTGTCTAGGCCCAGTCCTTTCAGGGTAAGGCCTGCAGATCTTCGACCTGGATGGTGATACTAGGATGGCTTTGCATGCACATGGCTTCTAGGAGCAGTAGCTTGCGGGGATCTGATTCTGTCTATGATTGTTTTGTTTTTGTCTAGGTCCTTTCTTGTTAATGTTTGAGTGTGTGAGGTGGTGTAGTGTGACTTCATTGATCCGTTGGACAGGTGGCATGCCAAGCGTCGTGTTAGTTTCGCTGTTGTCGTACCAATGTAGGTGTGAGGTCAACACTCCTCACTGTTGCATTTGCATTGGTAGACAACGTGGTCTTCCTATAATGGTGTTTTTGTGATGGTGGTTACGGTTCAGTTGGGCTGTTTTCTTGGTATTGTAGTAGATGATGGGTTGGATTTGTTTTTCGGGGTCTGTTGTCTGTATGTTCTTGTTTATGATTTCTTTCAGTAGTTTTTCACCTGTCTTGTGTTCTGTGGACATGTGATTGTTGTAGTATAACTTAATGGAGTTTCTATTGTTAGATGTCGGGTCATCTTTTGTGTACCATTTATCAAGGGTTTTTTTTTTTGTGTGTAATGTGTGTTACTTCAGAGTTTGCGTATCAGTTGTTTACCGATGAACCCTGGACTTGGCTTGAACGGAAAAAAGCGAGTGCACCTCCTGTTAATTGCACTTCACCATCGGTGCATATGTCAGGAGTGTCCTTTCACACTGCTCCACATGGAAAAATACACATCAGGAACTGGAGAAACTTACTCGGGTCCCGGTTAACAACGGATAAGCAAACTCTGAAGTAAAGGAGCAGATTCTCTTCTATACACGTATAATTAAAAACGACAGGATTATTGCAGTTATTAATTTTGACATTAGAAATTTTAAAGAAGAAAATGAACTGCAATAATGCTGTCGTTTTTAATTTTATGCATGCGTGTGTGTATATATATATATATGTATATATATATATATATTTATATATATATATGTATATATACATATATATATATATATATGTGTGTGTGTGTGTGTGTGTATTGTGTTGTGATGCATGAGGTGGAATGGGCGGGGGGATGGGGGGTGAGCTAGTATGTGTGAGCAAAATTTGACGCAGCCCGAAGGGATTTCTCCCCGTCTTCTCCTTTTATGCATGGGGGGACGGAGAGGGGGGTCGCCGATTTAATGAAGCGGCCTTGCTGTGGATGTGCTGTGTCTTGCGACACTGCTTCTGACCCAGGGCAGTGGACAAGGTGCAGGGATGACCCGTCATCCGGGAGGTGCTAAGATAAGAGGGAGGGTGGAGGGGTATGGAGTGTATTCAGGGATGAAATGGGTGGGAATGATTTTATGCCTTTTACTTTTTGGCTACCTCCCTTGTAAGGGGGGAAAAGCCTTGGTATATGTATGTGTGTGTGTGTGTGTGTGTGTGTGTGTATGTATGTGTGTGTGTGTTTGTGCGCGTGTGTATGTACCCGCCTACCAAGTACGCCACGAAATACTGCTGCGGCGTTTGAAACATTATAGAGGCGTTTTTTTTGAGAGAGAGAAAGAGAGAGAGAGAGGAGTAATTTTTCAGATGGGATATAAATCCAGACAGTAATCAGATGGAAGTGCTTCAAGTAGAAAATGATGATCATGTGTGTGTTTGCATGAATGTGTATTTGTGTATCCACCTAAATATATTGGCATAATTGTAATATACAGAAAAGAAGCTACACATGTAAGGCCCTACCTCTTGTTCTCCAAATACGATACCTAAACCAATATTCCGTAGGAATAATATATGCATAGAGAGGGGTCCCTAGTCCCTTCACTTCATCCCAATATTTTTTTTGTTTTACGACACGCAAGGCCACGGTGGCGGTATTCTTTTCTCCACCACAAAGTGCTAAGATGTGAGGGACAACGTGCTTTTTATTGGGTGTGGGATGGGTATAGAGTGTATTCGTACATGCCCCAACTCCGCCACCCCTTTATAAGGGGGAAAGGTCTATTAGTATATGTATTGTGCATATTTTTGAATCTGGTTATTGTTTTGAGTTTGTGTGAGTGATTCACCATGGTCTTGGATCACGTGTTGGGCTCGTGATCGACAGCTATTTCCTTCCCGGAAGAGATCCCATATATGACCGATCTGTGGGTAATGCTGTGACCTTACACGCACCAACTCCCCGCCCACGAGAGTTGAAGTAACGACTCACAGCGCAGCCATACTGAAGTTATTTCAGCACTGGGCGCAATTCGAACCCGGACCGCTGTAGTGGCAGCCGGGAACTCTACCAGCTGTGCCATCGATTCGTGCGTGTGTGTGCTCGTGTGTTAGCGTTTATGTGCATGTGTGTGTGTGTGTGTGTGTATGTGTGTGTGTATGCGTGAGTTGAAAACTATCTCTGGATGACTTCCTGTCTTGGTGTGTGTAATCATACTGAATTACACCCGGATCCCCTCTACCCGGAACAATCAATATCCATTGTATGTTTCCCACTACCCACGTCTCACTACCACCGGCGTTCCTCCCCCGCCTCCGTATGACAACAGCGTTCGAGCGTATAGGAGAGTTACTTGTTTTTGTCCCTGAATACATTGATATTCCATGATGGCGGGCAGCACTACTGCCTTATATAGATTAGCACCACGGTTGGCAACAAGGGATGCATACCAGGGACTGTTCCTGGTGACGAATTCCAATGATTATATATATATATATATATATATATATATATATATGATCGACACTGAATGGGTCCCAGTGAATAGAGATACATTTTTATCAACCACAATGCACTTTAATTCTAAGCCATGAACATCGGGTGATCCGTGGGAGCAACATGCAGAAACTGAAACGTGGTACGGCCAAGGACTCGAACCCGGCTAGCGCCTAACAAATGCTGTAGTGACTTAATGCATTGCTCCATCAAGAGAGATATAAGTTGTGTGCAACTATTTCTTACGTAATTGTATGCTCTAGTTACACATACACGAAATTTTGTGTTCAACCCATCTCCACTATGATAGTACAATTGATAAGTATACGAACGCGGGAAAGTATTTGATCAACACAGAATGGGTACCAGTGAAGAGATAAATTTTTATCAACCACAATGCATTTTAATTCTAAGCCATCAACATCGGGTGATCCGTGGAGGCAACATGCAGAAATTGAAACGTGGTACGGCCAAGGACTCGAACCCGGTTAGCGCGTAACAAATGCTGTAGTGACTTAATCCATTGCACCATCAAGAGAGATATAAGTTGAGCGCAACTTTTTCTTATATATTTGTATGCTCAAGTTACATACACACATGAAATTTTGCGTTCAACCCATCTCCACTGTGATAGTACAACTGGTAAGTATATGAACGCGGGAAAGTATTTGATCAACACTGAATGGGTCCCAGTGAATAGAGATACATTTTTATCAACCACAATGCATTTTAATTCTAAGCCATCAACATCGGGTGATCCGTGGAGGCAACATGCAGAAATTGAAACGTGGTACGGCCAAGGACTCGAACCCGGCTAACGCATAACAAATGCTGTAGTGACTTAATGCATTGCACCATCATGAGAGATATAAGTTGAGTGCAACTTTTTCTTATATATTTGTATGCTCGAGTTACACATACACGAAATTTTGCGTTCAACCCATCTCCACTATGATAGTACAATTGGTAAGTACACGAACGCGGAAAAGTATTTGATCAACACTGAATGGGTCCCAGTGAATCGAGATACAATACATATATATATATATATGCTTAATCGGAAGCATGTGAATTTCGTTTCCTTTTTTTCCGAGTTCGAATATCATACGTTCATTACAAACTGACTGTTCTGGCGTATGTTCCTTGCTTCACAAACACCTGAGTAAAAGACAAGTAGCAGATCTCATTAATTATACAAAACTGGTAGGTGTGTCTACTGCATATTTTCTTTAATTTTCATATCATTAAACCAAATTCAATTAGCCCCTTCTGTACTAGTTGACACTTTTACTTTTATTCTGATTATTCAGTTAATCTTCACGGCACCTTCATGGTTGGGGAAGTCACAAAAAGGATAATAATGATAAAATGAAATAACAAATAAAATAAACAAAATATCGGCGGTAGAGTTTCCGGCTGCCACTACGGAGGTCCGGGATCGAATCCCGCCCAGGGCTGAAATAATTACAGTACCGCTGTGCTGCGGGTTGTTACTCAACTCTCGTGGGTGGGGAGTTGGGGGCGTGTGTGCTTGTCAGGTCACAGCATTACACATAGACCGGTCATACACGAGCTCTGAGCTCTCTTCCGGAAGGGAAATAACTGTCGATCGCGAGTCCAACCCGTGATCCAAATGCCAGCACCCTTGTGTACCCATTCGCGACTCGTGACACTTTTGTAGATGTCATCATACTGGTTAACATAGACAGTGGTCCAATATTTCTTCCCAGCAATATCTATGGACCTGAGGCCTGTTGCGAGCCACTATGGGGCTGTGGAATTAGTCAATAAAACTTGGGGCAACAATTATAATTATTCCTCAGCTGAAGTCATCTGGCATTAACCAAAACAGTGCCTAAAAGCATGGCACTGTGTTCCATGTGATGAAGCCTCAATATTCAACATGTAGGCCTACTAGTATTCATAACTGATATAACAAGGGCTTCCCCCTTATATGGGAGGTAGCCAAGCCACAGGCCGTTACCCACTCCCACCCACCACCCTTGTTTTCCTTTCATCTTGGCTTCTTGTAGATGAAGGGTTATCCCTGTCTCCTGCCCATTGCCTGGGTCAGAAGCAATGCAGCAAGACAGAGTACATCCACAGGAGGGATGCTTCACTTACATGCCACCCCCCATCCTGTTATGCAGAAAACAGAGATAGGGAGAAATTCCTTCAGGCTGCATCAAAATATTATCCATAACTAACCAGGTGTATAAAATAAACCAAAACACTTTTTTTACTTTTTATTGTTTTTGAATCACAGAATATGAATGTCAGCAGACAAGTTCAACCAATATGAATGCAAGACTATTTCTGCATCCAAACCAAGGCATTAGTTTCTGGTCAACTTACTATATTGATAATATGAAAAGAGGATCACCCTGTCTTCTGCTAACAGTCCCAGTATACACACTTCTTTGTGTGGCTCTGGCTCCAGTCAAGGTGAGCTACTAACCATTAAAAAATGGAAGCCAAAGAATAAAAAATAGTGCACATCATGCAATCCCACAGTTAAACAAAAGTTTCTCCTATATTTATATATTCATAGCTTGAGAATTTTGTTCTGGAAGGTGAAGGAACAAGTAATCGAAATGGCAGACTGTATTCCAATATAATACAAAAATACATTCAATAACTCGACACCCGATAATGGATGTATGCTATTCATTATTGCTGGCTTTTGTTCCCATTCAATTCTCCTGTTAACAGATACAAAATGGGAGCCAAGTTCATTTAGTATAACAAACAGGAGTGTCTGCAGTGCTGAACAAAATGTGGGTTTATGCACTGGTGAACAGATAATTTACATAATGTAGTGGCACATGAGCATTAAAAGCATGGCATCCCAAGATACCTAAGAATGTCATGACTAGAGACTAAACAAGTCTCATTCTCCTTGAGGCATTCTTTCTTTTTCATTGTATATGGAGTTCCTAAGGTACTCCTCAGTTTCACTCATCATATAATGGTGTCTGGTCTCCTCCTATGCTCATATTGGTTGGAGAATGTATGGTCTTTGGAGTGGAACGGGCTGATCGAGGCGTTGCTCTTGGTATATCATAATCATGATATGGTCTAGGTGTTCCACGGTCTTCATAGTGTGGAGTTCTACGCACATCCTCACCATAACTGTGATGAGGATGATGGTTGTATCGGCCTGACTGTGGTGGCTGGTCATTATATCCACGGGGTGTTGAGCGACCAGGGGTGTTCCTGCCTTCCTTTGTTCGTGCTCTTGCCCATGCCTCTGCAGCCTTGCTCCAGTCAGTTTGTTCAGAACGGGTACTACTTCCACTGTTTCTATTGTGGTGGTGATTGTGGTGGTGGGTCTGGTGAGATTGGTGAGATGTGTGAGACTGGTGTGATGATTGGTGTGATGATTGGTGTGACTGGTGAGACTGGTGAGCCTGATGAGACTGGTGATGTGCAGGACGATGGGATGAAGGCGTTCGGCTGCCGTGTTGGGAAGGTGGATATGATGAAGAAGCAGTGTTGTGAGATGGTGTGTGTGAACCATACCTTGGAGTGGTAGATGGACCTGGGGTGGCATAAGGTGTCATATAAGGAGTCTGACCTGATGGTGTGTATGGGGTATTAGCATAGTTGGAGTAGCCATGAGAATAGGCCCCAGGGGTATTTGCATAAGGTGTAGTTGATGCAGCCTGAGAGAGATTGTGCAACATATGTGAAGGAAGGTTCTGTGCTACTTTGTGGATAGTGGAGGCATCAACTCCCAACATACTTGGGGTGGTACCACCAAGGTATGGTGTCCTAGTGGACATCATACCTGGTGTGGTAGCTCCCATACCAGGACCAAACTTCCTGAAATTAAGCTTGAACCACTTCAAAAGAGATGACATTGTGCTGAACTGCATTCGGCGGAATCTGAAGCCTTCTGGTGTCACAGAAACATATTCATGAATTACTTTCACTCTTGGGAGGTAGGACAGCATGAACTTTCCGGGTAGGTTCTTCATGCTTGTGAATATATAAGGGATATTTTTGGGATTTTTCTTCTTCTCTTCTTTAAGGAATTCACTACATTTCTCTTTGTTTCCTGAATAGCTTTCTTTGTAATATTTATACTCTAAGATTTGCCTAACATTTGCTGCTATGGGTGCTACGTGCCTTGCAATAATTTCATCCAAATCTTCAAATTCCTCATTGCCAATCCACAGTTTCTGGCCAAGTGAGAAATCATTGAGTTTATCCTGCTCTCGGATATCAATGTGCTGGCAAATCCCTTCTGTCACCTTCCATGTCACTGTGAGATGGTCAACACCTTTACTTGATGGTCGAATAATAACATCACCCTGTTCCATGGAGTTCATGATCTTTTCTGCTTCATTGAAGTCACAATTCTTGAAGGAGGGATGTGCTATAACTCGTTTCTGATACTGGTTCTTCTTCTTTTCCTTTTTCTTCTTGTCTATGGAGAAGTCAGCTTCTTCTGAATCCATATCATAGTAAGCATCTTTAGGCAACTTCCACTTATTGTCTCGGTCTTGTAGGTCCGAGGTTCGTGAAGTCAGCTCCACAGAAAACTTTTCAGGATCAATCTTCATTATCCTACAGTGAATCAAACCATTTCGTCGAACTCTTTCTGCTGGATTAGTTACAGTCTTGTCCGATAGATTCTTGATACTAATAAACCCTGATATGCCATTGTCTAACCTAACCCTGATACCAATAGCTTGACCTGGACAGTCTCCAGCATCAAAGTGATTCCACACTTCGCTAAGCTCAGGGAAGTCATTCTTGAGACAAAATGGACACTGCCACAATCCGCTGTCTTCGTTACGAACAGGATTCGCATTGTCTAACTGGTCACCTCTTGGTTTGCGGTGAATAAAGTTTATAACTACAGCTTGAACCAACTTGCCTACATAGAATGTTTCAGGTGACTCTTTGGTAAGCATATTGAACACTTCTTCCGGAGTTGCAGTCTTGAAGGGCACTCTGAAATCCTTATACCTATGATTGAGTTCATGGCGGATATCATACAATGTGGTATTTTTCTTCCCAAAGCCCTGGTTTTGAAGTTCTGTAGCAAAAGCTTCCAGATCAAGCTCACTCAATCGTTCTGGAGTTTCTAAGATTTCTTCTAAAGCCTCTGCTGGCTTACCTTCTTCATCCTCATACTCTAATGCATCAACTGCCATTTTTCTTGCCCAGTCATAGGCTTCAGGATGTATTCTAGTAGAATCTAATACTTCAATGTAATTGTCACTATCACCCAAAGCATTGGTGTCAATCTTAATGAAACCAGCACAATTAATAAACACTTTAGCACCCATGTGTAAATTCACAACCAGTTGATTTCGGTTCTCGAGACGATGGTTATTTTGCTTCATGCTTTTAATAAGTGCATTAGCCTTCCTTGGCCCCAGGCCACAAACAAATTGCACCAAGTGCTGAGTGTATGGGTAGGCCACTGCTCGGTTAAGGTCAACACCAACTTCATTTGTTCGATTGACAAATTCAGTATACAATGCTTCCATCAACTCCGGAGGATTGATCTGCTCCTGAAGTGGATGATACCTAAGATTGAGTATCTCCTCATCTTGATTACAAAGTTGCGAAAATTCTATGAGAGGATCTTGAATGCGTCGTCCAAGGGATATAGCCTGACGCAACAATGGAGGATAATCTAAAAAGTCTGCCTCACCTTTCTTGGATCTCTGATACTGACAGGAGAGTTCATTATCTATAAGTTCTACATTAATTTTTGGGAATTGCTCTTGTTCCTCCAAATCTTTAAGAAGTTGTTTTAAGTCATCTGCAACCATCATACCTTCTCGTGACTCTGCTCCTACTACTACCACATGTGGTTTACGCCTGATAATGAACTCCCGCATACGCCTCAGGTCATTCTCCTTCGCCATAGCATCCCTTTCATTGTATGCATTCTTCCTCTTTAGGAGATGAGGAACACGAATATACTCACAGCAATCACCATCAATATCAATACAACAGCCAAAAGCAGCTTGAGACAAGTCTGGTACAAAAGCAATGGAAAAGACACGAAAACCTTTGGAGGTGTCCCAGTCATCCTCATCTTCATCAGAAAAATCACCAGGATTGTAAGGTGCGACCTTTAACCAATTGTACAGCCGGCTGCAGCACTGTTCGACAACGTGGTCTCTTGCTTCTTGCAGAAGCCTTTGGGTAAGTTCTCGTTTCAAGTCTTCAATGATACGTTTCATCGCAAACTCGACTGCTCTGCCCCTCAAATCATTCCAGTCTTGAACCACTTGTGAGAACTCATCACGGTAGTATAGCTGCTTGGCTTCATCTATGAAATTTAGTGAGGTTGTTCCTTCAACAGTGTCATTTAGAGAGAAGGACACAATTTTGTCTTCTACACCCATCTTGACACGCAAAAACTGGTCACCTTCCAAATCTGTAACAGGTTTGTCTTTCATGTACTTTGAGCTGTATAGAATGTGGTGTTCATCAATCATCTTCACACCTTGAGGAGTTGGTCTGACATTGATACGGGCACGATCAAAGTATACTTCCCTTACAGCACGCCGAACCATAGGTTCACATGCCAACTGCCATCCCACCATCCTCACTGCGGCTTCTAGAACACGCTCTGGTGTGCTGCACATCCTGTAAATTACAAAATATTAATCTTTAAGTCACATAACTATACCAATCATTCCACTATTTATACTCTACCCTTTATCAGAAGTTCTACATTACATCCCTCCATCCTTTCTAAAATATTAGTATAACTTGTACTTTCCATCACATTATGAACATAAATAGGAAACATTATCAGTGCCAACAATGAACCTTGTAGATTTCTGCTTGTCATTGTTCTCTATCCTGACATGTTGTCCTTTATTTTAGCCAACATGTACCTATCCTTCAGAAAATCTTTCATCCATACAAACAAGTCTACCTCTTAGAATCAATAGGTGGCATCATAGGAAAATTATTAGAATAGATGGAAGACTTCTTGACTGGAAGAAAAATGCGGGAAGTAATTAGACACAAATACTTGACCTGGGAAGAGATGATAAGTGGTGTCCCGCAAGGTTTGGTATTGGCTCCAATCATGTTTGTCATATATGTAAATGACATGGATGAAGGTGTGGAATGTTATATGAACTTCTTCGTAGATGATGCAAAAATACTAAAGAAAATAAGTACAGAGGAGGATTGTGAATTATTATTACTATTATTATTATTATTTTTTTTTTAACACTTTGGTTAGGGAACTGTTTTAGTATCTTATCCCCTTTCTGGTCTGCTGTATATGTGTTAAGCCAGATTGGGTGACATGCATTTGGATCATCTGCCAGTATGTGGTTTATTAGTGAGCCGAGTGGTTGGAGATGAGCAATTAACAACAAAAACAATAATCTTACAAGGCAATTTCATTCAATTGAGGAAAACTTTCTCTATTCAAAATCAACAAAATTTGACATATTGCAGGATATTAACTTTTTCCTCCAATCAGCCATAATTAACATAACAAGGTGGCTATGCATGAGAGAAAAATTATCAACACTTTAATTTCTTCTAGCTTAAACCTTGCAAAGTTTGCACTTTATCACTTTCCAAGTATTACTGAGAATGTTGGGATAAATACAACTCATTTCATTCATATAATGGTAACTTACTTTGATATATACTGCTCTGCTTCCTTCATCGGATCCTCAGGAAACTGCTCCACTTCATATCGCTGATAATTGTCACGAATGTTCTCCCCAAACTGTTCAGGTGTTAAACCAAACTTCTTGGTCAAGGACTCTGTAAATATATAATGACAAACTTTAATGACCACATCACCTGAAAAATACAGGCAACCCTAGTTAAGCACAATCTCAGTGTTTTTAATTTTAAAGTAACCACCATGGTAATATACAACTTAGCATTTCTGTATCCTCTACAATCTTAAAACCTTTTGAAAACACCTTTACAAATCAAATAAACACATACATATAATATATAATCATAATTATTATAATGACAACAATGCTCGAAAAACATGAATGCATACAAATACATATACTTTCAATGTTTCAAAATATTAATATGAAAAAACAATTTGGTGAATAAAGACTAGCTTTCCAGTCATACCAATGCCTGCGCGACGGAGTAGTTCATACTCGTGTCTCCTAACTGCTTTCTTTAGAGCCTCATTTTCATCCTCCTGATCTTGCTGCTCCTCCTCAACATCTTCCTCAACCTCAGTCTCAACTTCTGTTTCAACTTCCTCTTCTTCCTCTTCCTCCTTATCTACCTCTCCTTCTTCATTCTCTTTTTCTTTTTCTTTCTCTTGATTTTCTTCATTTTCATTTTCATCTTCGTCATCATCATCATCAATATTTGCCTTCTTTCTTTTTTTCTTCCTTTTAACTTTCCTTAGTACCTATAAAGACAACACAATATATCTTTTAACAAATATAATACAACAGTCTTTTAAAGTCTCTATGCACATTCTAATGGGTTTGTTCATAATAATATTAGACTTAATTCAGGTAATAGCTCTTGATTGATGCAACCTGTCAAATCAAAGCCCTCTGCAAAATAATCTGTACTTTAACTCAGAAAGGAATATAAAAGAATATGAAGAAAAGAGGAAAAGAATTTTGAGATGAATGTAGTTAGCAGTTATAAGGACCAACTTTGTTCTTCACATTTGTAAGTGGTAAAATGAAACCTATTTATCTATCTATATACCATGGACCTCTTCCCACTTGGGAGGTAGCCAGCCAAGGCACACATCCACTCCCACCCATTGTTTCCCTCTCACCTTAGCTCCTTGTGGATGAAAGGTCATTCCTGTCTCCTGCCCACTGAATGGGTCAGAAGCAATGCAGCAAAATAAAGCACGTCCATAGCAGGGCCACTTCATTAACATGGTGATTCTCCCTCCTCATCCCCATTTTCTGTTATACTCCTCTCCCATTTTACACCTGCCTCCCTCTTTGCCTCCTTCACCTTACATTTTTTCTCTTTCTTCTTGTACCTCTTATATGCTTCCCTAGTTCTACCTTGCAACCAATCCTTGCTTGCCATTGACTATGCTTAATTTTGTTCCCTCCAATCCTCCTCATCCCACATACCATCTTTGTGCACTTTGTCACTTCCCTCCTTGAAACAGACCCATTCTTCTTCTATACCTACCTCTCCTTTATCCTTCCCTACCTCCCACACTTCCCTCAGCCTCTCCAGGTATTGTTTCTCGTTTTCTTTTTTATTCAACTTGTCAACTCTCAGCACCTCTCTACGTCCCACCCTTTTCCACCTCCTCCTCATCTATGTTTCCTCCATTCTCAATTTCCAATCAGTATTCAGTGTGGTTGAGGAGTTTGTGAGAGCAGAGGGTGAGGAAAATGAAGATGTTATAAACAACCTAATATAATGATGGAAGTACTTGAAATATTTCAATAACTTAAATAAATTGGAAATGTGGATGAGGATGATGAGGATGAGGATGAGGATGAGGAGGAATATTAGCAACTACCATACCTTCACAATTTTTGTGGTCTTTTTAGTAAATGTGATGGCTTTCCTTTTTGCTTTGATGTGTTCTCGCATTTCTGGCTGATCTTTACCATAATACAGGAGGAACTGTTTGTAGTAGTCATTAAACTGTTCTGATGTCTCACACTCATCCAATCTGCAAAAAATTATAATAAACTATTTTTCCATAAATCTAAATGTGGTGGGAAAGGGGGGAGTAGAGGTGGAGATAGAATGTAGACTGACAGAAGCAAGAAAATGCCTTGGGGGATTAAAGAGTGTCATGAGAAATAGACATTTAGGAGTGGATGCACAAGCGAGATTGTATGAAGAGGTGATTGTGCCAACAGCACTGTATGGGGCAGAAACATGGAGTATGAGAGAGGAGGAGTTTAAACGTGTTTAAGATTAAATGCCTGAGAAGTATGGTAGGGGTTACTAGGCTGGATAGAGTGAGAAACCAAGAGGTGAGGACGGGAGTGGGGGGTGGAAAAGAAGTTTGGAGATAGGGTGGATGAAAGAGCACTGGGGTGGTTTGGACACATGGAAAGAATGAGTGAAGAAAGATTAGTAAAAGAAGTGTGGAAGGCAGAGGTGGATGGAGTGAACAGGAGGGGGTGACCAAGGATGAGATGGATGGATGGGGTAAAAGGGGTGTTGAGAAAGAGGGGGATGTCTGTTGAGGAAGGGAGAAGACAGAAGATAGTGGTGAGTGGAGAATGGCTGTATACAGGTGATGCTGTGATGCATGAAAGAGAGTGGGTGGGGGATGGGGGTTTATGGAGAGGTTATGTGTGAATGATATTTTGACACAGCCCGAAGGGATTTCTCAACACCTTTTCTTTTCTGGATGAGGGGTGGAGAGGGTCACTGATTAAGTGAAGCAGCCTTGCTGTGAATGTGCTGTGCCTTGCAGCATTGCTTCTAACCCAGGGTAGTGGGCGAGATGAAGGGATGACCTGTCATCAAGGAGGAGCCAAGTAATGAGGGAGGAAGGAAGGGAGGGAGGGGTGATGAATAGGAGTGGAGTGGGTGGTGATGAAATGTGTGGGAGAGGAATCAAGCTATTTGACTTTAGCTACCTCCCTTGTAAGAGGGAAAAAGCCCTTCATGTATTTTTCCATAAACTGTGAATACTTCATAATGGGCAAAATGGCCTTTTTTTTAGTATATAGATGGTGTTTTATGAAGAAATTTGAAATGAATATGACAGGAAGATAAGAAATAAAGATGGGAGAGAGGAGGTTGAAGTAGAGGGTAAAAGGTGCTAACTCACAGATACTAAAGGTAGTAAAGGCAATATGGGAAGATGGGTAGAGTTTTTCAGGTACTTGTTGAATGCAGAGAAGGATAGGAAGGGTGTGATTATAGTAGTTATAGTAGTAAGGCATACCTAGAGAATGAAGTTGATGGAAAAGGAGAATTACTGGGCTATCGGATTAATTATTCCTTTGCCCCTGGTCTCTTGCAGAAGACTTGCAGCCTTCATGTAACCATGTGTTAATTGAGAGAATTAGGAGAACAGAGGGAGTAAATGGGGAGAAACATTGTAGGTCTATGAAAGGTAGGGGTGCATTGTACAAATTTTTGTGGTAAGGCAGATTGCAAGAAGTTTTAAGCAAAATGTATGTTTTTTGGGCTATTATGGCTCTAGAGAAAGCTATGGCATAGTGTGAGGGGTACCTGTAATTAAACAAAGGAAAGACGAGAAGAGAATAGAATATATATATATATATATATATGTGTGTAATAAAGCCACATTTTGTGAATCACGTGTTTTTGTGACTTATTCGCATATATATATATATATATATATACATATACACACACACATACACACATATAGAATATAAATAAACAAATGAAATAAAATTGTCACCTTTCAACTTCTTCCTCTTTGATGGGACGCAAGTTCTCTGGAAGTGGAGCATCAATGTCTTTCATGATAAGGTCCCCTTGGTACTCACTCATCTTGTGGAACAGGGACTTCAGATTCTCCTTCCTTGCTTGTAATTGACACCACTGAGGAAGAAGACAGTACATGTAGTATATATCAGAGGAGAGTGGAGGTGGAAAGGAAGATGGCACATAGGGTACATGAAAGAAAATGGGATTGTTTTGGGCACATGGTAAAAAATAGGTGAGGAATCCCTAGCTTAAAAAGCATGTAGAGAGTGAACATGTGGAGAAGATTAAGAACGAAATGGATGGATATGGTGAGGGGGGCTTTGAGTAATATGGGAATATCTGCTGAATATGGAAGGGAGAAGGCAAGAAATAGGTTTGAATGCAGAACAGTTGTGAATGAATTATAAATTCACATGGCCCAAAGAGATTGCTTTTTGTCCTCTTTATTTTTGCATAAGGGAACTACGTGGGAAGGCTGCCAAGTAAATGAACCACTGGAACCATGCTGTGGATGTGCTGTGTCTTCTTGTATGGCTTCTAACCCATGCACTGAGCAGAGGACAGGAATTACCATCCCCCCAAGGCATTTACTTGCTTCTCAATCTACATTCTACCTCCACTCCCACTCCTCCCTTTCCTGCCACATTCGCACCCAAATATCGAAAACTATCCACTTCCTCCACTCTCTCTCCCTTAATACTCACTTCTATTCTGCTGCCACTTTCTCCCCTTGTACATCTCATCACCTTACTTTTACCAACATTTATCTTCAACTTCCTTCTTTTGTACATCTTCTCAAACTCTGTCACTAAATTCCTCAATCCCTCCTCTGATCTTGCTACAAGTGCAGTGTTGTCAGCAAACAACAACTGGCTTATTTCCCACTTTTCTCCATTTCCTTTAATCATCTCCAACCCCTGACCCACTACTTGCATTCACCTCTCGCACCACCCCATCCATGTAAAGATTGAACAGCCAGGGTGACATAACACATCGCTGACGAAGTCCCCCTTTTTGCCCACATTTATCTTCAGCTTCCTTCTTTCACACACCTTCTCAAACTGTCACTAACTTCCTCAATCCCTCCTCTGATCCTGCTACAAGTGCAGTGTCATCAGCAAACAACAACTGGCTTATTTCTCACTTTCTCCATTTTCTTTAACCATCTCCAACCCCTGACCCACTACCCTTGCAATCACCTCTTGCACCACCCCATCCATGTACAGATTGAATTTTACTTTTACTTAAAAAAAATATATATATATATATATATATATATACACACACACACACACACATATATATATATATATGTAAAAAAAAAAAAAAAATAATAAGAATAAATAAATAAAATAGATCAAAGTAGTAAATTTCACTTTTAGCAACTCCGTAAAATACTCTGCCCATCTTCCTCTTACTGCCTTCTCTTCCTCTCTTAATTACTTTCCGATACATCTTTTTATTAGTTTCAAAATTTTCTATTACACTCTTACCCCTTTTCACATCTGCTTCTCTTTGCCTCCTTTATCTTATGCTTTACTTCTCTTCTCTTTTCTCTGTACCTCTCATATGATTCACTTGTCCTATTTTGTAACCGTTCGGTGAAAGCTTGCTTCTTCTCTTCTACAACCTTCTTTGCTTCCTCATCCCACCACTCACTACCCTTCCTTCTATTTCCTCCCATCCTCCTTGTTTCACACACCATCTTTGCACACCTTGTGACTCCCTCCTTGAACCATTCCCATTCCTCCTCCACTCCTAGTTCTACTCTGTCCTTCACTCCTCTCTCAACTTGCAAACACACTCACCTTTTCATCCCATTTGTAAACCTTCCAGAGGTCATGAATATTGAGTTCTGGCTGCACTTCTTCCTTGCGGTAGAAGGCAATGAAGGGCACTTCACATGTGGCATTCCTCATCAAATCCAAAGCATTGTAAATCTTTTGGATCATGTGATGATCTCTTCGACTTCTTGTATTAGCCTTCTCTCTCCCTTCCTGTTGAAAAAGTTATTATATACATTAAAGCTTGTATACATACATTTATATCCAAAATAGTTCCCAGCCTAGCAGATATCCCACCCATTGAAAGACCAAAGAGAAAGAGGTAACTTAGGTACAGTATTTATGTCACTTAATATATCTGAACTGTGCAGAGAGAAAGAGAGAGAGAGAGAGAAAGAGAAAGAGAGAGAGAGAGAGAGAGAGAGGGAGAGGGAGGGAGAGAGAGAGAGAGAGAGAGAGTGGATAGAGAGAGAGAGAGAGAGAGTGGATAGAGAGAGAGAGAGAGAGAGTGGATAGAGAGAGAGAGAGAGAGCGTGGAGAGTGAGAGTGGAGAGAGGGAGAGAGAGGGAGAGAGAGTGGAGAGGGAGAGTGGTGAGGGAGAGGAGAGTGAAGAGGGAGGGAGAGCAAAGGAGAGAGGAAACAGGAGGGGGGATAGAGAAAGGAAAAGGGAAAGAAAGGGAGAGAGAGAAAGGGGGAGAGAGAGACATATAGAGAAGAGAAGTAATAATAATGAGCAATTTATTAATCAAAACTTGCCTGATTGGAGATAAAAGGTTTGTAGAATGCATAATGGTAAATCCACTTGGCTTCCTGGTCAAGTTCTTTATCTCCAGCACGGTCTTCCCCTTCCCCACGAGTACGGGTTACAGGGATTTGTCGTAACTGGAAACGTTCTGGTAAGTCAGTCTTGCGGATTTCTTGATCTTGATCTGTCAAGTGACCTCTTTCCAATTCGCTTGGCTCAAACACCTAGAAAAGAAATAATACTATGACATCTGAACACATGTATGCATACTCAAGCACATGCTCAATAACTAAGATATACATAGAAAAAAAAATCAAGATATCTGCCTATAAACCCCTCAATGACCTCTATCTATATACTATGGGCTTCTTCCACCTTATAAGGATGGTAGCCAAGTCAAAAGGCCCTATTCCCACCCATTCCATTCCCATCCACAACCCTTGTTTCCCTCTTATCTTAGCTCTTTGTGGATGAAGGATCATCCCTGTTTCCTACCCACTGCCTGGGTTGTAAGCAATACAGGACACCCACATCAGGGCCACTTCACTTACACTGCAATCCCCTCCTCTTCCCCTCATTTAAAAAATAGAGCAGAAGGGGAGAAATAAATATCATCCATACATAACCATCCTCCACTTTCCCCTATCCCCTGCCTTTTCCCTTCTTTGCTCAACAGTCATTCCCCCTCTTGCTCAAAGCCCCTTTCACCCCCATCCATCCATCTCATCCTTGCTCATCCCCTCAAGCTCACTCCATCCACTTCAGCTTTCCACATCTCTTTGGCTACTCTTTCTTCATTTATTCTTTCCATGTGTTCAAACCATCCACATACCTTTTCATCAGCCATATCTGCCAACTCCCTTTCCACCTCCATTCTCCTCCTCATTCCTCACTCTATCTAACCTTGTACCTACCATATTTCTCACACTTCATCTCAAACACATTTAAACTTTTCCTTTCTGCCTCTCTTAAATTCCAAGTCTCTGCCCAATACAATGTCATAGGCACAATCACCCCTGCACACAATCTATTTGCATCTATTCCCAGATGCCTATTTCTCATGACACTTTTCAACCTCCCCCCCCACCAAGACATTTACTAGCTTCTCTCAATCTATAGTTTAACTCCACCCATAACTCCTCCATTTCCTGCCAAATGTGACCTCAAATATTTAAAATTGTCCACTTCTTCCAGCCTCTCTCCCTTACAACTTACTTCCAACTCACTGCCAACCTTTCCCCTTGTTCATCTCATCACTACTTTTACCTATGTTTACCTTCAGCTTTCTTCTATCACATACCTTCCCACACTCAGTCACTAAAAGATATTGACAGATTTAAATGATCTACTTTGGTTTAGTTCTGGTGATTTTTTCTGGAGGAAATATCAATTTCTGACTAGAGACAGGTTCTAATGTATGTATTAAAGTCCAGTACCACTTTAATTATTTTTCTTTTTTAATAACATAACTCAAGATCTTTGGGCCTTAAAAGGTTAAAACATCAAATCCTCAAAGCCCAATGACACCTCCTCTTCATTTTGTTTCAGCAAATACCAAATAATCTACTTAACTTAAGAGGGACCTTCTGTCTCAAGTCCAGTCTTATCATTTAGGAAAATATACCCTGTTGTTTGCTAAAACAGTTGCAACAGAGTATGTCAACAGGCTGGAAATAAAGAGTTCCACATGCCCTTACCTCATAAATTGATTTCTTTACAACTTTCCTACGTTCCTTCCGTCCTCTCCTCTTCTCAGGATCACCCTTATCTTCATCATCATAATAGTCATCCTCATCCTCCTCCTCCTCTTCTTCACCTTCAGCCCAATCTTGATAAACAGAGAATAATATACAAAAATAAGATACAAAATATACAATTCATAGTACATATAACAAAGGCTATTTACCCGTTAGCCCAATCATGATAGAGAATAATAATGTATGATACAAAATATACAAATTCATAACACATATAACAAAGGCTATTTCCTCCCTGTCTGAAAAAAGGAGGTACAGTGATGGTGGACTGGCTGGTGAGGTTATTTAATGTTTGTTTAAGATATATATATATATATATATATATATATATGTAAATATGTATCATTCAAGGAAAATGAAATAACTCACCATCATACTGTTCAAACTCGCCGTAGTCAAAGTCACAACCGAAAATGTCACGAGCAGTTTCTAAGCCTTCATCCTCAAATAAGACCTTTTTCTTTGGACGCTGAATAGGTTTGCCTTCATCATCCACAATAAAGTTATCATCTGAATCTTCACCTTCATCGAAATCATACTCTTCTGCTTGTGGAGGACGCTGAGGAGGAGGACCTTCCTCTTCTTCCTCTTCCTGAAATATTCATGAGCTTTAGAAACCTACAATTATATATACACTCGTGATTGATAAATCAACCCATTTCCCAGGTTCTCTCCTTCAGGAGATCCATGGTCCTTAAGTAACTGGCAATGGCTTCTGGATAACCCCACAAGCAATTCAAGGAAAAAATATTGCTGTTATCTAGAGATAATTAGTACCGTATGGGGCAGTGTGGGATGTGGTGTTCAATGCCTTTTATGCCAATGTGATGGTTGCATCTGTGACAGTTTGATTGTGTTTGTGATACCATTGAATGGTGGGATGAGGAAACAAAGAAGGTTGTAGAAGAGAAGAAGCGAGCATTCACAGATTGGTTACAAAAGAGGACGGGGGAGTCATATGAGACGTACAAAGAAAAGAAAAGAGAAGTAAAGCAAAAGGTAAAGGAGGCAAAGAGGAGAGCAGATGTGAAATGGGGTAGGAGTATGACAGAAAATTTTGAAAGTAATAAAAAGATGTTTTGGAAAGAAATAAAGAGAGGAAGAGGAGGCGAATCAAGTAGAGAAGAAAAGGTAAAAGGTACAGATGGAGAGATGATAATGGAAGAGATGGCAGTAAGGGGAAGATGGGCAGAATATTTTAGGGAGTTGCTAAATGTGAAGGAGGATAGGGAAGGAAAGATAGCTGCAGTGGGAAATACGAAGAAAATGAGAGTGATGAGTGAGGAGAATGGAGAAGATATAAGGAAGGATGAGGTGAAGGCAGTTGTAAAGATGATGAAAGCAGGTAAGGCACCTGGTCTGGATGGATGCCATGCAGAATGTCTGAAAAAGGGAGGTTCAGTGATGGTGGACTGGTTGGTGAGGTTATTTAATGTTTGCTGGAGAGAGGGTAGAGTACCGGAGGACTGGAGAAGTGCCTGTATAGTTCCTCTTTACAAGGGAAAAGGGGACACGTGTGAATGTAGTAGTTTCAGAGGGATTAGCCTGTTAAGTGTAGTAGGGAAGGCTTATGGGAGGATCTTAATTGAGAGGATTAGGAGAGGAACAGAAGGAGTAATTGGTGAGGAACAGTGTGGATTTAGGACAGGTAGAGGTTGTGTAGATCAGATCTTTGTGGTAAGACAGATATGTGAGAAAGCTATAGGAAAGGGGAAGGATGTTTTTTGGGCTTTTGTGGATCTGGAGAGGGCTTGTGATGGGGTGGACAGAGGGGCGCTGTGGGAGGTTATGCAGATTTATGGGATAGGAGGAAAGATTCTGGGAGCTGTCAAGAGTTTTTATGAGAGTAGTAGAGCTTGTGTCAGGATTAGAAATGGAGAGAGTGAGTGGTTTGAGGTAAAGGTGGGACTTCGTCAAGGATGCGTTATGTCGCCCTGGCTGTTCAACTTATACATGGATGGGGTGGTGCGAGAGGTGAATGCTAGGGTGGTGGGTCGGGGATTGGAGATGGTTGGGGAAAATGGAGAAAAGTGGGAGGTGAGCCAGCTGTTGTTTGCGGACGACACTGCGCATGTGGCAGGGTCAGAGGAGGGATTGAGGAAGCTGGTGGCAGAGTTTGGGAGAGTATGTGATAGAAGAAAGCTAAAGATAAATGTAGGTAAAAGTAAGGTGATGAGATGTACAAGGGGTGAAAGTGGCAGTAGACTGGAAGTGAACATTAAGGGAGAGCGACTGGAGGAAGTGGATAGTTTTAGATACTTGGGTGCAAGTGTAGCAGGAAAAGGTGGAGTGAAGGTGGAGGTAGAATGTAGATTGAGAGAAGCGAGTAAATGCCTTGGTGGATTAAAGAGTGTAATGAGGAATAGACATTTGGGAATGGATGCGAAGAGGAGACTGTATGAAGGAGTGATTGTGCCAACAGCACTGTATGGGGCAGAAACGTGGAACATAAGGGAAGAAGAGAGAAGGAGTTTGAATGTGTTTGAGATGAGGTGTCTGAGAAGTATGGTGGGGGTTACTAGGCTGGATAGAGTGAGAAATGAGGAGGTGAGGAGGAGAACAGGGGTGAAAAAGGAGTTGGGAGATAGGGTTGATGAAAGAATATTAGGATGGTTTGGACACATGGAAAGAATGAGTGAAGAAAGACTAGTAAAAGAGGTATGGAAGGCAGATGTGGAGGGAGTGAACATGAGGGGACGTCCTAGGATGAGGTGGATGGATGGGGTGAAGGGGGCTTTGGGGAAGAGGGGAATGTCTGTTGAGGAAGGAAGGGAGAGGACGGAAGACAGAGGTGAGTGGAGAATGGATGTATATGGATGATGTTGTGATTGCATGAGGAGGAATGGGCAGGGGGGTGGGGGGTGGGGTAGTATGTGTGAGTAAATTTTGACGCAGCCCGAAGGGATTTTCTCCCCGTCCTCTCCTTATATGCAAGGGGGGACGGAGAGGGGGAGTCGCCGATTAAATGAAGCGGCCTTGCTGTGGATGTGCTGTGTCTTGCGACACTGCTTCTGACCCAGGGCGGTGGGCAGGGTGCAGGGATGACCCGTCATCCAGGAGGTGCTCAGATGAGAGGGAGGGTGGGAGGGGTGTGGAGTGTATGTAGGGATGAAATGGGTGGGAGTGTTTTTATGCCTTTCCCTTTTTGGCTACCTCCCTTGTAAGGGGGAAAAAGCCTTGGTATATGTATGTATGTATTATATTAAGGATATGTTTTCTAGCTGGTGAGTGCAGCGGATGTAAAGTGGAACCATGAGTGGTATGTTGCATTTCATGGACATATGAATAGTTCATTAATTTTGTACATGTTGGGCATGTGAACAGGGCTGGGTTGGTTTCTATGTCTACAGCTATTAGATGTGGGAGGGCAGGTACCAATGTACTGATTGCCTTTTTTGAAGAAAATGGAACAACAGAGGGTAAAATAGTTGGAGAGTAGTGGTAAGATGACTGAATTGCGTGAATTTCTGGGCCTGATCTAGAGACCAGGTACTGGCCCCACCTCTTTGTGGAGGCGGAGGTGTGGTTTATGTGTCCACTTGCATGGAATTGTTGTCAAAGTGGATGGACAGAGTCGATGTCCACTTTTCTTCTTTGGCAGATCCAAAGCAGTATGACACCAAGAAAGCTGGACATGACATCTACATTTATAAAATTTGTTTTATTTTGTATAGTTTGTAAAATATTTGTGTTTTGTTGAGTATTGGAAACCATGTTGCAGAAGCATGGTTGAGTGTAGTTTTTATGAATTGTTTGTAGGTAGTATTTAGATTTTCCTTCTGTCGTCTACGTGCTCTCTGAATGTTTTATCATAATATATTCCATCACACAGACTTTACTCTGTCCTTGTACCCAATAGCATGTGATACACTAAAACTAATCATTCTTTACTGTGTACTTACATTGCAAATCAATCACACACCAAACCAATAATGAAATGGTAAAACTTTACTTACATCCCCAGATCCCTGAAACAATTCATCTGCAATCTGTTCTCTGGCATCTCCTTCACCCTCTGAATCTTCGTCTTCTATCCGTTTCAAACGCTTAAACTTTTTCTAAAAGATTAGAATGAAATATTAATCATTACAAACATATGAAATATTTATTTCCTTTTCCATTCTATCCATAAGCTATCACAACTATATGCATATTACAATCTTTAAATCCATGTAAGGGCTTACCTTCCGATCAATCTTAACACCCATGTTTTCTTCAATGAGATCCAAGTCATCTTCATCTAAATTGTCTGCATCTAAGTCATCATCATCATCTTCATCCCGTTTTCTTTTTCCAGTATCACTTTCTGACCCACTCCCTCCATCCTCTTCATCATCGTCATCTATCACACTGTCATCAATAAAACCTTTGTTTTCTTCCTGAATCTGAGCCTCTGCAATAAAAACCCAAACAAGTTCACTGGTAACGTTACCCATTCCATCATACTGTAATTGCTCATAATGCAATGTGCTAATTAAAGTGTCCAACACAAGCTCTAACAAAATATGAATCATAACTTTCAATTTAGACATCTAGTTCCCTAGAGAAGGAGGAAGAGGAAAAACAAAAGAAAATAGTAGTCTTTCCTACAATGTTGCTATTCAGGAATTTTGGGCATGTAAACACCAATTTAATTAAACTTAGAGAAAGACTAAGGAGGAAATGGGGTCTCAAATGATCCTATTTTACCCCACATCTGCCTCTGATAAATTAAACTGGCTGGTGAAACCGAGAATAAAATCTGTGAATAGTGCCACCACAGCAAAAGTGAAGCACATCAATATGAAGTTCTACAGCTGTGATTTTTCATTAACTGAAGGTATGAGTACAGAATACGAGATTACCTTATTGTACTATAAATTTTATCAGGACATCCATTTTCAACAGCAAAGTAAAAACATATAAAAAAGCACTCCATTTTTCAAATTATATCCAACACACAAAAAATTGTCAGCACATGAATGTGTAAGAATAAGTATTTATTCAAATTTGTCCAAATAGGTAGAGAGAGAACAGGAAGAGAGAGGGGAGAGGAAAAGAGAAAAGAAAAAAAAAGAAAAAAGAGAAAGAGAGCGAGAGAGTGTTTTGCAATAATTACCATCATCTTCTTCTTCCTCAGAGGAGTCGGAATTCAGTTGCATTTTCTTCAATTTCTTCTTTTCAGTTTCATCATATTCTCCCTCGTCCTCCTCACTCTCCTCTGCTTCTGAGTTAATGAAGTGTGACATCCTGCAATACAAATGATGAAATGTAAGTTAATATGAATCTTTATGATGTTTGGCGATTTTTGGAGAAAACTGAAAGTTATATCTAAGATAAAGGTAATAATGATATCCAAGAGTGGAGGGCACATGTTGCAATGTTGAGTAGTGGGATAATGAAATAGGTACGAAGTTATCTACAGTTATCTGGAACAGATAAATATGGTGGGGAAAACGGAGGAGGAAATTGGCCATAGAATGAGGGAGGGGGAGACAATAGGTGCCCTGTGAATAGTACGGAGAAATAAAAATATATCAGTGGATGTTTTTCATTGCTTCCACTAATAACTTTACATTGTCTATCGTCTGTATACCAAAAGTGTCTTATCCCTTTTACAGGAGGTAGCCAGCCAAGGCAAGAACCCACCCCAACCCATTTGTTTCTCTTTTATCTTAGCTCCTTTTTGAAGAGTTATTTCCATCTCTTGTCTACTGCCTGATGTAGAAACAATGTATTATGACACAGCACATCCACAGTGGGGGCCCACAACTTCATTTACTTGGCAACCCTCCCTCCATGTCTCGTCATGCAAAAATAAAGAAGAAAATCCCTTTGGGTTGCTCCAATCTATTGTCCATTCACAACAATTCTATTTCTTCCCAAATCATCCCATTATTCTTTTATCAGCCCTATATGCCAGCTGCCTTTCCACCCCAGCTCTCCTCCTTCCTCATTATATTCATCCTCATAATACCCACCAAAATTCTCAAACACATTTCATTTTTTTTCCTCTCTGCCTCCTCTAAATTCCAAGTCTGTCCCTTCATATAATTTTCTCTCTACATCCATCCCCAGATACCTATTTCTCATGACAGTCTTCATTCCATTAAACATTTACCTGCTTCCCTCACTCTACAGTGTACCTTCACCATCACTCCTCCATTTCCTCCTACATGTGACCCTAAGTACTGATAACTATCCACTTCCTTTCATTCCTTTCCTTTAAGATTTCTTTCTTTCTGTCATTTCATCACTTTGTTTTTAATCACATTTACTTTCAACTTCCTCTTTAAGAACATTAAGAACGGAGTACCACAGGGCTCAGTTCTATCCCCCACATTATTTAATCTATACAAGCATGACTTACCCACGCCAGACACCTCAGAAATACAAATCTCTTCCTACACAGACGACATAACAATCACATGCACACATCGTAACACAGACACAGCTGCAGAAATAATCCAGCCTTACCTTGACACACTCAACACATGGTTCATCACAAACAGACTCAAAATAGCTCCAACCAAATCTACAGCAACACTTCTCACCAACTGGACAAAAGAACACAAATACATACCTCATCTCTACATCAACAACACTCTAATACCACACACACACACACACCGAAAATTCTTGGTGTAACATACGATACATCCATGTCTTTCAAACAACACCTCACAAACATAAAAAACAAATGCACACCTAGACTTAACGCACTTAAGTCAATCACTGGAACAACATTTGGACAAACAAAGAAACTAATATAACAATATACAAACAATGCATACGCTCAGTGATGAATTATGCGAGTCCTGCGTGGGCTCCTAATCTCAGTGAGACACACCACAACACCCTTCAAATCATACAAAACAAAGCCCTAAAAACAATTACAGGCTGCACAAATACATCACCTACAGACCATTTACACCATGAAACAAAAGTCCTCAAAGTCAAGGACCACCTCGACATGAGAGGCACACAAACACTTGCTGCAGCCACCACAAACACATCACACCCGCTACACTACATAGCAGAACACCCACACACACCAAGAAACATTAAAACTACACCCAAAGACCTTTATTACACACAGATACTCTCTTCTCTTCCTCCACAACCACCAAATACCAGCCTCCGGAAACATATTCATAATCATATCACTCACCGCTCCATTAACACACTGAAAGACAACACACTGCTGCATGCCAGACCCCCTGATATCCACCCTTCTGAATCCTCTCTCCCACGTAAGGACAGAGTCCACTTGGCCAGACTGCGATGCGGTCACCACCCAGCACTTCTAAGCTACCAGAAGAGGCTGGACGACCGTGTTGTGAACAGCTGCCCAGGTTGTAACACTTCACCCCATACCATACAACACATAATGGAAGACTGCATTATACACAATCATGCAAGCAAACAACACAACATACACTCTATAAAGGATTTGTGGGAAAACCCAGTTTCGGCTGTGGCCTTCCTTGGGGAGACGGGACTGCTCGGACAGACAGTCTAGGGAACGACAACAACAACAACTTCCTCTTATCACGTATCTTTCCAAAATACATCACTAACTGCCTTAGAACCTCCTCTGACCTAGCCATAAGCACAGTGCAATCAGCAAACAACAACTGGTTCACCTTGCACTTTCCTCCACTTTCTTTATACATCAGTCATTTCCAATTTTCTGCTCAGTACCCTCACAGCTACCTACTGTACCACTCTATCCATGCACACATTGAATAACCATGGCAACATAACACATACCTGGGAAAGCCCCACCTTCACCTCAAACAACTCACTCTCACTAAAGTAAAACTTGTGGCAACTGATATGTATAGGAAAGTAGCATGGATGCAGAATGCAAAAGAAAATTCATGAAAAAGCAGTTGGATATATGATATTCAAAGGTTATGTTCAAAATTACAAAACATGAAAGGAATGACTGAGTTTATGAATAGAATAGGGTATAAATGGGACTGGGAGAAATAACAGAACACAACACCCTGAGTTTGTTTGATGCATCTATTCCTGAGAATAGATGAAAGTAGATACCCTTGGACTAAAAAAATAACAGGAGCAAGACCATTGGGTACACCAAGGAAAAAGTGGATGGATGGGGATGAATGAAGGTCTAAGAGATATGTAAGAATGTGTGAGTGGGTAACAAAGTGTGTTAGGGAAGAGTTTGTAGACTTAAAGCAACAACTGATTCCATGTGAAGGATGTACCAGTAATGAACTAGCATTATTACTGAGGAGAAGAAAGAAGATGAGGAACCTACACTAGGAGACACATAGCTGCAGTTGAAGCCATTACCTTTGCCCTATGTGCTTGGTCTGTTGGGGCAGGTAACAGTCACTGCTGTGAATTGGAGACAAGTGTGGAATTTGAATCCACAACTAAGTGAATACAAGAACAGGATGTTTCCAATTATGGCACCAACACACAGGAGAAGAAAGTACAATTTTCAAATGGTCTTAGGAAGGTGGGAAGAGTGTGATGAGGTGCCTCTCCCATGCCTAGCCACCTTACTTGTGGGTAATGGCACATAGGCTGATAAGAAATTACATTACATGCATACCTGACATTAAAATTAAATGGGCAAATTTTGTTTCTGTTGCACATGAACCTAGGCCATACATATGCAAATTAAATAATTTTAAGGTTATGTTAAATACATGCCTCAATCAATCTGGATTTTTTTTTTTTACCCTTTGACTATGATGTCTTTTTAAAAGGTAATTATGGTACACAAGTCAATTCTATGACCCTGGTGAAATGCCTTCAATTGTATATTATATCAATCAATCTCCTGAAAATGTACGGCTTTCAGGTAACTGACAACAGTCACCAGATCGGCCCAAGTATCACTCAAATATGGAGTTAATACCTGGAGGGATTTGTGAGAGCAGGGAGTTTGATGGTCAGCCTTGAGGTGTTTATTTTGTGATCTGAGACTGAATGCATTTTTCTATGTATGCATTGTGCGGTGCTGGTAGTCGGTTATGATGTTTGAGTAATATACTACTGGTGTCATTTTTGTTGTTGTGTCCCTTTAATTATTCTTGTGTAATGTAACAAGTTAACCAGGTGGGGTTGAGGGTTTTTGCACTGAACTGTGTACCTATCATTTGAGTAGGACTCTGGTTTCTGTACACATGTTTTATTTGGGTAGTTTTAATGCATCCTGTTATTTTTCTCAGTGCTTTATTTTCTATAGTTTATATGGTGTTTACATTTTTCTGAATGTTGGGAACCATGCTGTGGAAATGTAGTTCAGTGTCTTAACAACTGTCTGCAGTCAATGAACAGTCTCCACCCGTCCTACTAAACTTGGTATTTCTATTCTCTTGTTGATTTTCAGTCAGGTCTCTGTGACCTGATTTGAGAGTACTATATGTATAACCCAGAATTTTTCAGTTCTTTTTCAATGGACGGGTTTGGCCATTCAATTTAACCTTTACATTTTTCTTTGAGTCATGGTTATTAGGAGTGAGTATTGTTACCAATGATTTTTTTTAAGGGAGTCCTCCATTCTATTATTTCTAAGCCATTGTTCTAGTTTGTTTAAGTGGGATTGGGTGTTCTTAGCTATTCATTAGTTGCCATGCTAGACTATCATCAATATCGATAAACTTTCCTAATTGTTTACTTGGCAAAAATCTGGGGATAAATTGAAGGACAACCATCACACAAGGTAATGTCTGACATGAATTTGAATGTTGGAGCAGGGCAGCCCCTGAGCATAAATTAAACTGAACGGCTGAAGTTCAACGGGAAATAATGGGGCTGCATTTGCTGTCAATGGGAGTGCATGTAGATTGCACAACCATAGAAAATTTATATAATGAAAACTATACATTTGCAGAATATCTTCATTAAGAAAAGTTTATGTCATTGGAAAGGCAGGTTACTCTAGAAGACTAAAACAATAGCACATGTGGTGGACTGCAGAGTTACTCTGATGAGCTTTCTGTCCAGCCAAAGTAAGGTCTGCACTATAATATCAGAGGGATCAGTGCTTAGGTTACTACTTTTCCTTATAATGATAGGAGACATTGACCAAAATCTGCATGTAGATGAAATTCAGGTTTTGAGGCATATCAAGTCTGCAAAAAATATACCCCTATTACAGGAAGACCTGCACTGATATGAACCGATTCCAAAGATATGAAGATGAATGAAGTCAAACTTGACTTATTAAGATATGGACAGCAACATGAAATAAAGAACTGCACATGATACAAAGCACAATATGCTGACATATCACCTAAGGAGCACATTCAAGATTTTTGGATCTGTAGGAGTACTATTACATCTTTCATACTTCACATAAATTCCACAAGAGAAACTGCCAGAATGCTATTGTGATGTATTTTGTGAACTTTCCATAGAAGAGCCAGATTATGTATGTTAATAATGTGGAAGACTTGTTTGCCAAGGAGACAATCCTGTTCTTAACTATGGTCTCGTCACAAGACAGGCATGGTCAAAACTAAAGCAATACAGATGAGTTTTACCTACAGGATTAAAGGATTACACATGCTGAAGTACTGGAAGAGGCTTGCTATATTTACTTCAGAGAAGATAGTATTGTGTGATATCCCTGGAAAATACTAGAAAGATTTGTTCTAAATACAGACTTCTAGAAAGATTTGTTCTAAATACAGACTTCTAGAAAGATTTGTTCTAAATACAGACTTAGATGTCATTCATCACCCAGGAAGAGAACAGTTGTGCTTCTGAGAAAAACAGAGGCCATTACACAAAACTAACTGGTAACAGCGCATGGGTTCTATTCCAGTATCACACAAACACATTTTTCATTTCCTTCTAATTGAAATTAGTAAGATCTATTTTTTCAATGGTATTGTTCTATGTACTATTAGGTTAAGTTAGATTATGTTAGGTTTGGTTAGCTTAATGTAAGTTATATTCGGAGCTATTGGACAAAAAAATCGTGCTAAATATCCATGTCTACATCATTCAGGAATTTTACCAGTGCATTACACATGTTTTTTTTTTAACAATGGAGCTAGGCTGCTTAATGCAATTCCCGGAGTTATGAGAGAGTTGGCAGGAGTACCAGTGGATTTCAAGCAGAGTTGAGAGTACAATCCCAGAGCCACATATCTACCAATACTCTAATTGAATTGAGAAGATTTGGGCTGCCTGGGAGCAGCAGAGGTTCACCTTAACTATGTCCTACATGGATGAGATCGCACAAAGTAAGTTATCACGGGCCATACTTGTGAGTTGAATATATATTTAGAAGTGCTCGAGTGAAAAGTCAAACGACTGACAACCACAACCACCGTGCTAGTTCTCTATACGCTATCTAATGACTGATACTGGTGTACACCAAACTTGACCAATTACTACATGTGTATTAAATCCAAAACTTTGCGTTGCAGAAATCAATATTCATGTTGACAAATATTCTGCATTTCTTATTCCTTAACCCTATTTCCCTGGACCGTGCCTACTGTTTTCTTGTTCTCTAGTGAATCACAAAATACAGTGAATGGTACATAAACTATACTTCGTATATATCCCAACAGCTTCAGCTAAAGGCTTTATCGGCAATATTCCCAATATACATTCATGTAAATTCAACAAGGACGTACCTGCCGCAGAATGTATTGTTTTGACTCGGACCAATATGGCGTCCTAGAGGTAATCCTCATGATGCGATAGCTATAGAATTTAACAATAAGTGCAGTCTTCAGTTAATGGATTATAGCAATTCTAATATCAATAATACATGAAATATAATACCTGCATTATTAATTAAAAAATTATAGGATCATTGTAGCAAATAAGTTTTATTGTGTTTTGTTAGACCTTATCAATATTGTGATTTATAGCGTTCGAGTTCGTAATACATAAACAAACTAAACTGAATTCCGCATTACTTTCGGCCCACTTATTTTCAAGAAAACTCAAAAGTTTTCATTTAATTCACTCATCTAAGGTATGCAGAATTGATAGCAATTAGTTGTGTTCATGGAGTTCCCCATCCAGATATTATTTGCATGAATTGTATTCGCCTCTTAAACAAAAATTCGACTGGCCATATTGCCATAACAACACTTCAGTAAGGACAAGTATATATATGTTGTAAACCGGTTAACCTTGTCGCCTTGTTTAATTGTTATTTAAATATAGAGTAGAGTATACTCAGTTCATAGAAAGGGCTATGGTATAAGCCAGCTAATAGTATAAAGAACTTATAAGGGTAGGAAAAGTGTAGGTTCTGACATGATCGATTCGTATTTTCACAAACAAGAGTGAGTTTGACTAAAAACAGTAAATTGAAAGAATAATATTAATAAGTTCTCATTAGAAGCTGAACATTGAACTAAAAGAATGCATGATGAGTGAAGATCACGAGTGTAAGTTTTGACTCGTAACTAAAGTACATGTTTGATACTGAATCTATGTCTATGACCCACAGTCATGAGTACTTTTTTTTTCTTGGTGGTAGTTATTACAGTCAATATGGAAAACTTTCGGACGTTCTGATGACATTCCTGGGTATACTTAAATGAGTTTGTTCTGGTCAGTGTCAAGTGACTTACTCCAGCTGAAAGGAACTTCATGGACAAAGTCAAAGAGGAGCCACACAATTTCTGATTTGGCCCAACTCACTGCCTTATGACAAGAAGTGTTACTGCCCTGGACCTCCAGACTTGGCAGGATAGAAGAATCAGAAGAAACATAATACATGAATGAAACTTACAAAATGAAACTTACAAGTTGGATTTGAGGATACCGTAACCCTCTACACTATTCTTCCAGAGGAACATAAAGACTTGAGAGGGTACAATAGTCCCTTAAGGAGTTAAGCCACAAAAGTGTGGTAACTGAAGAACAACTACAATACTAAAAGGAAACTGGTTCCTCATCAGTCATTAATTACTGGATTGCACTTCCTGAGAGTCCAATGAGCACCCAAACAATGACAATAATTAAAGTCCAGTATGATAGCTATTTAAAAGTAAAGTACTGTGTAAGAGATCTTAAGAGGTGGGGATCACAAGAAGCAGCCATTCATATTTCTTCACAGTGTATGCATAGGTAAGTATTCATAGGTAAGGTTACTCATTTAGTTTGAGCTGATGTCAGGCAATTTTGTTTATTTTAGAGAAACCCCATGACCAAAGAGGTTATGAGGTGTATGATTAAGCTCTGAAAATCTTTAATGGCATGCATAGATAGAGAAAGTGTCAGAAGTTTAGGTATTATTTTAGTTGTGCACACATACGCGATATAGCATTAGAAAATTAAATATTAATTTTGTAAATTATAATGCATGAATGTAATGTGTGATTTTCTTGGTGGGAATAAAAACAAAACAAAAAACCTTGCTACAAGAATATTTACTAGCAAACGAAGCTGCTAGGATACGGTACGGATGCCATGCCAGTCCAGTCACTATCAGACGACGGCTTTCACATTATAGACTGGGTGTTCTCCAACACCAGGTGACATTAATAAGTGCTGTTACAAAGACAATAGGGCTTCCTTGGACTTTATGAGAGAACACGGAGTTCTGCCATTGTCTGTTAATTGCCCAAGGTACTATAATAATCTGGCCTTCAGCATCCGTGATGACGACGATGACCCGGATGATCTTTAGAATTTGAGGTACTGAATTACTAAACATTGGTGAGGTTACATAAGTTAGGTTAAAATAGACTAATTTACCATCCTTTCATTTCTTCGACCTCGCCACCTGTCAAAAGAAACATGGCATATCATGCAACCACCACAACTTTGTTAATTAGAAAATAGGTTTTAGCAACTTTTTTTATATTGATTTCTGCCAAGAAACCCTCATATTACGTTGATCTATTATAATTTACAAAATTAATGATTACCGGTAATTTTCTATTGCTATATCATGTAGGTGTGCACAACTAAAACTTTACTGAAGTTTATTCTCATGAAAAACAAGGACAAAGCTAAGATTCTCTTAGTTGGGGAGGGGGGGATAGCTATACCCGAAAGTATGTAGATCAAAATGTATAAACCTTTCCATTGCTCAAGGTCTCTCTTACAGGAAACCCATGGCTCCCAGGTAACTGGCAAAAGCTACTTGATAGGCACATAGGTTATTCAAAGAAGAAATGTGTTGTTGGCCAGGGATAGTTAGTGTGGAATGGTGTAGGATGAAAGGCTCAGTCTCCTCTGTGTGACAGTCGCATCTAGGACAGTTTGATTCTGTGGCTAGGCCTGATGCCTTGGAACTGGATACTAGCATGTAATTCTTGCTTCTCTTAACCACTTCAGTATGAGTCAAATTCTTGCACACAGCATTGGATGCCTGATTATAATGATGCATCACAATATTCATATTATAAAATATAAAGTCACTGCTGAGTTACTCATTCTCTTTCACTCTTAGTAATAATAAACACAGAAAATGCAATCAAGGCAGTTTACAAAATTCGGGGGTCACTCAGCTACAACTACAAAATAAGTATAATCAGGATGCTAATACCTGTATCCTTGTATATCTACTTGCACCTCATGATGCCTACATATATGTCATCATATGGAAAAGTTAACTACTTCGGTATGATGATGCCTATGTAGATGTCATGGGATGTGAGAGGGTACACAAGGATGCTGGTGTCGGTGTCTCATATATTTTTTGTAGTTGTACATGAGTTAAACTCCAGATTCTGTGAACTGGTTTGATCACATTTTCTGGGTTTATTACTACTCAGAGTAGAAGAGAACGAGTGATACAGCAGTGACTATACAGTGAGACCTCTCATTAACGGATGTTAATTAGCTGTGTTTGTGGTATTTTCGCTGTGTTTTCAGTGTTTTTGGTGCTGTTGTTTAGTGCGTGCCATCGCTATGCCACACAAAAACCACTCCAAAACACTGCAAACACAGCTAATTAATGTCCATTAATGAGAGGTCTCACTGTATTTCATAATGTGAGTAGTGTGATGTAAATTACATATGGCAGCCAATGCTGCAAATGAGAATTTGTGTCATACTGAAGTGATTAAGAGGGATATTTTTCTCTGTGGCTGATGTTGGCAGTTGGTGAAGTATTAAGTTTTGTGGCCTGTCTTTAAGAGCTTGTTTAGTGACCTGGGTGTGTTGTGTTTTTGTGTGGATGTATGGTATAAGTATACACTAGGGTTGCGCAATTTGACAACCCACATTTCGACATTTCATAGATTTTACCTCCATAAATTCCTACCCCTAACTCCTAAGCCTTAATTCAGTACCTAACAAGTTTGACATTCAAACCATCTTAGTTTGTCTGTTAAGATAAAGGTGATTTGCATTTCAACACTTAAGAAAATGCCCTAATCCTGTCAAATTGTGAGATCAGACAAGTGGAACCTGAAATTGCTTTATTACATTACTCAAAACAATATATGAAGCATATATTGATTAGAGAACATATAAACCTAGGTATGGTCTTATAACCTGTATGGGTACCCACTGACCAGTACTTAGAATTTACCTAGCAGTTGTATTTTGATAATACAGGTAAACGTCGACTTACGATGGCCGCGACTTACGATTGTTCGACTTTACGATGACGACGACGACGACGACGATATGATAATTTAACCCCTTCCATACGGTGCCGCACACGTAGGCGTCATGAGGAGCAAGCGGATTCGCGACGCTGCCATATCGGCGTCTTGATTATATCTATTGTAGTCGCCCCTGTGTTTTTACATTCTCTCAAATGTGCCCTAAATCCCATTCTCTGTGGTTTTCAAAATTCGCGGGTGAAAGAGAGAACGATCGATATAAGCGGTGACTATATTTTATGATGCGAGTATTATTACGTCACGTCGTACGGCTGGCATTGGCTGCTGCCCGCGAGATTTAGTTCCGTACTGAAAATACATATTATAGTGTTTGAATATGGTAAAAAGGATAAAAATAATTAAATAAACTACTGTACATGTTTAATAGGCTATATTCAGTATCTCTGGTGGTTAATATACAGGTAGGCTAGGTACAGTGACCACGGAACAGTGATACACAAATTGGGGATCGACTTACGATGAAATCGTCTTACGATGGCTCTATCGAAACCTAATGCCATCGTAAGTCGACGTTTACCTGTATACTGAAAAGTATGGTTGAAAAAGTGAGTTTTGAATACCAGAATCTAGATTTGGACAAATACTTACAGATGATCCCTGATGGACCACCCTAGTACCTGGGTACACCACGAACTGCAGGGCAGCATCCAGTTCACAAACCAACCAGTTTGTGTTAAAGAAAGAGGACTCTTGGGAAGACGGCTGTGAGGAAAGCCCTCTAGATCCAATGAACTAAACAAAGAAGAAGATGTAGTAAATAAACAGTATGTCCAAACTCACAGCAAAGCACAAAAAATAGAATCAACAAATTTTCTTTTATTAATTGAAATAATTGTTGAAGTGAGCATACAATTTCTATTATTTAATTAAAACAGGTTCTCAAAATGACATTCCAACTTTGTAACAATACTGAGATGAGAATAATTGCCTAACACTGAAGTATTAAAAGAAATATTAACATACTCTGAGCAGGGGTGGGGTTAGAGGCCTGTTTGGCTTTCCCTCTCTGGCTATGCTCCTGATTGAAAACACAGGAAACAAGAAGGGCAAGGAACAGGTTAATTATGTTGTACAAGATTCAGAATGGTAGGGTGAGCTTACCTGTAAATACATACATACATATACCAAGGCTTTTTCCCCCTTACAAGGGAGGTAGCCAAAATGAAAAAGGCATAAAATGATTCTAACCCATTCCATCCCTAAATACACTCCACTTCCCTGTAAATAAATACATAAAATGCTAAAGAGAAAGGAAAACAGTAATGATATGCTAATAGAAATCCTATTTGCCAGGGCAATTTGAAAGGATCATGGTAGTATGCACATCACACCCTGGTTGGCATTATACAGAGTACTGTCCTACTGACTACAACTTTAGAAAGTTAACTAGAATTGATCAAATGGAGAGCATTGGTAAAAGTACAGTAAGCATAAGGCCAGCTATAGATAAGATAGATTTATAAGGAAATATTTTTTTTTCAGTCATAGAGTGGCTAATTTCAGGAATGATTTTGTGAACATTTGTGGAGGATGAATCCATAAAAATTTTAAATGAAGGTGGATATATCTGTGGATGAAAGGGGCATGATCAGTTGGTCAATTAATCAATCTTGCCCCAGATCTCTCTTGTAGAAGACTCATGCCTTCCAGATAACCAGCAACAACCACCAAATTGGCCCAGAAATTATTTTGGAAAGAAATACAATGTATGGTTAGGGTGGGCAGTGCTAGATGAAGGGTTCTGGGTCTTGGATGATGGCTAAAACTAGGGAACCCTGTTTATGCCAGTGTGGTGGTTCCCCTGCTGTACCCAGCTGGCAGCACCTGTGTGATACAATGGGATGGGTGAGCAGGGCCAAGGGGTCATGCACAGAACTGCACACTCATCATCTTCTTGTGGTGTGCTATGGGGATGATTTTGGCTTCTGCATAGAAATGTACCATTAATGTGGTTTTGGTGCATCTCACCACCATTCCCAGTGCTCCATTTTACACTGCAAGGTGTCCTTGTTAGTTCTTTCAGTTGTTGGGAAACACAGGTGAGTGTGGCTCCCAAGAACCACTTCTAGACTCTAGTTCAGGTTTTTTTCTGCTTATCAAAGGATGTACATGTTATTGGTCTTGGTATGCTCACTCTCTTGCCAGATCCTACCATCATGTCTTGATGCATGGGCTGAAGGTCATGTACAAGAGTAAGGTCCATGAGATTTCTGGGTTCCCTTCCAATGGAAGGGCCTGGCCATCCAGCCCCGCTATTGGATGCTTTCTTGATCCATGGTTGTCTGAAGTGAGCAGTGTCACAGTTGATTTTTGAGGGGAAGTCCCCATTCTGTCTCTTCAAAGTCTTTTTTTTTTTTTTTTTTTTAAAATTAAATTTGGGTGTTCTTTAGGAGCCATTCTACAGTTGCTATGCTGAGTTACTCTTGTCAGGTCATCTGCTCAGTTTAATGCTCCAAGAGGGAGGTCGCCTAATTAATGAAGTGGCATTGCTCTGGATGTGCTGTGTCTTGCGACAGTGCTTCTGATCCAGGGCAGTGGACAGGATGTAGGGATGACCCGTCATCCAGGAGGTGCCAAGATGTGAGGGAGGGAAAAGGGTGGAGGGGAGTGGAGTATGTAGGGGATGGAATGGGTGGAAGTGGTTTCTATGCCTTTTTCTTTTTTGGCTACGTCCCGCATAAGGGGGAATAAAACCTTTGGTATATGGATATGGATGCATATAAGGAGTGCTTTAGAAACTTGGAAGACTTGCAAGCTTTTTTTTTATATTTTATAGTCATCTATAGTTGTTTTGTGCTTAGTATGTTGTGTAGAAAATTTGTGTAATGGTGTTGCCATGCTGTATCACACAGTACTGTACTAGGTATACATTTGCTACAAATATATCCTTATTTTTTGGCTTTTATAGATGATGGAACATAGTAGACATAATTGTGCTCATTAATCTATTTGTGCCCTGAGTTAACTTAGTTAAATTATATGGCATCAGTTAGAATAATATATCAAATGTACATCATGGGCACAGACGGGTTAATCAGTATAGCCTTAACTCATTCTTGCCCAGATTATCCTTTAGCAGAATCAATCTAGCATTAACTAGAATAAATTATCAAAACTTCAGTGCAGGCTCAAATGGGTTAATATCACTTGTAAATAGAATTATGAAATAATTATGCAAATTAAATAATTTCATCTGAAAGAGCTGCATTACAATTTCTGTATAACTTTTTGTTTGTGCAGTTTGGTGAGTTGGAGACAAGGATGAAGTGCAGCTGTCCCTTGAAGGAGTGGTGTGGATGAAAACCTCAGCCAGTCACAATGCTCTCGGGGTCAAAGAAGAAAGACCTCACCACGAGCTGTGACAGTCTGGCTGGCAAGTACATCAAGAAAGAATCTCCACCTGTACTCCCTATCATCAATGTATGGACAAGTACCTCAGCCAACTTTTATCAGACAACTCCAAGCAAGCGCAAGAATGCCACAGCCTTGCCATACCAAGGAAGTGGAAATCCTTCAACCCCACAGACATCACCTCTTGTGCAGAAGTATTCTTCTGGTGCACGCACGCCTCAGAGTAGTGTTCCACCTAGTGGCACAGAAGGGAAGTACACTCCAAATAGTGGAGAGCTAGTTCCTAGAATGGGGGCTCTCAGCCTTGCAAGTGGAGGAAGTCTGAATGGCATTCACAAGCCAGTCACCTCATCACAAGGTGTCTTTAACCAGACATTTGTCAATCATTTTGCTGGGTCTCAGCGGAATATAGACCAAGGGCTATATAGTCCAAACCCTGGTAGGTGTGCGATTGAAGCAGCTTCACAGCAGCACCAAGATAATTCCAATTTTTCTTTCATGTTGCATAGCAATCAGCAACAGCAGCAACAGCGACAGGTTACCCAGTCAGGTGCACATATTAGGGGTGGTTCACCACAGCCACCTTCTCCACGCATTGAACAGGAGTTACCGTTACCTCCAGGATGGTCAGTAGACTATACACTCCGTGGTCGCAAGTATTACATTGATCATAATACCAAAACTACTCACTGGTCACACCCTCTTGAAAAAGAAGGCTTACCTGCTGGTTGGGAGCGCATTGAGTCCTTGGAACATGGTGTATACTATGTCAATCACATCACCCGTCAGGCCCAGTATGAGCATCCATGTGCACAACAGTATCTTCAGCAAATTCCTGAAGGTGCACCAGTTAATCATTCCAGAGCACCAATTCCACATCACACAGAATTCCGGCAACCAGTTTCACTGATGCCAGCTTCTCCATATCTTTTAGAAGAAATTCCATATTGGTTATGTGTTTACCTGAAAGCTTCCCCCAAATATGACCGAAAACTAAAGTGGCATCTTTTTAGGCTTCCTGAACTAGACTGTTACCAAGCTATGTTAAATAGATTATATAAACATGAAACTAGTGGCATTGTCATGAGCTATGAAATGTACCGCATTGCTCTAACTAGAGAAATTGAGAGGCGAATGCAGCAGCAGGATCTTACAGGTGGAGGAGAGAACGAAAGTGGTGCTATTATTACAGAGATTCCACAAGAGGCAGAAGTCAAAGAAAATATGACCAACCCAGATGCAGTTAAGCAGCAGATTTTGAATACAGACAGTTTATTTGAATCTAAAGTGTGATTTTAGGATGTGTGATAGAAGTGATGTTATACAGTTTAGATATTTTTAATGGACCCATTAAGACATTATTGAACCAAGATAATAAGAAAATTAAGTGTGAAATTTCTATATACTCAAAACCTTTGCAACAAAAGGTTCATGAAATTTTTATTTAGTACATGACTTTACACCACTGTGGCACCTTGATAGCCATAGTATATCCAGTAAGGAGTTACATTATGTGGGTAAGTTATAGCTTACACTTCTATATTGTTTAATTGAATTAGCTTATGAAGATATAATCTAGTGCAATCTGTAGCTCATGGAGTATGGTATATTTGACTGCATGAAAGAGAGTATAATATGTAATCATATATTTATTTTCAGAGCAGCTGTTTTTACATGTACTCTAACAGAGTAGATGATTATATGGATCAATTCTATGTTTGTAGATAGTTTACTGTTAGATATGATTTTATCATAGAACTTTTCAATGTAGATTTTTAACTGGATGCAAATATGATTTTACATACATACATACATACATATACCAAGGCCTTTTCCACCTTTCAAGGGAGGTAGCCAAAAAGAAAAAGGCATAAAATCATTCCCACCCATTTCATTCCTATATAAACTCCACTCCCCTCCACCCTCCCTCTTATCTTAGCACCTCCTGTTGTTATATTGCATGCAGAAAACTGATTCAAGCCAGACCTCTTTATCTTCTATACATCTAGCATATAGTAAACACACCATCAGTGAAATACAGGTTTATGTACAATCAAACAGTGAAATATTTTAATTCAATTGTCTGAAAGCTGTTAAAAGGTATGATTGATGTCATGCATCATATAGCATATATACATATACCTTGATATTTGATATGGATCATGACAGGCAATAAGACATATCCCTTGTATTTCATATGATATTATAATGGAAAGCAAAGTATACCACATTTCTGAAATCTCACACTTACCCCAAAGCCAATGGCACTTATGTCATATTGTATCACAAAATCCGAAGTATACTTTTCTTTGCAGTGATATTTGTATGTAGAGGTGAACAACCCTTACCCTTCCTGAATGATAGTGGGAGTGGCTAATTCATATATAAATATAAAAAGCTATCATTCACACATACTCCTCCATCCTATCTTTGTCAGCTCATCTAGGTTTTCATTGTTGTAGACACGTGTACTTAGACCTTTATTTCTTGACACCCTCTGCTAGTGGAAATTTAAAAGTTCAACCACATATTCCCCTTTGCTATAGTGATGTCCTGTATGAGAGACTGTAGAGAGTGACCCCCTGGCCCACTCTGGAGACTATCACAAACATATATGGGTATATCCCACCAACTACATCAACCCCATGAGGCAGACAGTCTAGGGAACGACAACAACAACAACAACAACAACCCCATGAGGCTTCATCCCACAACCCCAACCACTCAACTCAATAAAGAAAATGCGTACTGGCAGGTGATCTAAATGCACATCATCCAGTCCGGTTTAATACACAAACAGCAGATAAAAAAGGACACAAACTACTAGAATAGCTCCCCAACCTAAACATAATCACCTCCAGCAACAACCCTACTAGACAACCTCTCTCTCCAACACAATCAACAACCAACATACCCTGACATAACAATGTTTTCACCCTCCCTACAATCACATACAACATGGGAAACCATTCAAGATCTTTCATTTGATCACTTCCTAGTAAAGATTACCTTATGATTAGAAGAGAAAATACAACCCATCTATAAGGAAACATATATAAACTACCAAAAAGCAAACATGCAAGAGTACTTGGAAGATATGGAGATAGAGCTAGAGTACTTGGAAATAGACCAATACCTATCCCTGGATAAGGCATTAAACAAAATAGTAATCACCATGCAGAAGGCAAGTAAAATACATTCCCAGAGGTTACAGAAAAAGCTTCAGCCCCAACTACACAGGACATATCCTCCTTAAAGAAAAAAAAAAAAAGAATAATTGAAAAAAGCACAAAGTAACAGAATGGAAAAAGAACATATAAAGCAATTAAATTGAAGCATCACAAGTCAAGTTTACAATAAACAAAAAGAAAACTGGGAAAAACTAACCAATGAAATAAATGGAAAAACTGATAATGCAAAATCTGAAAATGGTAAAAACCATCAAAAACTCAAAATTATTCTCCACTCCACCTTGGTGTAATTGAGGGTATAATACCATCACTAAAACAGCAATGCAACATCAACAAGCATTTCTCCAAAACAAGCTTGAAGCCCACAACACCAGAAAACAGGAAAATAGAAATATGAAAAAAATCAAACATGAGACTGAAACCACCCCGCTTTCCACAGTAAGAAGAAGAAGAAGGGGAAAAAAAAAAATCCAAAGCTGAAGGCCCAGGCATGATCTCAAGCATCCACCTTAAACACCTTGGCCAAACAGCCATAAGAGTCTTAAGTGACATTTTCAACTACTGGTTACAACATCCCAAACATCTGGAAAAGAGCTCACATG
Source organism: Oratosquilla oratoria (assembly GCF_046742065.1). Taxonomy (NCBI): domain Eukaryota; kingdom Metazoa; phylum Arthropoda; class Malacostraca; order Stomatopoda; family Squillidae; genus Oratosquilla; species Oratosquilla oratoria. Next base: position 25,652,572 of record NC_134797.1, read on the forward strand.
GTCTGAAACCAAACAAACCACCTTGTATCATACAGACCAATCTTGCTACAATTTGCAATATCCAAACTAATGTGTAACCCAAGACAACAAAATCTCAGGAACAAAAAAGCTATATAATAGAGCCCCACAAGGCAAGAATTTTCACCTTTACAGCCTTATTGTGAGTGATTTCACAACTCCAAAACCATAACCAGAACTAAATATCGGTGTTCTCTCATATGCAGATAACCTGACATGGCACAATGAATATAAAATAATAGCAAAGAACACTCAAGTTTACTTGAATGAATTGGATCAGTGGCTCAAAATAAACAGAATGGAAACTTCAAACCTGAAATCTACTGACATCACTCACACCAGACAACTATGAAATAAAAAAGACACCCTATAGTCAAATTAAACGTCTTGGAATTGGCACTGTATGCCTCAAGGGATATATTCAGTTGAGGGAACATCACTATATTTAAATAGCTTTACCTTGTCTAATGGTATTGTGTTTATATCATGAAGTTTCTTTTTGGATGCCCCACACATCCTTACTTGGCTACCCCCCGTGTAAGAGGGAAAAATCCTTTGGTATATGTATGTACACATCCTTACACCCATGCAACAGTGCATCACCCCCCACCCCTGCCATTTAGTACTTGTTCTTATTATTCTAGCTCCTGCTAGACTTATTTAGATGTATGTGGCTTCTTTGCTAGGAGAGGGGTCAAACCAATCTCAATTACCCTCATTTTTATTCTGGCTGCTGCCAAACTATTTTATTCAATTGTTCATGAAACTTTCAGTAGAAAAAAGTAAATATATTTTACTTGCTGACTTACTAGTATCAACTTTAAGTATAGCATTGTCCCTTTCAGGATATAACATCTTTTAAAAAAGCTTCATATTGAGAAGGTAAGCACTAATATTTATTACTTTTTAGATATGAGAAAGAATATTTTGTTGAATATTCCTTATAACCATAATTTCCAAATTGCAGATAGTGTATGTTCCCCCTTAAAAATGCCTTAGAATATCTGTTTTTAGTACAAACCTTGTTTTAATGTTTTTATATTGTTTTATTGTGTAAATAAATGTTAATACTTCATTTTGATAGGATTATAGTAAAATAGATCTGTCTATCCATATACCAAGGGTTTTTCCCCCTTAAAAGGGAGGTAGCCAAGTCAAAAAGCAAGTACCCATTCCCACAACTCACTTCCATCCACCACCCTTTCCCCTCACATCTCATCTTAGCTCCTCATGGATGATGGGTCATCCCTGTATCCTGCCCACTGCCCTAGGTCAGAAGCAATGCAGTAAGACACACAACATCCACAGCAAGGCTTCACTTAATTGAGAACTCGTCCTCCCCGTCCCCTCATGCAGAAAAAAAAAAAATGGGGAGAAATCCCTTTGGGTTGTGTCAAAATATCATTCATACATAACTACTCCCTAACCCCCCCCTCATCACCTACCCCCTCCTTTCCTTGCATCACAGTATTATCTATGCACGGCCATTCTCCACTCAACCATATCTCCTGCCTTCTCTCTTCCTTGCACAACAGGCATTTCTCTCTTGATCAATGCCCCTTTCACCCCATCCATCCATCACATCCTCTGTTGTCCTCTCACGTTCATTCCATCCACTCTGCCTTCCACACCTCTTTTACTAACCTTTCTTCACTCATTCTTTCCATGTGTCCAGACCATTCCAATAGTCTTTTATCAGCTCTTTCTGCCATCTCCTTTTTCATCCCAGCTTTCCTCCTCACCTCCTCGTTTCTCACTCTATCCAACCTTGTAACCCCACCATACATCTCAAACACATTTAAACTTTTCCTCTCTGCCTCTCTTATGTTCCATGTCTGTGCCTATATATATATATATATATATATATATATATATATATATATATATATATATATATATATATATATATATATATATATATATATATGTGCACTAAAAACCCACTATTGATTGGATTTAAGTAACATTTATTTTCTTAAATCCAATCAACAGTGTGTTTTTAGTGCATTTATTAATGTGTTACGACATTACTGGACAGTGATATATATATATATATATATATATATATTTGTATATATTTGTATACATTATTTTAATTGTTAATTATCTTACAGGTCAGTTACAACTGAATATCATACCTTATCTTCATTGCCCCTTTCAAAAATGAATTGTGCTTGGAATGATGAAACTGTCTCCATCATTGATGGTGTAGAAGAGATTGCACAGAAATGGAACAAACAATACTCTCAGCTATGCAATCTTATTGTTCAGTTGCAAGGTCTAAACAGGTAAGTTCATATAATTGGCACTAGCTGTTGTAAATTAATCTTATTTAGAGCAGTTTATCACTTTCTTCTTGAAATGTATCCATTCTTCCTCAATTATCACTTCTCTTCTTTCATTCTGCTCCATACCACTCTCAGCTTCACTTCATATTCATTTTGAGCACCTCTCTATCTACTTTATCTTCATTCTCCATTTACGGTACTTCCACTCTTAATCGTTATATCACAAGAGGATGATCAAACATTCCACCACTTTCCTCTAACCACATTTGCATCCAGAATTCTTCCAATCTTCCTTTTGGGCATCACTACATAATCCATTAATGCCATCTCAACTTTTCTACCACCAACCATACAGGCCTATGTATACTTTTATTTATCTTTCTTTTTAAACACCATGTTCACTATTATTTCCTTGCCAATACACATACCCAGCATCTCTGCATTTGTTCCTTCTGCCACACCAAACCTCCTCACAAGTCAGTCTGCCAGTGTATCTTCTACTCTAGCAGTAATAGACTTTTAAAACCATTACATACACATTCCTCCCAAAACTCTTCACACACACACACTCAAGTAATTTCAAGATGCTTCTTGCTCCTTGTTCTTCTCATTGCTAGGACCATACGTACTCTTAAATGCCTATATCTCTCATCTCAGTCTCTCCTTTGCCCACACCATTCTTGATGATACTTCTCTTCATTCCCTCACATACCTACCACTTCCATTCTTCTCTCCCTTGCCCTCTTGCCACTTCAAACACCTTATCTATCATGTTTCCAAACTCCAACTCACCTTTCCTTTTTCACTTTTATTTCAGTCATGAATCCAAAGAAATGTCCACCAATGATATTGGATGGCCAATTACTTCCATTGGGGAAAGAGTCCAAAAATCTTAGGCCACATATTTGATATGCACATATCCTTTAGTCCTAATGGAGAAAACCAACAAAATAAATATACAAAGATCAATATCAGACACAAAAGTTAGACTTAAAGAAACCAATCACAATTTGCAAACATCACATAAGAACCACACTTACAATCAAAGAAACATAGAAATCCCACAAACTACGTAGAACAGACTAATAAGAATCATAATATTAATACATACCCAAAGGCCTTTTCCCCATTAGAAATGGGACTAAATCAAAACACACACACACACACACACATTTAGTGTTTGTCTTGTGTCTTCCAGCATTTTGGAGTGTTCACTTTCATTCCACGTGTAAGTTTTAGGCGGGACATAAATCAACTCTGCTATGTCTAATGCTCTCTTTGTCAGTTTATTTTTCCTTTTTTCTTCTTTTCTATCCTCCATTATGTGTGTTTAATACACTATATCAAACTGCATACTTATTTTACCATAGCAATCACTTGAAAAAAACCCTGCTTGTCTTTTGTAAACACAACTTAGGTGTTTTCTTGTTATTGTTGAAAAAGCACTGAATGAGAGCTTGTTGCTAGCTTTCCGTTCATGCCAATGTCGGTGTCTAAATTGGGTGCAAATGTGGTGGGAAAGGGAGGGGTGGGGTGGAGGTAGAATGTAGATTGAGAGAAGCTAGTAAATGCCTTGGGGGATTAAAAAGAGTAATGAGAAATAGACATTTTGGAATGGATGCTAAGGAGAGATTGTATGAAGGAGTGGTTGTAACAACAGCACTGTACAGGGCAGAAACATGGAACATAAGAGAGAAGGAGTTTGAATGTGTTTGAGATGAAATGCCTGAGAAGTATGATAGGAGTTACTAGGCTGGATAGAGTGAGAAATGAGGAGGTGAGGAGGAGAATGGGGGTGGAAAGGGAGTTGGGAGATAGGGTTGATGAAAGAGTATTGGGATGGTTTGGACATATGGAAAGAATGAGTGAAGAAAGATTAGTATAAGAGGTGTGGAAGGCAGAGGTGGAAGGAGTGAACATGAAGGGGCGACCTACGATGAGATGGATGGGTGGGGTAAAAGGGGCATTGGGAAAGAGGGGAATGTCTGTTGAGGAAGGACGGGAAAGAACAGAAGATAGGGGTGAATGGAAAATGGTTGTGTATGGATGATGCTGTGATGCATGAAGGTGAGTGGGTGGGGGATGGGGGTGTGAGGGAGTATGTATGAGAAATAAATTGACACAGCCCGAAAGAATTTCTCCCTGTCTTCTCCTTTTCTGCATGAGGGGACGGAGAGGGGGGGTCGCCGATTTAATGGAGTGGCCTTGCTGTGGATGTGCTGTGTCTTGCGACACTGCTTATGACCCAAGACAGTGGACAAGAGGCAGGGATGACCTGTCATCCAGGAGGTGCCAAGATAAGAGGGAGGGAAGAGGGTAGAGGGGAGTGGAGTACGTAGGGGATGGAATGGGTGGGAGTGGATTTTATGCCTTTATTTTTTGGCTACCTTCCTTGTAAAGGGGAAAAACGCCTTTGGTATATATATATGTATATCATTGTATTATGATAATTATTTTATTTTCTGTACAACCCAGGTGTGAAGAACAAATTAGATTATCACTGTAATTGTATTATGATATTCATTTATTCATTTATTTTTTTCCTGTACAACACAGGTGTGAAGAAGAAATCAAATTATCGGAGGAGCTTTGGACAGGTTTGACAACAAGATTGGAGTCAAAGATAATTGAGGAATTGGATCAATTCAAGAAGACTGTGTAAGTGTTTCTCTCTCCCTCCCTTCCTTTCTCCCCTCTCCCCTTCTCCCTCTCTCTCCCTTTCCCCCTCTCCCCCTCCAATTCTCTATATCTCTCTCTGTCCCCCCTCTTTCTTCACTTCCCTATTTAGACAGATAGACACATGCACACATACACAATTTGTAGTGATACACATTCCCCTGAAAACATATTTTTGGAAAGAGAGTGACCATTCCAAAATGTTGGAAGACACAAGTCATGCATTAAATGAAATACTGAAAAGAGGAAACTTAGTAATATGGGTGACTTTAACTCTAAAGAAATATGTTGGGAGATGACAGTGAAAAGTGGAGAGGACCTTTTGGGAATATACTACTGAACATGACCATTGAATACACAATGACTCAATGGGTAAAATACAATACAGTAAGAAATAGGGAAGGATGAAATGAAAGCAGCTGTTAAGATGATGAGAGCAGGTAAGGCACCTGGGTTGGATGGATGCCATGCAGAATGTCTGAAGAAAGGGGGTACAGTTATTGTGGACTGGCTGGTGAGGTTATTTAATGTTTGTTTAAGAGAGGGTAGAGTGCCGGAGGACTGGAGGAGTGCCTGTATAGTTCTGCTTTACAAAGGAAAGGGGGACAAGTGTGAGTGTAGTAGTTTCAGAGGGATCAGCTTGTTGAGTGTAGTTGGGAAGGCTTATGGGAGGGTTTTGATTGAGAGGATTAGGAGAGGAACAGAGGGAGTAATTGGTGAGGAACAGTGTGGGTTTAGGACAGGTAGAGGTTGTGTAGATCAGATTTTTGTGGTAAGACAGATATGTGAGAAAGCTATAGGAAAAGGTAAGGATGTTTTTTGGGTTTTTATGGATCTGGAAAAGGCTTACGACAGGGTAGACAGGAAGGCACTGTGGGAGGTACTGCAGATATATGGGATAGGAGGAAAGCTGTTAAGAGCAGTCAAGAGTTTTTACGAGAGTAGTAGAGCTTGTGTTAGGATTAGAAATGGAGAGATCAAATGGTTGTTGTTGTTGTTGTCGTTCCCTAGACTGTCTGTCCGAGCAGTCCCGTCTCCCCAAGGAAGGCCACAGCCGAAACTGGGTTTTCCCACAAATCCTTTATAGAGTGTATGTTGTGTTGTTTGCGTGCATGATTGTGTATAATGCAGTCTTCCATTATGTGTTGTATGGTATGGGGTGAAGTGTTACATCCTGGGCAGCTGTTCACAACACGGTCGTCCAGCCTCTTCTGGTAGCTTAGAAGTGCTGGGTGGTGACCGCATCGCAGTCTGGCCAAGTGGACTCTGTCCTTACGTGGGAGAGAGGATTCAGAAGGGTGGATATCAGGGGGTCTGGCATGCAGCAGTGTGTTGTCTTTCAGTGTGTTAATGGAGCGGTGAGTGATATGATTATGAATATGTTTCCGGAGGCTGGTATTTGGTGGTTGTGGAGGAAGAGAAGAGAGTATCTGTGTGTAATAAAGGTCTATGGGTGTAGTTTTAATGTTTCTTGGTGTGTGTGGGTGTTCTGCTATGTAGTGTAGCGGGTGTGATGTGTTTGTGGTGGCTGCAGCAAGTGTTTGTGTGCCTCTCATGTCGAGGTGGTCCTTGACTTTGAGGACTTTTGTTTCATGGTGTAAATGGTCTGTAGGTGATGTATTTGTGCAGCCTGTAATTGTTTTTAGGGCTTTGTTTTGTATGATTTGAAGGGTGTTGTGGTGTGTCTCACTGAGATTAGGAGCCCATGCAGGACTCGCATAATTCATCACTGAGCGTATGCATTGTTTGTATATTGTTATATTAGTTTCTTTGTTTTGTCCAAATGTTGTTCCAGTGATTGACTTAAGTGCGTTAAGTCTAGGTGTGCATTTGTTTTTTATGTTTGTGAGGTGTTGTTTGAAAGACATGGATGTATCGTATGTTACACCAAGAATTTTCGGTGTGTTTGTGTGTGGTATTAGAGTGTTGTTGATGTAGAGATGAGGTATGTATTTGTGTTCTTTTGTCCAGTTGGTGAGAAGTGTTGCTGTAGATTTGGTTGGAGCTATTTTGAGTCTGTTTGTGATGAACCATGTGTTGAGTGTGTCAAGGTAAGGCTGGATTATTTCTGCAGCTTTGTCTGTGTTACGATGTGTGCATGTGATTGTTATGTCGTCTGCGTAGGAAGAGATTTGTATTTCTGAGGTGTCTGGCGTGGGTAAGTCATGCATGTATAGATTAAATAATGTGGGGGATAGAACTGAGCCCTGTGGTACTCCGTTCTTAATGTTTCTGATGTGCGATGATTGGCCATTATATGACACATGAGCATTCCTGCCTGCCAGATAATTGGCCAGCCATCTTTTGGTGTTATTGTGCATGTCTGTGTTATATATTTTATTTGTTAGGTTGTGGCGGGGGATAGCATCAAAAGCTTTACTAATGTCCAATGTTATAAGAAGTGTTCTGTGGTGGGGCCTATCTGAATTGATGCCATCTAAAATTCTTTGTGTGAGGTTTGTCAGAAGAGTGTTTGTGGAGTGTAGTGGCCTAAAACCATGTTGTGAGTCAGCAAGGGGAATATATGGTGTGACAAGTTTAAGTATTAGGCGTTCAATGACTTTAGAGGGGGTGCAGAGATGTGTGATTGGGCGGTGCGATGTTGGGATTGTTGGGTCTTTGTTCGGTTTTGGAATGGTGATTATTTTACCATGCTTCCAGATGTCGGGTATAGTGTTGTGTGAATAGCTGTAGTTTGCAATGTTTGTGAGTGCGTGTATACCTTGTGGTCCAATGTGTTTTAGGTGGATGTTGCTTATGTTATCAGGGCCACAGGCAGATGAGTGCTTGAGACTATGCATTATGAGTTTTGTCTGACTGTCTATGAAGGGTGTATAGTCTGAGTCTGTGGGAAAGTCTTTCTTACGTCGAATGGTGCGTCGGTCGTCAGGGTGAGATGTAAGATGGCTCGTCTGTGCAAAATGACGTATGAGTGCGTTTGCTTGTTGTCTGTTTGAGGGTAGATTATCTGTTGTTGTGATTATTGCTGCGTGAGAGCGTGTAGTGTTAGTGTTGGATAGTGTGATGCTGTTGAGTGTTTTGTACAATTTGCTGGTGTTTGTTTTGTGATCAAGTGTATTGATAAAGTTTTGCCAATTTTGTGTTTTTTGTTCATGTATTTTATTGGCAATCACAGTGTTTAGTGTTTGTATTTGGTCTGCTATGTTTTGAGGGATAGGTGTGGGGCTATTCTGTTTAAGTGTGTCGCATTTTCTGATGAGGCCTTGGATTTCTGGTGTGAGGTTTGGGTTGTGTGATTTTCTGTTGCCTCTGGGAATGTATTTATTGTCTGCGTTTAGTATGGTTGTATTAAAAGTGTGCACAGCATTGTTTATGTTTGTGATTGGTGTACTGTTAAGTGTTTCAAAATGTTGTTCAGTCTCTTCATTAAAGGCTTCCCAGTTAGCTCTCTTGTAATTGGTGTAAGTGTGTCTGTGGCCAGCTGGGGTGCATCTTGTTTTGGTGGTGATGATGATTGGAAGGTGGTCAGAACCAAGGGCTCCGACCACTCTCCATGATGTTGTTGGGGTTAGGCAGGGGGAGCAAAAGGTGATATCAGGAGAGGAGGGAGTGTAGAGGGCTTGGTATGGGATATGTGTATGATTATGCGTGTTGTTCATGATAGTCAATGAGTCGAATTGAGTCTGTATATCAAGCCCTCTGTCTGTGTCAGGGTTGTCGACAAACCAGGCAGTGAATGGTTTGAGGTAAAGGTGAGACTTTGTCAGGGATGTGTTATGTCACCCTGGCTGTTCAATCTTTACATGGATGGGGTGGTGTGAGAGGTGAATGCAAGGGTAGTGGGTCAGGGGTTAGAGATGATTGAAGAAAATGGAGAAAAGTGGGAGGTGAGCCAGCTGTTGTTTGCTGAAGACACTGGACTTGTAGCAGGATCAGAGGAGGGATTGAGGAAGTTGGTGACAGAGTTTGAGAAGGTGTGTGAAAGAAGGAAGCTGAAGATAAATGTGGGCAAAAGTAAGGTGATGAGATGTACAAGGGGAGAGAGTGACAGCAGACTGGAAGTGAGCATTAAGGGTGAAAGACTGGAGGAAGTGGATAGTTTTAGATACTTGGGTGCAAATGTGGCAGGAAAGGGAGGAGTGGGGGTGGAGGTAGAATGTAGATTGAGAGAAGCGAGTAAATGCCTTGGTGGATTAAAAAGTGCAATGAGGAATAGAGAAGGTGGGGAGAAAACCCTTCGGGCTGTGTCAAAATATCATTCACACTTAACCATTCCTTACTCCCCCCATCCCCTGCCCCCTCCCTTGCATCACAGTATCATTTATACACAGCCATTCTCCACTCATCCCTATCTCTTGCCTGCTCCTTTCCTTGCTCCACAGACATTCCCTCTTACTCTTCTTATATACTACAATTAAGTAATTAGGTATATACATATGCACACATGATTGTTTACCTGGAAAACAATAGAAGAAATAGAGAGAGAACCTATTAGTATGGGATAAAAGAGCAACAAGAAGTTATTAGAAAAAATAAGAAAGACATTTGTTTGAAGGGTGTTAAGTAGCATATCTTTCCACATAGATGCATATTTTTTTTTTTTTTTAAGTTAGAAGATATAATACAGGCCAACAACATAGATGAATTTAAGGCAAAATTTGATAAATAGAGATACAGAGTTGGGATCCCATAATCATAGCTCCAACTCAATTAGCTACAATTACTACAATTAAGTAAATACACACATTTAGACTGAAATGTTACAAGTACAACCTTTGTTGTCCCATGGTTTTGACAACAGACATTATACTTTGGTTTTTCAGGCAGAATCTGGGCTACAAACACAACACCTTGACCAAGCTTCAGCGTGACCTGGAGGCTCATATCAACACCCAAGTTTCTGCTAATGCTCAGGTCTCTCCAAATATCTGTTCACTTCTTGCTCATATTACTTCCTTTACTCAGGTTGTTCTCTGCCTTATGACCATGTACCAGGTTCCTGTGAGGCATTTTTCATGGGATGGCATGGACAATGTGCCCAAGCTCAATGAAATTCAAGAGTCAGTGAAGCCCCTAGAAGATGACATAAAACATTTAAAGAAGAAAGTTTATCAGGAAATCAGGATGTAGCAAGTATGGCAAATTTAGGAAAGTGTTGTCTGGGCTAAGGAATAGTGTGAGAACAAATTGTCTGGGAACTTGGTCTGAAATGTGTGCCTTGGGTTTGGAAAAGTGGAATTAAATTAATCTGAATGGAATATCATGCACATTGTCACATTTCAGTGTGTATGGACACTTCTTTTTCAGTTAGTTGTAGATTTGGAAAATTTTTGGAACACCTGTACATAATAGTTGTAAATGATGAATTTCTTAAGGCTTTGCCTGCAGTGCAGGATCTATAGCCAGTGGTCATATCAACTGTGATGTATTTTCTTCATTGAACAATAGCATTTATACATATAAAGGTAATAAAGATAAGTGTTAGTACTTGGTTTTACATTGAACCAGATTAGGCAAAAAAACTCAATGTGATATAGTGTCCTTATATTTTTTCTTAATGTTAATTTCATTCAAAACCATTATCCTCTCAACAAAATGTGTTGATGTTGATAGCTGCCAAACTCGTATAGTAAGTTAGGCCCAGAACTTATTTGTAAATGACAGATACTGATTAGGAAACTGAGACCTATGTAAATATGAGCCAACTGGTTGTTGCCTCTAAACATAAATGACATTTGTACATTTTATGCTTTATGTATGCATAGAGAATCAGGAATGAAGAGAATGAATGGTTTGTGGTGCTTTTGGGGCTGTGTTATATTGCCATGGTTGTTCATTATGTATATGAATGGTGGTAAAGGAAGTTAATGGAAAGGTTTGTAATTAGTGGGTGAGAATGTAAGGACATTAGGAATTAGCTAGTTATTATGTGCAAATGACACCATACTTCCACATATAACTGATTTTGAGGAGAGATTGAAGCATATTTGAGTTTAGAAGTGTATATGAGAAGAAAGTTACATAGAAATGTAGGCAAAGATAAAGGGATGAGATTTTTAAGAAAAGATGATGGTATCAAGTTGAATGTGAGTAAAGGTCAAGTGCTTTGAAGAAGTGGAAAGTTTTTAGTATTTTGGGCTGCATGTGACAGTGATTGAAAGAGTTCATGTAGATTTGAATTATAGGATAATGGAAAGACATGAAATTTATGGTAGGAATGAAAAGTGGTATGAAAAATAAGTATTTAGGGATGTATGCAAAGAGAAATTATAAGGAATGATTGTACCCATGGTGAAGTATGGAGTAAAGACTGAATATGACAGAGTCAGAGAGAAAAGACTGAATTATTTTTAGATGAAGTTTTTGAGAAGTATGGTGTGTGTCACAAGAATTACCTAATTCATATACTAGAACTAGCCAAAGATAATGAAAATTAGATAAAAAGACAGCAATTGGTTTGAAGATGTTTGGTAAGTGTAGGAATATCCTGAGTTGAATGGTTGTCATATGAAATGTCTGATGGAAGGAGTAGTTATAGTGGAGATGTTGGTGAGACTGATTAACCCCTTCGTTACCGACCTGTCAACCTTACGTAAACAAACGTTTCAAACCATCCCACGAATGGCTGGAGCCTTATGTTTGTAAACACAGACACTTGCCACCACGTGGGTAGAAATAACCCAGAAACTGAGGCCTTGAGAGCCCTCAATACACACAGCTTATAACTGTGACACGTGCGTGTCACGGGGAGCACGCTCGGTTCCTGGCGGGTGCACTCAGCCGTGACACGCAGGTGTCACAAAACACACATCCGGTACTCAAGGGGTTAATGTGTGTCTAATGGAAAGAAGTGTACTGGTGAATTGGAGGAGTGCATGCATAATTCCATGATGTAAGGGAAAAGGGGACAAGTATGAATTAATTAGTTTCAGGGGGGTCAGTCTAGTAGGTGTTATTGATGATGTGTATTGGAGGGTGTTGATAATAATAATTGTTGCCTTGAGTTTTACAGAGCAGAAAACCCATAGCCTCACAGCAGCTGGCATTGATATAGGACTGTTTCTATGTCACTAGCTGTAAGTGGTAGGATAAGGGGAGCAGTTGCTGGTTGTCGGCTTCAGCTCTCCATTTGTGAAAAAGTGTAAGAAGTGCAATTAGAATTAATAGAGGCCAAGTCTGGAGACCAAATGTCAGTCCCTCAGGTCTGCACCTCCTAATGTAGGTGAGGGGGTTGATGGGTTTTGAAAATAGACAGCTTTGCTGTTCATTTTACAGGACCACATGCAGGTACCTATCACAGGTTCCTGGGAGGGTGTTGAGAGAATTAGGAGAACAGAAGGAGAAGTTGAGGAAGAGCAAAAGATTTAGGAGAGGAAGGTGTGTAGATCAAGCTTTTACAGTAAGACAGACAACTGGCATTTGGCAAAGGATAAGGACCTTTTTTGATTTTGTTTTATTTATTTATTTTATTTTATTTATTTACTTTTTTTTTTTTTGCGTCTCATGGATATGGAGGAGGTACATGACAGGGTTGTCAGAGAGGTGCTATGGCTTATTTTGCAAATATATGGGAGAATGGGAAGTCTGTTGAGGCCAGTTAAAGTTTCTACATAAGAGCTTATATGAGGGTCAGGAGTAGTTAGAGTGGTGTGAGGTGAAAATGGGGATACACCAGGGTTGTGGATTGTCACCATTGTTGTTCATTGTATATATAGATAGGATGGTGGAGGAAGTACAGTAAGTCCTCGTTATACGGTACATATGCGTTCCCAAAAACCTTACCACAAATTTAAATTACCGTATACTGAACCCATTATAACCTGTAATAATAGGATATGGCAGACGTACCTTCTCCCTGCTCTTTCCTCTTCAAAACACGAGCAGATACCATATCTGTGAATTTTTCTTACCGTAAATAGAATCTAGGGTAGTAATTACCAAATACTGTAACTGTGAATTTACCGGATAAAGAATTACTGTATAAGGAGGACTCACTGTACACATAAAAGGAGGTACAAGAGGAAAAGTCTGAAAGTAGATGTAGGCAAAAGGAAGGTGACAATATGTACAAGTAACAATGATGGTGTGTTGGGGTGCATTGTTAAGGGGTGAGAAGCTGGAAGAAGGGGATAGCTTAAAGTGGTTGAGAGTCGCATATGGCAGTAAATGGGGAGTGAAGGAACAGGTGAATTATAGAGTAATGTCTAGAATTATAGAGAAATGGCTGGGAGGGATGAAAAAGGTTTAGAAAAATAGGTATCTTGGGATGAATACTATGAGAAAGTTGTATGAGAGAATGAGAGCAGAGACTTGGAATTTGAAGAAGGCAGAAAGCAAAAGCCTAAACCTGTTTAAGGTTAAGTGTTTTAGAAGTGTGGTGGGTGTTATGAGGATGGATAGAGCGAGAAATGCAGTGGTGAGTCTGAGAACAGTGATGGGAAGAAAGCTGAAGGATAGGATAGATCAGAGAGTGCTGAGATAGTTTGGATATATAGAAAGAGTAATTGAGGAAAGTATTCTTTCCTCAATTACTCTTTCTATATATCCAAACTGTCTGAGAAGTATGGTGGGGGTTACTAGGCTAGATAGAGTGAGAAATGAGAAGGTGAGGAGGAGAACAGGGGTGGAAAAGGAGCTGGGAGATAGGGTTGATGAAAGAATATTAGGATGGTTTGGACACATGGAAAGAATGAGTGAAGAAAGACTAGTAAAAGAGGTATGGAAGGCAGATGTGGAGGGAGTGAACATGAGGGGACGTCCTAGGATGAGGTGGATGGATGGGGTGAAGGGGGCTTTGGGGAAGAGGGGAATGTCTGTTGAGGAAGGACGGGAGAGGATGGAAGACAGGGGTGAATGGAGAATGGTTGTATATGGATGATGTTGTGATTGCATGAGGAGGAATGGGCAGGGGGTGGGGGGTGAGGTAGTATGTGTGAGCAAAATTTGACGCAGCCTGAAGGGATTTCTCCCCGTCCTCTCCTTTTATGCAAGGGGGGACGGAGAGGGGGGGTCGCCGATTTAATGAAGTGGCTTTGCTGTGGATGTGCTGTGTCTTGCGACACTGCTTCTGACCCAGGGCAGTGGACAAGGTGCAGGGATGACCTGTCATCCAGGAGGTGCTCAGATAAGAGGGAGGGTGGGAGGGGTGTGGAGTGTATGTAGGGATGAAATGGGTGGGAGTGATTTTATGCCTTTTCCTTTTTGGTTACCTCCCTTGTAAGGGGGAAAAAGCCTTGGTATATGTATGTATGTATGTAATTGAGGAAAGACCAGAAGTGTGGAAAGTAGAAGTGGATGGAGTTAACATGAGGGGAAAACCAAGAAAGAGGTGGATGGATGGGGTGAAGGGGGGCATTGGATGAAAGAGCAGTGTCTGTTGAGTAAGAAAGAGATTGTGTAGTACAAAAGATAGGAGTGAATGGATAGTGATTATAAGTGGATGAGAAAGTGATATTCTTCTCTACTCTATACATTTCTTTAGTGGAAGATGGGGAAAGGTATCCGTAATATGAGAAATAAGGGTAAACCAACTCTAGATGTTGGTCCGAGCTGTAGAAGCACTGTTTCACAGCATTGTCTTTGACCTAAGTGGTGTGGTAGTGGACAGGACAGGGATGACTTCATCCCAGAGGTGCTAAGATGGGAGATGTGATGAATGGGTTCCAGATAGAGTGGGTGGATACTTTGACTGAGCCAGTTGTCAGTTCTTATCTTAAAAGGTGGAGGAAATACAAAGTCAGGAGATTGAGAGGCTGCACCTCTGGTGGAGGTGAGGGCATTGATGGATTCTGAAGACAGGTGGTAGGGAGATATTTCTCTCTGAAGTCAATTTCAGAGACACCACATGCAGGTACCTATCATTGGTACTCAGTTATTACATAATGTGTGCATAGTCATCAAATACTCGTATGTTCATTGTGGCATTTACTCATGTACATATCAGTAGTGTTGATATATTTCTAGATTATTTTTAGATTAGAATGTATTTTACCATCATATAGGCTCTTTCCTTGTATGCATTTTGAAGTGTTAGTGATCCTGCAAGATAGACTGCAAAGCTGCCCATTTTTGAAACCCTTCAACCCCGTTGCCTCTGTCAAGTGTAGAAACTTCATCTTCATTTCTTACACTATGACACTCTTTATGACCACTCCCCTCCTCCTGCCACTTTAAGCTGATGGCAAACAATCCCACATAAATGCAACACTATAACAGTCCAGAGTTTCTTCTAAGAGAGATCCGTGGGAGGGCCTAAGGACTGTTATCAGCTGCTGTGGGACTGTGGGTTTTCTAACAAGTACGAGTAGAACTTGAAGCAACAATTGTTATTATTAAGTGTGAGTTATCTCTGCATTATGTCATGAAATATCAATACAAGATTATTTTTTATTATCATTCACTGTTGATAAAGTAGATTACCAAAGTAGTTAATTAGTTCTTTTCTATGTATTGTATTAGTTTTAGCTTTTATTAATTGTTCATACATATGTATGTTCTGTCTTCATGTTTTTCTTTTAGTATATAAGTATCTTAAATGAATAACGGTTCCCATTTTGTTTGTGGGTTAAATATTCTGAATTATTTAAAGTGCATCAAACCATGTCATGCAATTAACATGAGTTATGCTATCAAAAGTTTGTCATCAGAAGTGATATCTTGGGAAACTAATTATACTGGGACAGTACAGCCCTTGACTTAATTCCATGTTTTAACAACTACCATCAAAGTCACTTGAAGGAATGCAGTTGTTTATGCATTGTGAATCAACTTTTTTTTTTTTTTCTCATAGTATTTCACATTTTAATGCTTGAAAGGGGTTTTGGGAAACACAGAAGTCCTGCATAATCAATAGATCTTTTACATACAAACCAAGAGTTAAATTAGACATCTATCCTATACCTATCCAAATCTCATTTGTCTCCCCTCTCTTCTTGTCACCTTATAAAATATTCATAAAATAGTACAGAAAAAATATAACGCCCTCATTTCTGTAATCAATATATACCTTATTTACAAAGTGTTTAGCATGCCATTCTTTTTTCTCTTGGTCATCGAATATAATAATGGATGCCTTGAGTTTTACTGACTGGAAAAACAGGGCCCTACAGCAGCTGACAAGAAGAACTATCCTAGCACAACTGTAATCAGGCCAGTTCAACTTTAAAACAATACCACCACAATCAAATTGCCCCAGATGCAGTCACTACACAGAAGATACTGAATGCCTAATCTTTTACTGCCTTACTCTAGCCTTACTTAGACAACAATATATCTTCCAGGAGTGACATGTAGATGTTGCCAGTTATTTTGGTGACCATGATTCTTCTGCAAGAGAAATCTGGGGCAATAGATTGATTGATATCTGACTGATTGTGTGCAAGGTATGGGATGGGTAAGCACTGAAAAAAAATAATAATAATCAAAAGTTTCCCAATATATCACCTTCCTCTGTGCTACAACTATTTTCTCATGCTTTGCCCCTTAGGATTTAGTCATAACTTGCAGTGTTTATATATATTCTAAGTAACTTTTATACATTTCCACAGTGCGATAGTGAGTGAAACCATACTTGAACATTTCATTCATTCATTCATTTTGGACTGGCTTTTAATGTGCCAAATAATTTTGTTTTGGTCAGATTATTAACTGGCCTGTTTGCTATGTGTATCTATATTTTTGACTTGTTAAGTATTACCTTATCACAGCACATTTGTGTTTACTTGTAGAAGTTTACTACTTGAACTTGGTGGTACACATGAGCATAGCTCTCTTCCCGTGTGATACAACTAGGTAAATACTTGATTTTGTAGTGATTTTTTTCTCCATAATATACAAGAGGGATATGAATATACTTCCTCATTCTTTGAGCTTATGTGTTGCTCAGTTAATATGTTTACTGTGAAAGGTAACACTGACCAAGTGATTGATAAATGCAGTATTTTGTAAAGCTAATGTTTCAAGGGGTTGCCGTACAATAGAAAATGGGTTTGTAAGATGAATAATTATTTTGTGAAGCTGATGTTAAAGATAACTGCTTGTTTCTTGGTGGAATTTGTAAACACTGAAAAGGCCTTTAACCCCTTCTGCATTATGTGCTTTATCAGTTTGATTCAGGCTAATTCCACAAGTTTTATTTAACTGAGAGGTGGAACTTGGACTAAAGAGTGTCTTGATTCATGAAGACCACCTTCAGTCCATAGGCTTCCTCTCTGCTCAATACAATTAAATGATGTCAGAACAAAATAGAGAAAGTATTGTATTAAGGAGTAGTAGGTGATGTAAGGCATATGTAGTTTTTGGTAGGACAGCCTAATTGTCACATTTCATAGATTGCCAAATATGTAAATTGGCCATCCCAGCTATCTTTAAACCAAATACTATTTTGTGTATACTGTATGTGTACCAAATAATGACTATTATTTATATTGTTTGGCTTTCATTTCCCATTGTGTTGGGTGTTTTGTTGGAGTCGGTAGTGCAAAGGGCAATCACCATGGATTACAAAGGATTACAAAGGCGGAGCATGCCAACAGGAGACTTTTGGTCCATATCTAGGTTGGATGCAGAAAAAAAATCATAATAATAATGAAATAATAAATAAAAACTATAATAATGTAAATAACAAATACATACATATACCAAGGCTTTTCCCCCCTTACAAGGGAGGTAGCCAAAGAGGAAAAGGCATAAAATAATTCCCACCCATTCCATCCCTGAATACACTCCACATCCCTCTTTTCTTAGCACCTCCTAGATGACGGGTCATCCCTGCACCTTTTCCACTGCCCTGGGTCAGAAGCAGTGTTACAACACACAGCACATCCACAGCAAGGCCGCTTCATTAAATCGGCGACCCCCCTCCCTCTCCGTCCCCCCATGTGTAAAGGAGAAGACGGGCCGTGTCAAATTTTGCTCACACATACTACCTCACCCCCCCATCCTCCCACACATTCCACCTCATGCATCACATCATCATCCATATACAACCATTCTCCATTCACCCCTCTCTTCTGTCCTCTCCCGTCCTTCCTCAACAGACATTCCCCAAAGTCCCCTTCACCCCATCCATCCCCCTCATCCTAGGACGTCCCTTCATGTTCACTCCCTTCACATCTGGCTTCCATACCTCTTTTACTAGTCTTTCTTCACTCATTCTTTCCATGTGTCCAAACCATCCTAATACTCTTTCATCAACCCTATCTCCCAACTCCCTTTCCACCCCTGTTCTCCTCCTCACCTCCTCATTTCTCACTATCTAGCCTAGTAACCCCCATCATACTTCTCAGACACCTCATCTCAAATACATTCAAGGGGAGAAAGTGGCAGTAGACTGGAAGTGAGTATTACAGGAGACTGGAGAAAGTGGATAGATTTGAATACTTGGGAGCGAATGTGGCAGGTAAGGGAGGAGTGGAGGCGAAGGTAGAATGTAGATTGAGAGAAGTGAATAAATGCCTTGGTGGATTAAAAAGTGTTATGAGAAATAAACATTTGGGAATGGATGCTAAGAAGAGATTGTACGAAGGAGTGATTGTGCTGACAGCACTGCATGGGACAGAAACATGGAACATAAAACATAAGAGAGGAAGAGAGGAGGAGTTTGAATGAGTTTGAGATGAGGTGTCTGAGAAATATGATAGTAGTTACTAGGCTGGATAGAGTGAGAAATGAGGAGGTGAGGAGAATGGGGGTGGAAAGAGAGTTGGGAGATAGGGTTGATGAAAGAGTATTAGGATGGTTTGGACACATGGAAAGGAGTGAAGAGTAAAAGAAGTGTGGAAGGCAGAGGTGGAAGGAGTGAACATGAGGGTCAACCTAGGATGAGATGGATGGATAGGGTAAAAGGGGCATTGGGAAAGAGGGGAATGTCTGTTGACGAAGGACAGGAGAGGACAGAAGATAGGGGTGGAGAATGGTTGTATATGGATGATGCTGTGATGCATGAGGTGGAATGGATGGGGGATGGGGGTGAGGGAGTTTGTGTGAGAAATAATTTGATGCAGCCTGAAGGGATTGCTCTCCATCTTCTTTTCTGAATGAAGGGACAGAGAGGGGGGTCGCAGATTTACTGAAGCGGCCTTGTTGTTTCTTGTGACACTGCTTCCGACTCTGGGCAGTGGGTGAGATGCAGGGATGACCCATCATCCAGGAGGTGCCGAGAAGAGAGTGGAGGGGAGTGTAGTGTGATAGTGATGGAATGGGTGGGAGTGGTTTTTATGCCTTTGTTTTTTGCCTATCTCCCTTATAAGGGGAAAAAAAGCCTTTGGTATATGTAAGTACCCCAAAATATTTTTAGCAATTTTTTTTATTGTTGCAGTAAAAAGAAGCACTGTGCCAATGGCATTGGTGCTGGCTATATGTGAGGGGTGCACTTTGATCTATCACGAATCTCGTTTTGAAGTCCTGCAACTCTTTACCTCATCTTCCTACTAAGATGATGATAGCAGGATGATAAGGGAAAATCTGGGGACTGGACATCTGGAAAAGGAGGGCCAACTGGTGCCCAGCCACCTTCAAGTAGTGCTCTGGGAGCTGATCTTATTTGATGGTTGCCAAGAGTGAAACTGACTGAGACTAACAATATATTCAGTCACCATCAATCTTCTCTCCCACTAATTAACACATCATCTTTCCAATAGCCAGGGTGACATAACGCATCCTTGACGAAGTCCCACCTTTACCTCGAACCACTCACTCTCTCCATTTCTAATCCTGACACAAGCTCTACTATTCTCATAAAAACTCTTGACAGCTCCCAGAAGCTTTCCTCCTATCCCGTATATCTGCATAACCTCCCACAGTACCTTCCTGTCCACCCTATCATAAGCCTTTTCCAGATCCATAAAGGCCCAAAAAACATCCTTCCCCTTTCCTATAGCTTTCTCACATATCTGTCTTACCACAAAGATCTGATCTACACAACCTCTACCTGTCCTAAATCCACACTGTTCCTCACCAATTACTCCTGTTCCTCTCCTAATCCTCTCAACCAAGATCCTCCCATAAGCCTTCCCAACTACACTCAACAAGCCAATCCCTCTGAAACTACTACATTCACACTTGTCCCCTTTTCCCTTGTAAAGAGGAACTATACAGGCACTCCTCCAGTCCTCCGGCACTCCATCCTCTTTTAGACAAACATTAAACAACCTCACAAACCAGTCCACCATCATTGTACCTCCCTTTTTTAGACATTCCACATGACATCCATCTAACCAAGGTGCCTTACCTGCTTTCATCATCTTAACTGCCTTCACCTCATCCTTCCTTATTTCACCTCCATTCTCCTCATTTTCTTCGCACTTCCCACTGCAGCAATCTTTCCTTCCCTATCCTCCTTCACATTTAGCAACTCCCTAAAATATTCTGCCCATCTTCCCCTTACTGCCTTCTCTTCCATTATCATCTCTCCATCTGCACCTTTTACCTTTTCTTCTCTACTTGATTCGCCTCCTCTTCCTCTCTTAATTTCTTTCCAAAACATCTTTTTATTACTTTCAAAATTTTCTGTCAAACTCTTGCCCCATTTCACATCTGCTCTCCTCTTTGCAACCTTTACCTTTTGCTTTACTTCTCTTTTCTTTTCTTTGTACCTCTCATATGACTCCCTCGTCCTATTTTGTAACCAATCTGTGAAAGCTCGCTTCTCTTCTACAACCTTCTTTGTTTCCTCATCCCACCATTCACTACCCTTTCTTCTATTTCCCCCTGTCCTTCTTGTTCCACACACCATCCTTGCACACTTTATGACTCCCTCCTTGAACCATCCCCATTCCTCCTCCACACCCATCTCTACTCTATCCTTTACTCCCTCCCACTCCTCCTTCAGCTTCTTTTCGTACTTCTTTATTCAGAGTTCACTCTAAGAACCTCCCTACCTTTTGCCCCTATCCTCTTTCTCCATCTATCCTCCACTCTCAACTTACCTTCCACCAAAAAATGATCTGATATTCCCCCACCCTCTCCCCTTAGCACATGTACATCCTTAACTCTTCCTATCATAATCCTATTTACCACTACATAATCCATGAAGGTGGGACTTCGTCAAGGATGCGTTATGTCGCCCTGGCTGTTCAACTTATACATGGATGGGGTGGTGTGAGAGGTAGGTGCGAGGGTGGTGGGTCGGGGATTGGAGGTGGTTGGGGAAAATGGAGAAAGGAGGGAGAGGAGCCAGCTGTTGTTTGCGGACGACGCTGCGCTTGTGGCAGGATCGGAGGAGGGATTGGGGAGGTTAGTGATGGGGTTTGGGAGAGTGTATGATAGAAGAAAGCTGAAGATAAAGGTGGTAAGGTGATGAGATGTACAAGGGGTGAAAGTGGCAGTAGACTGGAAGTGAGCATTAAGGGAGAGCGACTGGAGGAAGTGGATAGTTTTAGATACTTGGGTGCAAATGTGGCAGGGAAAGGTGGAGTGAAAGTGGAGGTAGAATGTAGATTGAGAGAAGCGAGTAAATGCCTTGGTGGATTAAAGAGTGTAATGAGGAATAGACATTTGGGAATGGATGCTAAGAGGAGACTGTATGAAGGAGTGATTGTGCCAACGGCACTGTATGGGGCAGAAACATGGAACATAAGAGAGGAAGAGAGAAGGAGTTTGAATGTGTTTGAGATGAGGTGTCTGAGAAGTATGATGGGGATTACTAGGCTAGATAGAGTGAGAAATGAGGAGGTGAGGAGAACAGGGGTGGAAAAGGAGCTGGGAGATAGGGTTGATGAAAGAATATTAGGATGGTTTGGACACATGGAAAGAATGAGTGAAGAAAGACTAGTAAAAGGTGTGTGGAAGGCAGATGTGGAGGGAGTGAACATGAGGGGACGTCCTAGGATAAGGTGGATGGATGGGGTGAAGGGGGCTTTGGGGAAGAGGGGAATGTCTGTTGAGGAAGGACGGGAGAGGACAGAAGACAGGGGTGAATGGAAAATGGTTGTATATGGATGATGTTGTGATAGCATGAGGTGGAATGGGCGGGTGGATGGGGGGTGAGGTAGTATGTGTGAGCAAAATTTGACGCAGCCTGAAGGGATTTCTCCCCGTCCTCTCATTTTATGCAATGGGGGGACGGAGAGGGGGGGTCGCCGATTTAATGAAGCGGCCTTGCTGTGGATGTGCTGTGTCTTGCGACACTGCTTCTGACCCAGGGCAGTGGACAAGGTGCAGGGATGACCCGTCATTCAGGAGGTGCTAAGATAAGAGGGAGGGTGGAGGGGTGTGGAGTGTATTCAGGGATGGAATGGGTGGGAATGATTTTATGCCTTTTTCTTTTTGGCTACCCCCCCCCCCCTTGTAAGGGGGATAAAGCCTTGGTATCTGTATGTATGTATCTTTCCAATAACCATAAGTCCTCCAGTAATGGTATGTGTTGGTGTAGGCAGATGATATCTGGAAGCCCTTGTGACAATACATACAGTAGGCAGTGTAGATCCAGTGTTTGTCCTACGAAAATACTAGGGAGTAATAGCTCAACAGCCTACATGACTTAGCAATAAAATTAAAGTTCTGCTCTGCTCACTCCACATGGGAAAGGAGATAATAAAAGTGCCCTCGACATAGCCTCACTAAACCTAACCTGTCTGGGGAGCCACCCACAGCAAGGTCACCCATAATGTTGCATGAAAAATAACCAAAAAACAACACAAAGGGAGAGTAACAGCACTGACAAAACCCAAGTTCATCTGTTGCACTCCCAGCAATATAAACCTGATTGGATCTGCTAATAAGAACACAGATAGGCACACCCACCCACCCATATAAGGTGAAATTACATAGCTATCCTTCATCCTCTCTCTCTACCCAAGTCAAGGAGGTACAGCAATCCTCATCCATTCAGATCACTTCACTACCACTTACACTCCATACTCCTCACCAAGCCACTGCAGCCAAAATTTCCCTGCATCACCGAATAACTATCTGTTTCTTACACCTCCCCCACCTGAAAATATTACAGTACTTTATAAACACTGTCAAACCTTAGCCAACTAACACACACACCATCTTCTTTTAGGGGACTTCAATGCAAAACACCCTACTAGGTAAGTTAGGGTTTCCCTTATAGCAAATCACTCCCCATCACTAGACAACAGACAACACAAACCAACCCATAGCCTTTCATATATGAACAATGATCTATACACCAACAGACCTGTCCTCCCACACTCCAGATATTTTCTTAGATTATAAATGGTCGATAGTGGTCATTTCTCACTTCTTTCTACCTTTACATGCTCCCTCCAACCTCCACAACCTTGATGGTCCCTTTCTTGCGTTAGATTTTTTTTTCCAACAACCCAACAGTAGAGGATTATCCAACAATTGACACAACACTAGCTTACCTCACAAACCACATAACCTCTGTAGTACAATCCCATTGAATAACACACCAAGCACTCTGAAACTCGTAATGAACTTACATGTCAACAATCACCTTAAAACACCCTCATATTCTCACTGACATCACTATTCCCCACATCAATGACCAAATTACATATTTATCTCCCTAACTGCCTCTGACCCAGGGCAGTGGATAAGGTGCAGGGATGACCTGTCATCCAGGAGGTGCTAAGATAAGAGGGAAGGTGGAGGGGAGTGGAGTGTATTTAGGGATGGAATGGGTGGGAATGATTTTATGCTTTTTTCTTTTTGGCTACCTCCCTTGAATGGGGGAAAAAGCCTTGGTATATGTATGTAAATAGATGAAACAATAACACACTATCTCTAATATCTAGCCAGAAAAATGATGAACCCAAATTCATATCCCAATAAGGCAACCCTTGAATCCCAGCTACTTTTAAAAGCAATTGTAAACTATAGTCCATATCAACAACGCTGGAAAATTGTCACATGGTGTAAATTTGCATAAAGTGGATACTTAATTTAATGAAAAATAGGGTTAGGCTCTTGGATGCATCCTATAAATACACAAACAATAATTTATTTACAGATAGACCATGTTAACTTCCCCAAGTATCCTGTACCTTTCATGAGGGAGGATATTAGTTTGTCTTGTTGGGTTGTGGTGGTATCTCCCCAAAGGGGGTATCTTTTAGAGAAGACTCCGAATTGAAAATATAGGGGTGTTAGTTGACTAAGGAGATCTGATTGTGTTTCCACATCAATGCTGATGGGGGAAAGGTACAAGGAAAAGATGGCTATTGAACAATGTAAGAAAACCTTGGCTGCAATGGTTTGGACAAGAGTATGGAATATTAATGATAATGATGGGTTGTTTGACTGAATGAGGATTCCTGTACTTCCTCAAATTGCCCCACAGAAAAATCTCTCCAAGAGAAGGAAGAACTGCACTGGCATATTTGCAATGAAGACACCATCCACCACAAAAATAGGCCTGGCCATAGAATCAAAGTGCTCTAGATGTTACCATCACACAGGACACTGAGTACCTCATGTTAGTCCCCCACTGTAAGGTCACAAAAGTAATGTATAACAGGTTCAAGGGGACAGTATAAAGGAGGACAACAGTAGTACAAAAGTATCACTCCTTTACGAGTAAAGATTTTAAATTCTAATACAAATGGTGTACGGGCGGTGGGCAGGGTGCAGGGATGACCCGTCATCCAGGAGGTGCTCAGATGAGAGGGAGGGTGGGAGGGGTGTGGAGTGTATTTAGGGATGAAATGGGTGGGAGTGTTTTTATGCCTTTCCCTTTTTGGCTACCGCCCTTGGAAGGGGGAAAAAGCCTTGGTATATGTATGTACGAATGGTGTATGGATCTGTTCCTTTGGGGCACCCTAAAACAGTCCCATGTTACCGAGCAATCAATATTTCCCACAACACATTCATATAAAAACACATACACGCTCAGATCGCAAAACAGGCACTCTAAAACCAACCACCAAACTCCCCCAGACATCAGCCCTACAGAGAACCTTACACAAGCAAGAACCACTACCAAATGTTGAGGCCAACAATGCCAACACAGAACAGGCCTAGCTGCATATGCAAATTATGCAAGATGCAATCAGCACACAGAAAACAATGAACACCTCATCTTACAATGCCTTACTTTAACTTTACCCTGACAACACCATATCTTTTCCATGAGTAACTCGGACAATCTTGTGGCTGCTGCCGATTACTTGAGAGCTGTGGGTCCCAAGGGGCAACAGACTGAACAATTGATTTCATGTAATTAGACCTATACAAGGTTTGTTAAAAACATTTTACATCAGCCGTGAGTGATAAGGAATTCTTAAGTTGAACTGAAGGCTAAATGAAAGAGATGTACAAAGGCCAATTTAATATCTATGTACAGGAATCTGGTGGAAAGATGGCATTGTGACATGCAAATATACTTCAATGGGTGGGTTAACCTTTCATAGTAAATAAATTAACTGCCATTTTTTCACAACATAATACAAATGACTGCTTGAATGTATTGGTAAAAAATAAATAAAGAAAACTGAATACTATTGAAAACAATATGCCTTGGGAATTTGTTCTGAATATTCAATCAACACTGATCAACATTTCTTAGCTGGAGTAAACTAGATAAACTTCATAATGTTGATCACTTTTCCTTTTTCTTCCTCATGTTATAGGAAAAATTTCAAACACTGCTTGAGAATATTCTTTGGTGGTCATTGACCAAAGCATCTGCTTAAATCAAACCACTGACATATCTGAATGTGAATTTGAGTAACTTGTGCTGATGATGCAACTTCAAAGTTGCATTTTTTGTCCATGGGAACTTCCTTTGATTGAGCATAGCTGAGCCAATGATGCACAAAATTCGAAGGCTCACAAAGATGAAATGGTCAAGGAAAGGAACAAATAAGAATTCAAGTTCTACATGACTTGTTGTTATCGGAATAATACATTTTTCAAATCAGACATTTTCTTTTATCACCATTACTATCGGTGCTACATTGAGGATACCCCGGAACACTTGGTTTGAGCTGACGGTGCTGGTCCATCCTCCTCCTGAGGACCTAAAACTTTCTGCACATATTGCGGGTTGACCACGATCTCTTCTTCCATACCTTGCAGCCGCCTTTCCACTTCCATACACAACTGAAGCTGTAACACAAAAGTTTTTTCTTTTATTTATACCAAGGAAAGGTAACAGTTACTTAAAAACAAGGATATACTTTCTTCTTTATGAGAGATGATTTAATTTAACTGTGGGGTATGTAGATCCTTGAATAATGGAATCTCATATTCTGCAGTGTATCATAAAGATGAGAAAGCTATTGTTCATACAACTTTCTGGTCCAGCATATTTAAAATTGACACATAGAAGATCTAGGAAATTTGAACATCCTCAATGTGGGGCAATAACCATATTCCATACCTCTTTATCCAAGTATGACATCATAATTGGGGAGTTATACTTCTCAGGGTTGTCCAAGAAGACCACCATACCATCTTTCTGATTAATGCTTGCATGTATTTCACCATCTTCAATCTGGTAAGAAATAATCATTTACATTCTTAAGGTAATTTAAGTGTTATCTTACATTCATAAAGTAATTTAAGTATTACAGGAAAACTAAGTAAATATGGATTACATTTGAATACTCCCTGACTCACCATCAACACTTACTTATCTAATGCCTCAGGTTTCTCTTAACTGGAAACCTATGGCTGCTATGTACATACTTACCAAAGGATATTTTCCCCTTACAAGGGGATGGATGAATCAATGCACACACCCATCTCACATCCATCCAAACTCATTCATCAACCTACTATCTTAACACCTCATGGACTTCCCTGATTTTCCATGTGGACTTACGAGAAACACAAACAAACAAGCAAACAAACAGACACTCTCTCCAAAATACCTTGCTTCAAAGTCAAGTACCTACTGTACATGAATTTGAAGCTAGGTATGATAAGTTGGGGAGTAGGAGACAGAACCCAATGAGTGTTGCCCCTCCCCCCAACACACACACTATATCAACTGAACACAAGAAAGTGCATTCATCTACGTATATACACACTTCACAGAACCAGACACTCAACACTGTTAACATATTCATTCCTCCTAAGCAGTCATCTATAATTCCCTCAAAATACCCCAATTATTTGTGCTAAACTCACTCTAAAGTACTTTTCAGGAGGGGGAGGGATTTCACTGCTTAACATACATACTGATATATGAAAAAGAGTACCACACAGCACAAACTATATTTCCTTGCAACTGAAATATCTGTACATTCTCAACAACACAGATCAGCATAAACATACATCATAGACACTTCTATTATGTCCCCTCCTTGTTTTTTTGGATACAATTTCCTGATAGCATACTTTTCAACGGTAATCCACTGTAATACAATCATATAATTAACCTACCATATTTAATATATATTCCTGTGCTTTCTGAGGGGTTGCAAGTTGAACTCGATTGGCGACATCTGCCAGGGAAAGTGTCAGGAAGGTTCGGGTTAAACGCTGTATATTCTTCTTATAGAGAGCATTTAGACACTGTTTCACCAAACCCATGTTTTGGTCTCTGAAATCAGAAAACTTGTTGTAATTAAGGTTACTACACTAATGAATCTATAGAAGTGTTATCACTTTCCACTTGCCCCCACAAGCTTTTGCCAGTACAATCACTATTCACAGGCCCTGCAGATTATATATCACTTCTCATCATATATCAAGTAGTCATTCCAGGTACCTCACAAATGTTTCCTGGTGTTTAGTGACCAATCCATGGACTTTATCGGGACAGTTGGTAGCATATGCAACACCAAGGTCCCAGTAAACTTGGCTAAGAGGTTTGATAAACCGTGTCATGATCAAGGACACATACTTTGGGATCTTGCCAATCTAAAATAAGAAGTACAATATGAAATTATTTCCATAATGCAAAACAGAAGGGACTAAAAGCTCACCCTATGCATTACATAACAACTGCACAAATCACTATCCCTCTGCTCAGTTGCTTACTGGTGAAATCCAAGTCCATTATCTCTTGAGGACAAATCAATAATTCAAATGCAAGTTTAAAGATACTTTAAAACCTATTAAAAGAAAACACCATGTAGGGATGGAGCCTTTATTATTATGACATTTTGCTTATTAGTGCTTTATCATGCCATTCAGGGATGGAATGGGTGGGAATGATTTTATGCCTTTTTCTTTTTGGCTACCCCCCTTGTAAGGGGGAAGAAGCCTTGGTATATGTATGTATGTATGTATGTATCATGCCATGTTGTGGAACACAAAACTCTGAGAATATATAGGACCTGATGGCACAGGGAAAGGTCACTGGATCCCAGGGATGGTTAAAAAAGGACGGAGAGCAATTGTCTGTGCTGACTGCTGATAGACAACTACACAAGTAGAATAGATAAAGTAAGGGAATAAGGTGGGGATGGGAACTAAGGATTGCTTCCCAAAAGGCATGTTTAACAATGCATCCCATATTATTTCTTTGATTCCATTGGTAAACAAAACCTTGTTAAGTTCTATTCACTTCCTTCCAAAACATCTTTTCAAAATTTTCTGTCAAATTTGTACCATCTTACTTCTGCTCTCCTTCACCCTAAATTCTGCTTCTCCTTTCTCCTTCTTGTACCACTCATATGCTTCCATAGTCCTACCTTGAAACCAATCCACATCCTCTTACTCCTCTTCTACTACTGCCTTCACCTGTTCATCCCAGCATTCACTACCCTTCCTTCTATTTCCTCCCATACTTCTTGTCCCACATAACATCTTTGGACACTATCAATTGTTTAAACTTACCCATTCTTCTTCTATTCCTATCTCCTCTCTATCCCTCACCACCTCCTACACTTCTCTCAGCTTCTACTGGTATTCTTTCTCATTTTCCTTCTCATTCAATTTGTTAACTCTTGGCACCTCTCTACCTCGTACTTTTTTCTTCTCTATTATTTTCCCCCTGACTCCCAATTTCCTTTCCACCAAAAAGTGATCTGACATTCTCCCACTCTCTCCCTTGAAAACATGAACATCCAAAACTCTTCCTATACTTCCACTATATAGTTCATTAATGCCCTATCAACCACCCTTTCCAAAGTATACCTATGCTTGGCTTTCTTCTTAAAAACAGATTTCTATTATCAACTTCCTTTCTAAACATCTATAACATCATCTCTCTGCTAAGATGTAAAAGGGGAGAGGGTAGCAGTGATCTGGAGGTTAGTTTTAAAGGAAAGATTGGAAGTGAAAAGATTCAAGTACTTGAGGTCACATGTAGTATGGAATGGAGGAGTGGGGGTAGAGGTAAATTGTAGAGTAAGAGAAGCAACTAAATGTCTGGAGTAATGAAAAATGTCACGAGAAATACATATCTGGGTACGAACACCAGAAAGTGAGGGCAAAAAGACAGGGTTGATCAAAGAATACTGGAATGCTTGGGCACATGGAAAGAACACATAAAAAAAAGACTAGCAAAAAGAGTGTGGAAGGTAGAAGTAGATGGAGAGAACTTGAAGGAGAACTTCCTGAAGGGTACAAGGGGAATGTCTGCTCAACAGGGATGGGTGAAGGCAACGCTACATGTGTGAAAGGCATACGAAGACTTCTTCTGTAATCAGTCTAATGGGACTTTAAAGCACTGTGCTCTCTAGTGTAATGACATTTGGAAATATGTCTTTTACCATAAAGTTTTTATGATACAATGGACAATCAACAATAATAAACAGATGCTCCCCCCAATTAGTCTGTTATAATAAGGTTCAACTGTATACTTATGTCAATTACATGACAAAGTATATGTGAAAATCATATGAGTAATATTAACAGTCATATGCCATGCAAATAAAATACATAACCTTAAATATAACCAGTACAGCTAAAAAAATTATGTTAAACTAATATAAGGAGAATTAAATACCTTTCCCTCCAGAATGAGGGATACAAGGATATGCTTCTTGAAGGCCTCCAGCATGATGTGTGATACTGCAAATGCAGGAGTGGTAATACAAACTCGGAAGAAGTATTGAGCTCTCTCGTAATTCTTGACAGCTGTGTATACCATTCCACCATAATAGTAGTAAAGAAGGAAATACTTAACATCATAATTCCCTTGCTGAAAAGATATCATCAACAATGGAATTAATTAAATGTAACATTAATATATAGTAAAAATAATCTTTGCTTAAATTTTATTGACCAAAACCCATAGCCCAGTTACCAGCAACAATTCTCAGTGCCTCTAATAGGTTTCTCTGGGAACAAACTTTGGACTATCATTTGTGTTGTATTAGTGTGGGGCAATTTCTATATCACTGGTTCATAGTAGTTGGTGGGAGCAATCACCTGTTGTCAACTGTACATGAATTTGAGGCTAGGTATGATCAATTAAAGATTAGACAGGACCCAATGAACATTCTTTCCCATATACCGTACTACAATCAGGTAAATACAACTTAGTGATAACTAGCATTTTTTTTACAAGGGTGTTTTGTTTTATGATATTCCCTGAAATGTATTGATGTACTGTTCAATATGATAATATTCAGATGTTGACCAAATCTTAAAAGAGGAAGAGGAAGAAAAGAAAGAATGGATGAAAACTAACAAGAGCTAGGAAAGCAATAATGGATGGAAAAAACCTTGAAGGGAAATAGAGTGGATGGCATGAAAGAGGCTCAAGAGAGAAGGAAGGGAAGTGTGGCACTACTGGTGTGTGTTGAAGTGGAGGGAGGTGTCTTTGAGGACAACGTGAGCAAAGGTGAAACCAAGATGGGAAATATGGGCTTTTGTGAGTGCATCTAGTTCTGGTAGTAAGAAAAGAGAGGCTTTTTGGAATAGTTTAAACAAATGTATATAGAGTTTTGGGAGGAATGTAAAACCAGTGGTGTTGGGATCTCAATACTGGAGTAAGAGAGGACCCAATAAAGAAAGTTGTTGGGACTGGAAAAGAACTACAGTGGAGAGATGCATTTTAAAAGTAAGGTGATGATAGTGAACACAATGTTTAATAAGAGTGACAAGCATAAATATATGCTGAATAAGGTGATGGATTCTGGGTTGGTTGAGGGATCATTAAAGGATTATGCAGTGGTGCCCAGCAGTTTTGTGCATACGTACATTCAGGGGCAAGGGGTTGTCAGATTATATTCTGGTAGAAGGGAAACAGTAAAGGTAAAGAAGAGGGGAAAGAAAAGGGTGGAAGGGAGAGAAATGTTGAAAATGATCATATTAAATGAAAGGGAAAAAGAAAAAGAATACCTGAAGCAGTGATAAGTATATGAAATATTGGAAGATAAAAGAAAAACAGGAGTACAGGAATAAAGGGTATGCTTCTAGTAGGAAATGTTAAAGTGTGCATAAAGAGTATATGGGATGACAAGATGGGTAAGAACAGGAGAAGTATTAAATAGTGGGATGAAGAGGTGAAGGGAGTGGTGGAAGAAATGAAGCAGGGATATGAAGAGTAGTTGTAAAGTAGAACTATGGAAGCATATGAGAGGTACAGAAGGGAGAGAAAGCAAAGTACAAGATGAGGAAGGCAAAAAAGAGAACAGATGTAAAGTGTATAGAGAGAAAAATAAATAAATAAATAAAACTAAACTAAACTAAATAAAAATAAATAAGCAAAATATAAATATAAATTAATAAATACAATATTCAAAATAATAAGAAGTCTAGTCTTGATGGTTCTTCATTGTTTCTATATCTGGTATTTTCCTTTACCCATTGAGTTAATGTGTACTCAAAGGTCATATCCAGTACAATATTTCCCCAAAGGTCTTCTCCTCCTTTCACTGTCATTTCTTCCCTAGGATGAGATGGATGGATGGGGGTAAAAGGGGCTCTGGGGAAGAGGGGAATATCTGTTTCTGACCCAGGGCAGTGGACAAGATGCAGGGATGACCCGTCATCCAGAAGGTGCCAAGATAAGAGGGAGGGAAGAGGGTGGAGGAAAGTGGAGTGTGATAAGGGATTGGAATGGGTGGGAGTGGTTTTTATGCCCTTGTTTTTTTGGCTACCTTCCTTATGAGGGGGAAAAAGGCCTTTGGTATATGCATGTATATATAATTACTATGTTACCCCCTTTCATTAATTCAATTAGTGCATTCTTTGTGTCTTCCAACATTTTGGAATTATCACAATATGTCCAAGACTGTTTTTGGAGGCACATATACCGTATTACTACAAATTTTCTACTTTGTTATCTTTGTTACATTTAAGCCTTTCTTACACAAAAACATGACTCCTCCACCTGGTAACTTTCTAATTTTCACCCAATGGTTGTATAGACCTTGTCCCACACTATTTGATGGTAGTAGACTTTTTAATTTTGTCTCCATATTTCCCATTACGTCTGGTTTCTCTACTAACAGATAGTCATCTAATTCATTTAGTCCTGAAATCATACCGTCTATGTCAATACCTTACCTTACCATCGTGCCATATCCTCTTGGACTTCGGCAACCATGGAGCACCACCATTCACGGTCCCTAGTTACTTGTAACATCTATGCTGGTTTGAGTTGTTTTCCCGTCGCCCTCATCAGCCCGTCCACATACTTCTCCTTCTGCTTTCCTCTTGCTCTCCTTCCCTCCACCAATATATATATGTCAATATATATTGTCAATGTCAATATATATCATTTAAAAAAATTCTTTTCTTCTCTTTTTTTGTTTATTATGTTTCCTTTTTTTATGTCCCATTTTCTCAGCCTCAGGTCCAGTACTCCCCAAAAAAACTCTTTCCAGCCTCTGTTCTCTCATTTCTTAATTTGCTTCATTTCTGTCTTTTCTATCTCTTTTTCCTCATTGCTCATTTCTTTTTTTATCCATACATTTTTGTAATTTTCACTATTTGCCAGCTTTGCTGCTTTTGATAGTACTTCTTCAGCTATCATTTGAGACCTTAGTTTGATTTTTAGTGGCCTATACTGTTTTCTCTAGAGTACTGTCCCATTCTATGTACTTCTTCTATCTCTTTGTCCATTACCTGTCCCTCCTCTTGTATCTCTTTCAGAATTGCTTTTGCAATTTCTTTTTCTTTTTCTCTTTGGTATCTGTGTACATTATATTCTTTAATACCATAAACTACAATGAACTTTTTTTTTTTATCCACTGTGTCTCTTACCCAGTTTTCCTTTTCTTTACTTTACAGTTTCTTTAGCCTTTTCCTCTAGCTGCTGTTGTACCATTTCTTTAAAGGTTATTTTCTGATTTTCTTGTTCTAGCTTCCATTGATTCTTTATTTCTAGGTGATCCATCTCCTTAATTGTTTCTCCTACTTTTTTGGTCACTGCTTGTATTTGTTCCTCGACTTCTTTTTTCAATGCCTCATTTTTACTTTTTATCTTCATTTTTCATTCTTTCATTATCACTTCTGACCATATTTAATTCGTTTTTTAGATCATTAAGCTCTTTGTTCATCTTGTCATTAGCTCTTCATGGTTGGTTTATCTCTGTACATTGCCCTATATTAATGTTTAAAATTCATTGATTCCTCCATCAAATTAGCAATATCCTGTTTTCTTTGTACATTTTTATACCTAGTTTCTCTTTCCACATCTAAACCCCTGCTTAATAATCCTCTTTCTTTTGGAAATCCTGAATAAAACATTGGTGTCCCACCTTTGAGTTGATTTTGGATATCAATCATGCATGATGTTTTGGTATTACCCCCAGTGATGATTTAACTCTGCTGATGTCCAAACCTCTCTTTATTGATTCACTTTTTCTTCATTTTTCTTTTTCCTTCTCCATTTTGTGTATTTAATAGACTATTTACTTGAAACTTGTTTTACCATTTTGGTCACTTAATAAACACAACTGCTTCTGTGTATGTGTTTTTTTTTTTACTTTGTGTGTGCACATGCTTGGGACAATACCTCAACTGAATTAGGCCCCACTTTATCTCAAATAATATATCCCTCAGTGAAATATGGATGTCTGGTTTCAGCCAAAACAAAACATCTACTCTACTCAATGGGTTAGGTGTCCAACTATTACTTACCTCTTTACTGATGTCCATTATGTCTATGTCGAGGAAACGCAGTGCTGGCTTAAAACACTTGGCCACCAAACAAAGGTGAACTAGATGAGCGTGAATTGATGTCAACATAAGTGGAGATTCTTGCACCTTCTTGATGGCAATACAGAGGAGCTCAATACCTCTCATAGGACAATTTCCCGCAACCAAGAGGTCAGCATATGTTCCACACAGGTCAGCCACTTGTTCAGGGAAGATTTTTTTTTAAATTACATCACATGTGTAAAGTTAATTAAACCATCATATATAAAAACAGAATTTAAACATGGTCATACAGATATTAAAACACACTTACTCATATCTGGTGCATGACGAATTTGTTCTTCACTACATACGTTAATAAATTCAGCAACTGTAGCATGAATAGTGTCTATATTTTTGTCATGTGGCGATACATTCTGTAATCGTACGCAGAGAACTGCAAGTACCCCAATGGAATGTGTTTGCGGTTGAAGAGTTGCAAGAACTGTGTCCAAATGGGCAACATTCTTTAGTACTACTTCAGAATTTTTGCTAACAAATTTGACCACTTCTTCATAATTCCCTGAAACATAAAATTTTCATTTAGTATAAACATTATAACAGACATCCACCAATCTGAATAAGCTGTAGACATTAGGTATAACTATTTGTATATGTCAACCAGTTCCCAAAAGGAAAAGATTTTAGACTTCTTTGCCTATAATGAAACGTGAGTAGAAAGACGAGTAATAAGACTGTGTGTGTTTATTCACCTAGTTGTATTTTATGGGACGAGAGCTATGCTCATAGTGACCCGTTTTTGTATCTCTCTACGCCCCGTTTATTCTTAAAATCGTGTATAGCTTTGGTATTCATTGTTTCTCCGTTCAGTTTGTTCCACAAATCAATCACTATGTGGGAAGCTATTCTTTTTCAGGTCTCTTCTGTAGCTGCCTTTCTTTAGTTTCTTTTCATGTCCTCTTGTTTCTCTTCTGTCCCACTTTAATAAGTCGTCTCTGTCGAAAAAGTTCTGTCCCACTTTAATAAGTCGTCTCTGTCGAAAAAGTTCTGTCCCACTTTAATAAGTCGTCTTTGTCTGAAAATGGTCAACAAATTGCCTCTTTCTCTTTTCTGTTCCAGTGATGAATGATGTAATTTTTCTAATCTTTGTTCGTATGTCAGGTTTGTCAGTGTAGGCGCCATCTTTGTTGCTGCTCTTTGTATTCTTTCTAACTTTCTTATGTTCTTCTTTGTGCTAGGTGCCCATAGTGTAGCAGCATATTCTAGTTTAGGTCTTATCAGTGTAACAACTATTTTTTTAACCATCTCCTCATCTTTGAAGTTGAAGGCCACTTTCATTGACCTCAGTAAGTAATAAGTCTCTCCAAATAATTTATTGACATGTTTATCAGGTGTCAAGTCACTTGAGATTACTCCCAGGTCCCTTTCTGAATCGACTTTTTTGACTTGTCTCTAATTTTGTACTGTCCCGATACTCTATTTTTATTTTTTCCAAATTCCATTACGCTACATTTTCACTTTTCCGACTCCATTCCCATATTTTGTCTAGGTCTTCTTGTAGCGATATGCAATCTTCTTCTGTTCTTACTTCTCTTCATTTAGTAATCTATCATCAACTTGGACTCCCACCTCTTTTCTTTTTTATTATGCTTCCCTGCTGAGGTAAATCAGCTGAGATGGTATACTAATACTGTCAGCTGTCCAAGATGCAGGACATGCAAAATAGGTGACTCTTCTGGGACCCCTTTCAGGAACTTGTCCAAAGCTCTCTTGAAGACTTCAGTACTACACCTGGTTAAATCCCTGATTCTTCTTGGTATACAAATGAAGAGTTTGGGTCCCTCATATGTAAAACTGTTTCCATGGAGGGATCCAAGCTGTTGAGAGACGCCTTCAGTTATTCCATTACTGCAGATTCTCCCATGTCTTGGAAGATACTGTTCCCTGATATTCATGGAAGTCTTAGCAGTAGGGTTGGGCACTTGCCTCAAATAGTTTCCACATATAAACAATCATTACAATGGCATACTGCTCTCTTCTGTACTGCATCAGTAAAGAAAGTTCCAGTTTTCAGTCTTGTCTAATAATCTTGATCTGTTCCATATTTATTTTTTGAGTACACACCCTTTAAATTTGTCAAAGTTGTTTAATGTTGTAGATTTTGTTAAATGGCAGTCACAATAATAGACATATATTAAAAAAAAAAAAAAAAATCTTCCAGATCCTTCTGGAAGAGAAAAAAATTACTGCCACACATGGCTTTTAACATTCAAATGATTAATTTGTGGGCGTGGTTTTTTAATCCATTCTTAGGCTATACTGTACATCAAGACACCCATTCTTAATGGGCTATGTTAAAAAGGGGGGTTACCCGATACCAAACATATCTGAAGGTCTAATAATCAATCAATATTCAACTAGTGTAATTCTTACAGCAATCATATTTAAAACAAATGAGACAAATTCATATAACAATATGTAATACTTAATGTAAGATGACTAATTGTAATCATACAAAAGCAATGGGCAACTTGTGGAGATAGTTCAACAGTAAAAACAGGTACCCGAATTTTCTTGGTAATATTTTCAACAAATAATACGACTGATATAGAAATTAATCTATATGAGTGTAATACAATTAAATGCTCATTTACCTACCCTGGACAGAAAGTGTTGTAACGTTGTTAACGAAGTGCTCCAGAGCGGAGGCCATGTTTGTTTTGATTTGTCAGATTGTTCTTAGTATGGTTCTTCGGTATAAGTATGCTGGTGGTAATCAATTCCACCATAACAATTTTCATATCAAAATATTAAATCAAAAAGATATGTTGTATCATCTCTGAATCTATGCTATTCATTATTATGAAACCTAATAATTGTGTACTATGACGAGGCTGAAATAATTATGGTGAAATTTATTCCTATAAACAATGAATATTCTAGAAAAAAATATAATTTGTACTAAGAAATAAGATTTTGACATTTTTGAATGAATAATGAGAAGCATTTTATAACTTTTTATGATTTTAAACATCTATGCAATCGCAATATCCATCGGCTACACTGTTTACAAACGAAGAACGTGGTGGAATTGGGTTGCAGTCTCGGAATTGGTTGATCTAGCCCATGAACTAGTGGGTAGCAGTGTTTGTGAAGGAGGAATATTCAAGAAGTATATAATTCAAACAAGATGGGTGCGGATAATAACAGTGAAGAATCAAAAAAACTTACTAAGTTTACTCTTAATAATTTTGTAAGTCCATTGATCATTGTTGATTGTATGATTGTTTCTTTGCTTACTGGAGTGTAGTGCTCATTTGTCACCTAAGGAAACTAGTCCTTTCCTTACGTAGAGGCTTACATAGAGAAGATCTAGAAGAGGCCTATTAGGCCTATGCAACTAACTTTGTATTTTTTGCCATGTACAATGTGGTCATAAGGTTCCACATGTCAACTGTTTTGTATGTAAAATCGTGTTTTCTTACATTCATTCTTTTTTTCTTGTAAATTGGATATTGGTGTTTTATTGTTACTGTATGAATCTATTCTCAGTAGAAACAAGTCTTGTCACTGCTCTGTCTATATAACTGTCAAGCCCGTTATTGTCTGAATGCAAGTGTAGATATTTCATTACATTGAATCACATTATTTGGTGTATCAACTCGTGTAACTCCTTGCCTGATAGTGCTGTCAGTTCTGACACAGTTGATAATTTTAAAGTGCCAACATTCTGTAAATGGAGGTATTATTTTCAAATAAACTGATGTTAAATAGCTTTGCTTAGTACAGATTTGAATCCTAGGCTTTGGAGTGCTATACCTTCTTGAGCTTAGGGTGCTACCAACTGTAACTACAGCATGTATGCATGAAAGACCACGTGCCACATGGCCTCTTGACATCAGCTCCCTGTGTTACATGGCCTTGGTAGATGGAGCTATTTAACAAAACTGTTAATACAAACATACAGGCTCATGTCCCTCATATCTCGTACGTACACCCAAGCTTTGCAGTATCCGCTTATGACGTACTTGCACCAGTTATATATGATTGTTCCAGGATTGTAAGTAATCTATCAGTGAGTTCGCATGCAAGCAAATCTAGGGCTGTCCGTCTTTTTGGTTTGCCTTGAGCCTGACTCAGTCACTCAATTCATTGCTTCTGATCTCTTGTAGGAGAGACCCACTGGATGGGTACAGGTCACATAGGGTTAAATATTGTGCTATTGTTAAGGGATTATTAGTGAGGGGCAGTATATGAAGAGGTGTTCAGTGTCTTATGTGTGTTGATTGTATCCGTGGTAGTTTGATTTCTTCTCTGACAATATAAGAAAGCTGTAAAATTTTTAATTGCAAACATTTCAATAAGTGGGTTTTGCTTACAAAGTTATAGCCAGAACATCACTGTTAAAATCAACATGGGTGCTTGATAAACAATATAATTTTGATTAGTATCATCGGTGTAATGGTATTTTATAAATCCCAGCCAGTGTGGCACTGCCTAAACTAAAGGCATCAGAAAACTACGTATCATTGGAGGTGTGGTGTCAGTGATGGTGATTATGATCAAACTCATTTGGTTTACAAAGTGATGGCAATTCTCATATTCATTTTCCACTATTTTACATAGCTTACTCTATGTACAGAATTAAATAAATACTACATATCAGATATGAAGTATGTATGCCAGAAATTTTGATAAGTTGAGCATAACCATAATATAATTATTTATTCTATATATAAGATAAATCTGGTAGATCTAGTTCTATTTAATTGAGCTTCAACTGTAACAGTGCTTTCAGTATTCCAGTTTAAGGGGAGATAATGGTAGTAATGTTACTTAGTAATCTCAAATTATTTATTATGATTTGTTTTAATGATGATGATGAAAATGCTTTTCAGCTTGTGAAAATGAGACCTGCAGTATGTCAGAGCAAAGTTCATGTGATGACACAGTTGGTGCGATCAGCAGAAAAATATCGCTCAAAGAAAGGAACTGAGGCCCAACGTGAAAAGAATCAGAGACGTGCAGAAAAGCTGATTCAGGAGTTAATGTTTATCAAAGTAAGTACTTTTTTAATGATAGGCATTATGAAATTAATTTTTTTATTATTTATTACTCATCATGCTTGAAATAAAATGGACAAAGTATGAAATATTGACAAGCTGATTTGTTTTGCCTTTTTAGAAGTGATTTCTTTTTCATATCACTGAGAACTATTGACAGACACTTCATCGTGATGACATTGGAAAGCTGGTGGTTGCAAACAGAAGGACCCTTAAGGATATGGGCAGTGATGTAAGTAATATAGTTTTCAGGATCTGAATGCTAGGAATTACACTTTTTTGGGAGGGACTTAAAAAAATTGCATGATTTCAAGTCGAAGTGTTTGAGAAATATGGTAGTATTACAAGAATGGCTAACATGAGAAATGTGGAAATGAGGCAGATGATAGGAATAGGAAAGGAGCTGTTGGTTAGAGTAGACAAGAGAGTACTGAAGGGGATTGGGCACATGGGAAGAATGAGGAAATCAGAAGTGAACTTTAGAAGAAGACCAAGAATGAGATGGATGGATGGAGTGAATAGAGCTTTGGATGCAAACAGAATGTCTGTCAAGCAGGAAAGAGTGAGACTTTCAGATAAGACAGCCCCCAAAGAGTCTGAATTTCATGGTATTAGCTGATATCTGTGATATAAGACGACCTCTAAACTACCAAACCATCTGTGGTGAAGTTTAGGTCAGTGAGCACCAAACAACCAGATGGTGATATACCAGTACAATTAATTATTATTACTAGTAATAAGCTATCATACCTTAAAGTATAACCTATAGATAGTTTGGATTGTTCGTATATTATCAGTGAGGCATGATAAGGTAAATACCATCTGTAGTGGAAGCAAGTTGTGAAACCAAAAGCATTGACAGATTTGTTTTTGTATCTGGCATGTAGGATGACCTCTCCCCCCTTTTTTTTTTTATTATTCAAGTGTCATCTTGTACACTGAAAGACATGGTATGTTCCCTGTGTCAGACAGTCTTGCATGATCGCACACATATTTAGACTGTTCATCATTGGCAGCATGCACAAATAGCCCCAACACATTCAGGGAGGATGGTCTGTGGAAGGAGGCTAAGAATATAATTGGTTTCCTCAATAACTCTTATGTACCAAGTGACACTAAGGATTAAACAATAAGAACAACTAAGGTAGCAATCTGTTCCATAAGAGAGGTGCATTGATGAGGAATTTTTGTGGAAGAAATGAGGTGTGATTTTCACATAATTTAATTATGAAGGCATGAAAGGGATAGGTATGGATGGAGTGAATAGAATGAGAAAGTTCCTTGCCC
This sequence comes from Oratosquilla oratoria, assembly GCF_046742065.1. Lineage (NCBI taxonomy): Eukaryota > Metazoa > Arthropoda > Malacostraca > Stomatopoda > Squillidae > Oratosquilla > Oratosquilla oratoria. Next base: position 25,692,803 of record NC_134797.1, read on the forward strand.
ATGTAGAGCCACTTTATTTTTCTAGTGACAATATAAAAAATGGAAAAAAAAAAAGTACAGGATGTCATAGGAGGAAATGGTGTAATGAGGTGAAATGAGACCTTGGTGCCGAGTGCTTAGCATTTGAATGAAAATGTATGGTGTTAGTCAGAACAAGATTAATGAAGTATGCCATTGACTTGAAAAGTTTAAACTTACTAATTTTTGCTTTTATGAATTTTTTTTTCAGCCGAAGTGTAGCATTGAACAACGTGCTGTATGTCGCCTATCTGAACACAAAACTGTTAAAACTGAGCTTAGTAACTTTCGAAAAGAACATCCAGATTGGGCTGTAGAACTTCCAGATATATTTATGGTAAGCATTCCATTTGATAGGTACATACATATGCAAATGCCTTAATTGCTTGTGGATAACATTGTGCTTGTGGTTGGGTCGGAGGAGGGACTGTATGAGATAGGAGAAAGTTGAAAGTAATTGTGAGTAAAAGTAAGGTGATAAGATGTACAAAGGGAGAGAGTGGCAGCAAGTTGAAAGTAAGTCTTGGAGGAGAGAAGCTGGAGGGAGTGGATAGTTTTCAGTATTTAAGGTCATGTGTGGCAGGAAATAGAGGAATGGAGGGTGGGGGTAAACTGTAGAGAGAGGGAAGTAAGTGAATGTTTTGTGGAATTGAAAAGTGTCATGAGAAATAGGCATCTGGGAATGGATACAAAGGGAAGATTATATAAAGGGGTGATTGTGGGTGGCATACCTCAGTTTTATATCAGAAACATATACCTGTAGGATTGTACTATATACACCTGACCCCTGACATTTGCAGGTTCGACATTTCTGGTTCATGTTTTTTTCATAGGTTATTTTGTGTTAAATGGAATTTGTTTTTGATGAATCTTACTATTTAAAGGTGTTGAAATTTATTTTGGTGCCAGCCAGTGGTTACCTATGTATAGTATGGGTGCAGGGGGCTGGAAAATTATTTTGTGTTCCCTAATCCCCGTGAATGTTGGGGTTCAGGTGTATTTTCAACAACATGGTTCAGGGTACTTAATGTAGAGAAGTCTAGGTTACATCTGTTAAGGTTTGTTTACAAAATATTAATGTGTAACTCATCACAGGTTGGCTGCAATAGGGATTTTGAGTATAGCTGATTTCTATTTTTTTCTTAGAATAATTATAACTTGTTTATGCAGTACATAAATTTTTTCAGGGACTAGGAATACGTCATCGAAAACAGAAGTTAAAGAGGAAACAAGGTAAAGGCCTCTTTGAAAAGTACATGAAGAGAGAGAGAATAGTTTTACAGCTCCTTCAGGACCTGTGTGGCTGTGAATGGAAGAACAGGTTTGATTATACTGAAGAAAATCTATTGAACACAAAAGAAGACTGCCAACCAGATAATTCAAAAAGTGTTGCTAAAGCTAGTAATCATAAGGAGAAAGATGTAATGGATACTTCTGGTAGTTTAGAAGATATTTCCAGAGTGCTTGAGAGAGATAATAAGATTGGAGAGAGTGTGAGTGGTTCCACCTCTGAGGAAGAGAATTCAGATGATGAGGATGCTGAGGAAGTAGCTAGTGATGATGAAGAAACAGGTTTAGCCAGTGGGAGTGAAATGAGTACTGCATCTGTAGAGGAAAATGTTGATTATGATGGATTGAATACCACCCAAGAAGAACATCAGAATACTTCTTCTGAAGGTGAAAGTGAAGATGAAACTTTAGCTAATAGGCATAATTATGTTAAGCACTTACAAGATTCTGATTTGAATGAAAATAAGGTACAAAGAACAAAGGACAAACTTCAAGAGGCATTAAACAGTAAACCAAACAAGGAAAAGCAACCTCCCAGCAAAGTATCTAAAAAACTCCTGAAAAAAATGAGCTCCACAATGAAGCATAAACAAAACAAAAAGAATAGTAAAGCCATGGTTGTCCAACAGCTTAATCTGGATAATTTGACAGAAGAACATGTAATTGAACCTGTGCTAGACAAGAATGAAGACTCTAGTGATGAAGAGTCAGATGATGAGATAATGCAAAAGAAGGCTGGGAAAATAAGCTCTTTCTTTATTGGGGGAGTAGATGAAGAAGAGAGTGAAGATAATGACTCAGATGAAGAGAATAACATGAGTAGAGAATCAAGATTCGGGGAAAGCTCTAGACATGATATTGATGAAGAAATGGATGATTCTGTGATTGACTCGGGAAGATATTTCCGCAGAAATATGTTTAGAGGAGATAATCCTCAAGTGAATGTGAAGGAAGGTATGAGAAAAGGCCTGCCGTCAAAGGAAAGAATGGGTATGAAACATGGAAAGGATGGAGGAAGAAGGGAACAGAAGATTGGAGGCTTTAAAGATGACAGAAGGGAAGGGGGAAGGAACAACGAGCAAAGAGATTTCAGGAACAAAGGAAGGTTTTCAGATGAAGGTTCTAGCAGAAGAGGAGGATATAATCAAGGATTTAGAAGAGGAGGACTTCAAGGATTTTCAAGAGGGGGAAGAGGCCGAGGAGATGGAAACCGTAGAGAGAGAAGGCAAAAGATTAACGGCAGAGGAAGGTGAGGTCTTAATTTAGAATAGTAGGTGGCTTTAAGCTTCATTATAATAAGTGGTGGTCCTGCTAAATGAATGTTGGAGAATATCATCAGCCTGCTGTCCTTCCTCAAAATCCAACACCCTCACATATAGCTACAGGTGCAGTCTGGACTGGGCCAAAAATCTTCCTCTTTCAGCTTCACCTGTTTCCTCCTACTTTTTCATGCAATGAGAGCTGGCAACCAGGAGCTATTCTCCTCCTGGCACTAGCTGTTTACATAAAACAACAAAGCTTACTGTCCAGATTTCTTTGTGGAGGAATCTATGGAAGGGCTCAAGGACCTTTGTTGAGTGTTATGGAATTGATGGTTTTCAGTTGAAAAAAATTACTTGAAAAGTGATGCATAGCAAAATAAGATTTAATTTTAGAGTTAATTTGGAGCCTGTAGAGTGACTCAACTATACTAATGATACCTCTCTTTACAAGGGAGGTAGGCAAAAAACAAATGCATAAAAATCATTCCCACCCATTCCATCCCCAATACACTCCACTCCCCTCCACCCTCTACCTTCCCTCTTATCTTGGCACCTCCTGGATGACGGGTCATCCCTGCATCTTGTCCACTGCCCTGGATCAGAGGCAGTGTCGCAAGACACAGCACATCCAGAGCAAGGCCACTTCATTAAATCGGCAACCTTCCCTCTCCATCCCCTCATGCAGAAAAGAAGATGGGGAGAAATCCCATCGGGCTGTGTCAAATTGTTCTCATACACACTACCTCAACCCCCATCCCCCACTCATTCCATCTCATGCATCACAACATCATCCATATACAACCATTTTCCATTCACCCCTGTCTTCTGTCCTCTCCTGTCCTTCCTCAACAGACATTCCCCTCTTCCCCAAAGCCCCTTTCACCCCATCCATCCATCTCATCCTAGGTTGCCTTCTCATATTCACTCTCTCCTTATCTGCCTTCCATACCTCTTTTACTAGTCTTTCATCACTCATTCTTTCCATGTGTCCAAACCATCCCAATACTCTTTCATCCACCCTATCTCCCAACTCCCTTACCATCCCTGTTCTCCTCCTCACCTCCTCATTTCTCACTCTATCCAGCCTAGTAACCTCTATCATACTTCTCAGACACCTCATCTCAAACACATTCAAACTCCTCTCTTCCTCTTTTATGTTCCATGTTTCTACCCCATACAGTGCTATTGGCACAATCACTCCTTCATACAATCCATTCTTAGCATCCATTCCCAAATGTCTATTTCTCATTACACTTTTTAATCCACCAAGGCATTTACTCGCTTCTCTCAATCTACATTCTACCTCCACCTCCACTCCACCCTTTCCTGCCACATTCGCACCCAAGTATATAAAACTATCCACTTCCTCCAATTGCTCTCCCTTAATGCTCACTTCCAGTCTGCTACCACTTTCACACCCTTGTACATCTCATCACCTTACTTTTACCCACATTGATCTTCAACTTTCTTCTTTCACACACTCTCCCAAACTCTGTCACCAACTTCCTCAATCCCTCCTCTGATCCTGCTACAAGCGCAGTGTCATCAGCAAACAACAGCTGGCTCACCTCCCACTTTTCTCCATTTTCTTTAACCATCTCCAATGATATATAATATATTTTATTTATGGCTGTCTCCCTTATTAAGGTGAAGAAGCCCGTGGAATATAGATAGATTTTATCTATATACTAAAAGGCTTCTCCATTATAAAGGAGGCAGCCAGCCAAGCATACATAATAATAATACATAGATGCATATGCCAAGGGCTTTTTTCCCCTTAGGGAGGTAGCCAACGTCAAAGGCATAAATCCACTCCCACCCATTTCATCATCAGAAGCAGTGCAACAAGACAGCACAACCACAGCAAGGCCTCTTCATTTAGTTATAATTATTATTAGTATGTTATTATTGTTGATATTTTTATTGTTGCTTTGGGTTTCTATCAAGAAGAAGCCTTTTAGTATAGATGAAATAGATTTATTATCATTGTAGTATTATCATTATTATAGCTAAAAAAAAGTCTGTAGTCTCCATAATAATTTTCAAATGAAATTATATTTTACTCTGCATCACTTTTCAAATCAAATTACAGTAATAATAACTGCTGTCTTGACCTTCATCAACTGGAAACCAACAATCTCATGGCAGCTGCTTTGGATTTCACTTAATAGAAATCAACAGTAGTCAGTGTTGTATTAATGTGTGACTGTTTCCTATGTCATTGGTGTACAATAGTAAGAGGGGGAAGTAGTTGCAATTTGTCAGCTGTTCTTTTTGTGAAAAAATGGTGGAAATATAGTTAAAGGTTATATAGATCTTGGACACTGAAGAGTGTCAGACCCTTGGGACAACACAGGAAAATGAAGGTGAGGGTGTTAGTGGGTTTTGAAGACAGTCATTAGATCATTTCCTCTGATCTCCACCTCACAGGATCACCACTTGCCAGAACCAGTCTTTGGTCTGTTGTGATTATAAAGTCTACTTGATGTGAATCTTCAATATTTTACATTGTCTATCAAATTTAGAAGAGGAAAACATCTTGAACATTTTTGTTTAAGGAAAGAAGTTTTTCCCATTTTCTTCTACAAGTTAAATTCTTTGTGTTTCAGATCTTGCTTAGCCATGGTTAATGAATTAGATTTTATCATTTCACTTTCAATTTGTCAGCACTCTTGCACTAATTACTTATTCAGTTTTTTATTATGATAATAACATCATGCCTATTTTGTAGTTTCAGGGATGAAAATAATCCAAATTTGATACCGGTGGCTACCAAGGAGTTTATTCCTCCACAAACGAAGGTTGCTTCAGTCACTGGTAAGTATGTTTCTAATTCTGTGATTAATCAGATTCTTGGTCCTAAGTAAACATACATTTGTGTGATAATTGCAAGACTCTTAAACAGTGAATATTTTTCATTTATACTGAAAGTAGGAATTACCATTGGATTTTAAGTAGATTTGACTAGTGTTTTGTGAATATGGTGTAAACCATATATCTATATACTGAAAGGCTTCTTCCCTCTTTTAAGAAAGGTAGTCAGCCAAGGCACACACTCATCTAACACCTTTTTGTTCTCCTTTTACAAATTCCTTTGCTTCTTGTGAAAGAAGGGTCATCCCTGCCCCTCACCCACCCACTTTCTGGGTCAGAAGCAGTGCAGCAAGACACAGCACCTTTACAATAAGGCCTGGCTGCCAAAGCTGATCTACCCCCACCACTTCATTGCATGACAATCCTCCACTTTTTGGCTACCTCCCTGTGTAGGGGGAAAAAGCCTTTGGTATATGTATGTATATTAGTACTTTAAATGAATTGTTGATTTTACAGCTTCTGCAGCACCGGAGGTGAAGCTTCATCCTTCGTGGGAAGCCAAGAAACGTATGAAGACTCAGTCATCTGGTCTTGGACAGTTCCAGGGTAGTCGTGTAGTGTTTGATGACTAACATGTTTGTACTGGTCATGCGAAAATATAGATTTTTATCTTCTTAATAGAATGTTTACATTTTTGTTTACAGTGTGAAAATATAGTTATTTATAGTTTTATTAATAAAATGTTGACATTTCAAATTGTTTAAGTGAACCTATCATGCACATAGATTTTACTGGATTGGTTTTACATAAGCCAAAGGCTTTTTCCCCCTTATAAGGGAGGTAGCCAAAAAGCAAAAGCATAAAATCCACTCCCACCCATTCCATCCCCACATACTCCACTAACATTCACCACCTCCCTTTTAGTGTCTATCTGTTGCCAGGCTGATTCTGTGATGTACAGTAATGCGTAAGATAAAGGAGAGCAGATGTGAAATGGGGAAACATTATGACAAAATATTTTGAAAGTAATAGATGTTTTGGAAGGAAATTTATTTTTCAAATTTCCATATATCAAATTAGCAAAGCTGAATGATGAACTAAGAGAATGTAATCCTATACAAATGTTAGACACATTATTGAAATGTTCATAGAGAAGTCAAGATTTCTGTAAGCGACATCATATTCTAGTTATTCAAATGGGGGTTGGAGGTAGGATGTGGGAGGAAAAATAACCCAGTGTGATAAACCTTTAACTTAATTGCCGTGACGTAAGACCCAGTTGCAGATGTTGCCGAATCAGGAGTGATGTCTCGCACACACACACACACACGTTGGTCGAAGTGACAATGAAGTTTGGAACTCCAAGAAAACTTCAAGTTTCATCAATCTCAAAAATGAGGGAATACCTTTGGTGTAGTGGGAAGGTGAAGAAAAAGGAGAAAGAGAGGGATTACTGAGGAAAATGGAAGGAAATTAGGAAAGGAATGAACAGGTCCCGGATGTTAGAAGAGGTGTAAACAAGAGGGATTCAGAACACACAGACGAGGAAGAACAAGGAAGCAGAAGTGTCAGAAGCAGAAATATAGATAATAGTAGATCAATGGAAAGAGAAGATAACTGCTTTTATGGATTTAAGGAGGGAGGTGACAACCTCCCCCGACTAGTAAATCTAGAGGAGAAACTAAAAAAAATGAAAGAAACATGGGAGGTTAGGTTTAACCAATTAACACTAGTTACCCAAAGAGTTGATAAACTGGAAGAACTAAAGAAGGAGAATCAAAACCTAACTAAAATAGAAGAATTAAAAAGACAGTTAAGAGAAGTAAAGGATGAGAATGAGGAATTAAAGAGGAATAATAAAGAGAATAAAGAGTCCATAGCAAAAGAGGTAAGTGGTTGGAAAAAAGTACAAGAGAACAATAAAATTGAATTTAGAGATATAGTGGAACAGCAGATGAAAGAACAAACTAAGGACACAGTTATTAAAGTGATGAGGGAGAAGGAGAATATAGTAAGAGACTTAGCGGATAAAAAGAAATGTATAATTATATTAGGGATGGAAGAGAAGTATAATCCAAATAGGACTACAAGAATAAAGGAGGAAAAGGAAAAAGTAAATAAGATATTAGAAGTAGTTCAAGAAGATGAACCAGAAACAGGGAAAGAAATAGAAGAAATATATAGACTAGGGAAATACAATACAGATAAGACCAGAACAATTAAGGTTAAATTCAGACCACAAAGGACAGCAAAAAATATCTTAGCAAAGCAGGGAAACTAGCAGACATTGATCAATAAAAACAGGTATGGATAAAAAGAGAAATTAATAAAGAGGAAAGAGAGGATGAGAAAAAAAAAGACTAGAAGCTAAGGAAAAAACGAGAAAAGAACAGTCAGAAAAAGAGAAATTCTATTGGAGAGTAGTGAATATGAAAGTGAGGAAATGGTACATAGCAGAGAAAAACGGAAGGGAAACAAAACATGATGGAAGTAGCAGAAAATTAAAAGTGTCTTACACAAATATAGATGGCTTAATAACAGGATTGAACGAACTGAATGATTACCTGAAGGAAAAGGATCCGGACATGATGGGAATTGTAGAGACAAAATTGAAAGGTCCTACCACGTAACAGTGTAGGACATGGTGCATATAATTATTGGATTAGAAACAGGTAAAACAAGGGGGTGGAGTTATGTTCCTGACTAAGAGGGATATAAATGTGAGGAATGTCACATATGGAAAGAATAGAGATGATTATGATGGAAGTGGAGGACAAGGATGGGAAGAGCAGGAAGTTTATAGTAAATTATGTGCCTCCTAAAACGGCTTCGTGGAAGAGAAAGAACACAAAAACATTATAGAAGACACAAGGAGAACACTAAATAAGATAATGGAAGATGGAGGAAGAATAGTTGTAATGGGTGACTTTAAGTGTAAAGAAATCTACTGGGAAGAGATGACAGTGAAGGGTGGAGATGACCAATGGGGAAATGTACTACTTGATATGATTATAAAACATACAATGACGCAATGGATACAAGAGAATACTAGGTATAGAAATGAGGAAGAACCATCGAGACTGGACCTAATATAATCACATCAGAACCCGAAATAGTGGACAAGATTGAATATAAGATACCAATAAGTAAAAGTGACCACATATTGGTTGAACTGGAACTAAATGAGAAAAAATACATAAAAAAGCGAACAATATAGAGAGGGAAGATTGATGTCTGAAAAAAAAAGATAAGAGAATTCTTTCAAAAAGCAGACTGGGAAAGAATACACAAGGAGGAAACAACAGTAGAAGAGAAATGGAATATTTTTACAAAAATCTATAAAGGAGTGAAAAAGTATGTTCCAAGTATGTTCCAAGAAAAAGAATATGTAAAGTGTTGGTACAGCAAAAGATGTAGGGAGTTAAAAGACAAAAAGGATAAAGCTTGGATAAAATGGAAAAAAGAAAAGAAAAAAACTGAAAAATGGAAAATATATACTAGTTATAGAAATGAATGTGTACAAGTGTGCAGAGATGAAAATAGAAAATACGAAAAATATGTCATAGAAAAATGTAAAGTCAACCAAAACTATTTTACAGATTTGTAGACAACAAACTGAAAAAACAAACAAGAATTAGAGAAACTACGACAAGGAGTTGAATACACAGAGGAAATAGAAAGGGCAGAAATTATGAACAAGTATTTTAAATCGGTGTTTACGAGGAACATATAACCTAGAGATATCGAGTGGGAGTAAGTCACCCCTATGAAAGAGATAGAAGTATCAAGGAATGAAATAATGAATCACTTGAGTAATCTCGATGTCAGAAAATTGCATGGACCAGATGAAATGGCAAACTGGATTTTGAGAGAATGCAGGAATGAACTAACAGACAAAATACATAGTCTAATAAACAGTTCATTGAAAGAAGGAAAAGTTCCAGAAGATTGGAAAAGAGCAAATATAGTACCAATATATAAAGAGGGAAACAAGGAAGACCCTACTAACTATAGACCGGTCTCTCTTACAAGTACGATAGCTAAAATTTGTGAAAGAATGATCAAAATTAGATGGGTAAGGCATTTGAAAAAAAGTACTAAATCCAAGGCAATTTGGATTTAGACAAGGACGATTATGCGTCACAAACTTAATGTGTTTCTATTCAAGGCTAATAGATGTAATACAAGAAAGAGATGGATGGGCTGATTGTGCATTTCTAGACCTGAAAAAAGCTTTTGATAAGGTGCCACATAAAAAGTTGCTAAAGAAATTAGAAACTGCAGGAGGAATACAGGGCAAACTGCTGAAGTGGATGGAAGACTTCTTGCATGAAAGAAAAATGAGAGTGGTGATAAGAGACAAACACTCTAATTGGGATGAAGTGATAAGTGGAGTTCCACAAGGAACAGTTCTGGCCCCAATAATGTTTGCTATATATATTAATGATATGGATAAAGGAATTGAAAGTTATATGAGCTTCTTTGTGGATGATACAAAATTGTTGAAAAAAGTGAACACTGAAGAAGATTGTGAGTCGCTACAGAGTGATCTCAATAAAGTATGGGAATGGAGTAGGAAGTGGGAGATGGAATTCAATATTAAAAAATGTAGTATAATGGAATTTGGAAGAAGCAAAAAAAAGAATAGTGGGATCATATAAACTGGGAGAAGAAGAAATTTTAAAAAAGTAGAAAATGAGGACCTGGGAGTCATTATTATGAGTAATATGTCACCTGAGAAACATATGAACAAAATTTTTGGAGAAACTTATAATTTAATAAGAACAATCAAAGTGGCATTTACATACCTGGACGAAGATATGGTGAAGAAAATAGTAGTCACTTTGATAAGACCAAGATTGGAGTATGCAGCAACGACGTGGTTACCAAAAAAAAAAAAAAAAAAAAAAAGTATAACAAAACTTGAAATACAAAGAGCAATTACGAAATTGGCACCAACACTCTCAGAACTATCGTATGAAGAGAGAGTGGCAAAACGAGCTACAGACATTAGAGTAAAGAAGAGAGAGGAGAGACTTGTTAACTATTTATAGAATCATGAAAGGCATAGAAGCTATTAATAGAAAGGATCTAATAAAATGGGATAGTAGAAATACAAGAGGGCACGGAAAGAAAATAAAGAAAGACAGTTATAGGAGAGACCTGAAAAAGAACAGCTTACCCCAGAGGGTACTAGACGTTTGGAGTAAGTTAGATGAGAAAGTGGTGTGTGCAAAAACAATACATGAATTTAAAAACAGTCTGGATAAAACGAGATATGAAGACGGGATACCACGAGCATAGCTCCCCTTCCCGTAAAATACAACTAGGTAAATACATACATATATACATACATACATATATATACATATATATATATATATATATATATATGTATATATAATATATGTCATATGTATATATATATATATATATATATATATATATATATATATTCCCAATAAGAGATTTCACTCACCCAAGAGAGGTTTGTCAGTATCTGAACTCTGAAGTCTTACGGCATACAAGTAGTTTCGATGGACCTGCTCAAAACCGATTAACACATATGTGGAGGTGCTGGCACTCGCTCTTCTGAACGAGCCCTGGATCTCTTTGACTATTCTTCCTCCATTTTTTTTTTCCTAACATGAGGAGAACCGAGACAACTAAGACTACTCTCATACTAGACGGTGGCAGAGAAACAGTAATACAACACAAACAACAGTCTAACAATTCTTTCTGAATAGATCTATGGAAGGGCCCGAAGAGAATTATCGGCTATTGAGAAACGGCGGGTTTTCACGTAGTGAGAGTCATAGGCTGCATTTATAATCTGCGGACTTGCGGAATTTGCGGATCAGGCGCGAAGACGTTAGGTTAGGTTCCGCAAGTCCGCAAATTATAGATGCCCGCATCGTTATCAAACCCTCCTCATTATCGAAAGATAAGTTACCACAATCAGATGTATTTTGAAAATGCTCACACATGAATATTATTGATACGAATATTATTGTTTTTATCATTCACTGTCATTACTATCACTGTTGCGACTGTGGGCTGTAGTGTTACCAGAATTTATGAATTCCTAATCTGCTTATTTATTCGGTAAATCAATTTTGTTTAATTGTATAATCTACGAAACGGTACGTGGCAGACCCCTGCCTTACAAAGTAGAAACCCATTTGCATATCCAATGGTTCCATGCTTACATAACTCCTTGTATGCATCGTATAAATAAAGCATCGACCAGATAAATTGTAATGGATTTCAATGTGTATCATCGTGGAGATTAAGTGTAATAAACACACCTCACAGAGTGAATCCATTTGTACCTAAAGACTCTCTAATGCACCAAATTTGGAGTAATATTTCTTCATCGATCGGACTGGCAACGAATTTCCGTGAAAACAGATTTCTTTACCAATAGGTCCCATCCTCGACCTCGGAATCATTGCACTAACCTAACCTCACTCAACCTAACATAACACAACCTAGTGTAGCCTAACTTAGCCTAACCTAACCTAACCAGACGAGATTTTTCCGAGAGTGCTTAAGGAGTGTAAATTTGAAATCTGCGACCAGTTAACTGAAACATTTAATAAATCGGTAGACACTGGTTTTGTGCCTACTGCTTGGGGGCAGGCAAACGTTGTTCCTGTTTTTAAGAAGGGAGATAAATCGTCAATATGCAACTACTAGTTGTTTTAAGAAACTGTTAGACAAATTTATGGATGGGGGTGACAGGTGGTGATGGATATGGAGCTGCTTAGTGTAGGTCTTATGGTCTCTTGCAGTCTCCTTCATTCTTATGTTCTTATGTAATCCAACTTGATATAATCTAACCTAACAAAATCTAACCTACTTTGACCTAACCGACTAACCTAACCTAACCCAATCTACCCTTACCTAACCTAATCCAACATAACTTAATTTAATCTAAACTAAACTAACCTAACTTACCCTACCCTGATGTAATCGAAACAACCTAATCTATTCCAACCCAAAGCCAACCCAACCTACTCCATCTTTCCCCGACTTGACTTACTGTTTTTGAAGAAGAAAGAAAAGAAGAAAAAGAAGAAGAAAGAAAAAATATATATATAATTTTTTATGTTGAAAAAATTCTGTAACGAAGACAATAGTCAATGTAAAGGCGAGGGAATAGCTTAAAGCGCACATATTAACGTTTGCAAAATTCGTTTGTCTGTATGACTGAACAGAATCATAAAAGATGAGTGCAGTACTTGATACTGATAGACAAACAAAAGGTACAATTAAAAAAAATCCTGTAGTGAATATCAATGGTTAGCCTACCACGCATTGCACATTTTATAAAAAAAAAATTACATTGAATCGACTGAGACAGAATAATCTAAAAAACCCTGAAAACGCTAAAACAATACATCGCTCACGGTTCTGCAAAGTGATTTGAGAACACGCTCGCTGGCAGAGTTACTCATTTGTCAAACAGAAAGAACCCCATATATGTAAGAAATCGCTTGGCGGATGTCAGAAGAATAATGGATCGCCACAATTCAGTACAGGGTCTTTTATTCCTAAATTAATATTTTATCGACGGCCAGAATGATTTAGTAGGCAATTCGATTATATTCAAATAAACTACAGTATTCAGTTCGGTGATAGGCGAGCATGTTTCAGGTGTGTGTGTGTATTTACCTAGTTGTATTTTACGGGAAGGGGAGCTATGCTCGTGGTGTCCCGTCTTCATCTCATTTGATCTAGACTGTTTTTAAATTCGTGTATTGTGTGTGTGTGTGTGTGTGTGTGTGTGTGTGTGTGTGTGTGTGTGTGATTCACCATGGTCTTGGATCACGTGTTGGACTCGTGATCGGCAGCTATTTCCCTCTCGGAAGAGAGCTCAGAGCTCATATATGACCGATCTATGGGTAAACCTTACATGCACACACACTCTCAACTCCCCGATCACAAGAGTTGGAATAACAACCCGCAGCGCAACGATACTGAAATTATTTCAGCCCTGGGCGGGATTCGAGCCCGGACCGCCGTAGTGGCAGCCGGGAACCCTACCAACTGCACCACGAGTTGTGTATGTGTATGAGGGTGATTTTAAGTCTACTGCTGAACAAAGGCTTTTCTTAGTCATGATTTGTGCAACAGCATCAACATTTGCCATTATACTCCTGCAAACTTTTCTATTTCGTTCCTCCACCATTTGACTGGACTTCCGCTCCCTTGCTTACCTTCTTGTGGCGTCCAGCAAGTAACATACTCGCTTCATCTCCCATCTTCTTTTCTGGCCACCTTTCCTACACAATGCCACCTCTGCTTTTCCATCGTCTCCACAATATCCGTCACTACAGCCTATTCTTTCACTTAACTTGGCCTCCTTATGTCTTTCAGCGTTATTTTCAGCTCTGAGCTTTCCATTCCTCTGTCCAGTCCTCCATGACTCCACCACCTTCGTTAATTTCTAAGTTTCACATGCGTAAATCATAGCTGGCATTATAAACTGATTTTAAACTTAACGTTTTAGATATACAAGTACAGAGACCACCATCATGTTCCTGTATTTACTAAACTTTTTCAGGCAATTGTAATACGACTTTTTATTTATTTTTCCTGATCTTCAGATTTAGCATTTGACCTAAATGATTAATCTTCTTCAATATTCTCACTGTCGATTATAATTGCTTTATTTTGAATTTCCGGGATAAATATTGCTTTTGTTCTACCCTCATTAATATTCAAACCTATTTTGATATCTTTCCTTATTCAGATCACTCAAGATATCTTGTAAGTCATGTTGCTTCTGAAATGAGAAAATCACCAATAAATCTAAAGTGATTAAAATATTGCCTATTAATGTTCAGACCTTTACTTTCATCTATATGAAAATATCTACCAGGCCAACTGTAAATGGTTTGGGCAAAATTGTATTGCCCTGTCGTACTCCCTTCTCGATCTATATACTTTTCTGTATTTATACGTAGTCGAATTACAACTACTTTTCACATAATGTTTTGTAGAACCCTTACAAAGGGGTTTAGGTTTTCCTTTCCTGCTATGAATCCCGCTTAGAGGTCTTACGTTCCTCCTCGTCCTGTCTCGTATCTAAGAAAAGGGAGGCAAAATCTAGAAGCGGGATTCGAAAGCAAGCTGACGGGAAAGCAGCTGCAACCTCATCATCACCAAGCAGTTCCCCTGGGTTAGACCGAGAGTAAGAAAGCGACTGAGGCTGACAATATATCCATCCACTGTCGATCTTCTCTCTCAGTAATT
>NC_134797.1:25712447-25724947 GCF_046742065.1 Oratosquilla oratoria
ACTGCCCTGGGTCAGAAGCAGTGTCGCAAGACACAGCACATCCACAGCAAGGCCGCTTCATTAAATCGGCGACCCCTAGAGAAAAAAAAAAAAAAAATGTGGACGAAGGATTGGCTTAAGATAAGGCACGAATTCACCCACGACGTTTATGTCCAATCACTGCCACACAGTCATTCATATTTGTGCAAACGTCATGATTGACGGTTAGATATCAAACCATGTTGGAGCATCTTCAATCATTTGCGCAATACTTCAACCATGCCCACACACTATGGATATGCTTGTGCAATCATGATTGATAGTGTATGGGGGCTTTTAGGAGAACATTCATGTTTCTTTTTTTCTAGTACTTATTCGAATGGCAGGGTTGGTTCTTCCTTCTCCTGATTAAGCTCACGGCACATTAGTTTGCTTAAGCCTACTGTTTCTAGCTTATATTAAGTACTTGAGGGCGGTGGCGTCTTTGTGATTTTTCCCTGGCTAAGGACAGGCAATTTGTATGCAGATAAATGGGGTCCACCATTCGTCTTCCCATTGTCTGCTCTTTGCCAAAACAAAACATACAAAGTAGACTCTAAAACAAATTTGGTTATTAAGGCAGCACTTCATTTATCGAGGTGGCACTCAGGGCTATCATTCTGTTTTGTTCGGACAGAGCTGGGAGAGCAAATTTTGTGCCATATCTTCCCGTGCAGCTTTGCACGGCCGTTCCCATTATGTTGGTACGCCTGATTTGTGTCAGGTAATGGTAGTGGAATTCTATCTTGCGACACAGTAGTACCGCATTTTGTGTAAATTGCATAGTTCACTCCAGGTGCCCATATTGCTCTACAAGAGAAGGTGGTCTGTATTTATTTGATTGATTTTGTGTTGGTCCATTAGTATGTCGTTTCGTTGATGTATGAGGGCGATATTGATCACGAAATTCCATTTAAAGAAGCTGAACCATGACTTTCAGCTTTGTTGGGAAATGTGTGTGTGTTGAAATTGTGTCAATTTGGTAATAAAATGTGGTGTTGTTAGTAAATAATCTAATTGCTAAGAAGCATATTTCGGAAGTATTTTCCCCTCAGAATGAACAGTTTACATGCCTGAAGTTCCTCTGAGCTTTACAAACTCACCTGTTTACTAAGATACTCGTATAATCTTAAACATCACAACTGGGATATTCAAACCCTTACGGCTCATTGTAAATAGAGTTTCTCAAAATTTCGTATTTTCTCTAGGTAAGAATGATAAAAGACAACGGCCAAGGAATAAAGAAAAAGAAAAAACATAAGAAATCGTAAGATCAGATGTTACCGTTCTTCAGAGATCAAACGGGACTGGGTGAAATGTATCTTGATGTTCCGTTTTTAAAAGCCGGCGGTTCGTAGGTAAAAGAAAAAAGTCTAAGCAGTATAATTCAAGTCGAACGGAAGAAGAAATTAAAAGATTACTTGACTATAGTCTGCGCTTCAAGGAATTCGTTCAGGGTGTCGCATAAGTCGTGATCTCTCCATTCTGCCAAATACATGCCCCCCCCTCTCTCTCCCTTATTTTCTATCTATGTGCTATTTTATGCACCTAAGTCTCTGTCACTTTGCATTCCTTGATAATGTCTTAAATAGAAGAAAACGTTCGGACTAAGTTTCTTATTTCCCATTTGTTTTTCTGCAAATTATTTTCATGTGTGTCTTGTGAATTACTGCAAAAAATGTGTATATGTATATATAATATATATATATATATATGTATATATATATATATATATATATATATATATATATATATTCAGAATATATAAAATTAAACGCACTCACAATTTTAGATAGCACATAGATGGGAAATAAGGAATATACTAATGTTGATTTAGTACGGCGTATGTCACACTCTGAACAGACACCTTGGAGCAAAGAACAAATGACCTGATTTAGTTGTACAATAAAGATATAAAATTCTTTTGCGACTTCCGTGGTCTAAATCAGAAGTTCCCATTCATTTCTCAGTTCTTTTCCCAATTTAACATGGCACCTCAAGCGTGATACCCCTATTAATAAAGTAAATGTTGACAAATATATATGGATTAGAACACTAAATCTTTATTGTCTTTCAGCATTTTACATCCCTATTGACTCCTGTCAAATTCAAGAACACTATCATCAACCAATGTGATGGATGGAGTCTACTTCATTGTCCCATAAAAGTGATATATTATCCCCCAGAGGTTAATTTACTACAGTTTGGGAACCATTGATCTAGATGGACAGCAAAGTGACCTGTTTCTGAAGAAAATTAACGGCAAAGAAGGAGGGATACAAAATGACAGCAGGCAGGAAAACACCGAAAAGAAAAAAAGGAAAAAATATATACGTGTATATATATATATATATATATATATATATATATATATATATATATATATATATATATATATATATATATATACATATATATATATATATATATTATTTAAGACAAATGAGAGAGAATTGGATGGGGAAGGGCAAACGATTATGTGTTGGGAATAGAGTTTATTGCCCTAACACTACTAACGTCTACAGATGAATTTACTGACTCAACTACGGTCTTCGACGAGTAAAGCTCTTGATAAAATTCTTCTACTCTTTTTACCATTCTGTCTCTGCAGTTAATGATTTCTCCATTTCTATCTTTCAAACATATCATTTGCTGTCTTCCTAAAACATGTCTGCGCTCGATCCCTTTAATACTTTTACCTTTCCGAATAGTTTCTTCTATTTCATCCATGTTTCTCTTTCTTTTCTCTGATCTTTGCCTTCGAACCTATTTTAATTTCTAATTGAAATTTCCTATTATCATCCTTAACCTTTGCAAGGCTGATTTTGTTCCTTAACACTAGTTTATTTCTCTCGGCTCTGAAACTGAATTTGGCTGTGCAACCTACCACTCTATGGTCACTACCTATGTTGACTTTATTTATGACCGTAACATTGGTAACGCTCTTGCTCTCATCTCCTAATATGAAGTCTACTTCGTTCTTTGTTGTTCTATATGGACTTCTCCAGGTCCATTTACGACCTACACACTTTTGGAAGAAAGTGTTCATTATCCTCATGTTGTAGTTTTCCGCAAAATTGACTAACATCTCGCCTCTGTCATTTCTTTCACCTACTCCAAACTTCCCAACGCATGACTTATCCCCCATCTTCTTCCCCACTTTAGCATTAAAATCGCCTATTACCAACGTGTACTTACTTTTTTCTTGATCCATTACCTGACTTAAATCATCATAGAATAACTCAATTTCATCGTATGAGCTCTGTGAAGTTGGTGCATAAACCTGAACTATTTTTAGAGTGTACCTTTTACACAACCTAATCACAATCCAAGCTACCCTGTCTGATAAACTACTGAACTTGACTACGTTACCAGCAACCTCTCGGTTTATCAAGAATCCTACTCCACTAGATCTTTCTTTGTCCTTACCTCTATAGTAGAATAGGTGGCGACCATCTTGTAATTGTATCAGCTTCCGCTCTTCGGACTTCGCTCACTCCTACGATGTCCCACTTGATGTTGTCTCCAGCCTTTGGTTTTCTGAGAGAGTTCTTACGTTGTAAATATAGATCTTCATTTTCTTCATGTTGTTTAATGTCAAAGACTTGGATTTGCTTGGACAGTGCTTACATTCGGTGGCACACTGCCCATAAGCATACGAGGCAATGCGGCTGGACCTTAGGAGACGATGATCCAACAGGAACGCCCAGTTTTCTTTTGGTTGTGCTGTTCATGGTTGCTATGAAGGGTGTTTTTGGCAGTAATCTCACCTTCGTGCCAACTGGTTTCTGGTGAGATATTTCTCTGGTGTCACCTTATTCATTATATTCGGTGAAGCCCTATATCTATAGGGTGCCCAATGGTCCACGCCATCATTATGACGGTACCCCATATATATCTATGAGGAATTTCCCTGTTCGCCATCATGGACGTACCAGTTAGCAGTGGGTCCTGCGACTGTGTGTGTGTGTGAGCTGCTCTTTGCCTGATCTTTCTTACACAACCTGTTCGATATGGGTGACATAGCTCTTGTAATCATTAAGATTCTAAAGCCTATCCACCACGTCATGGTGTCAACTCTCGGTTAGCTTAATATTACTATCAAAATATCACTTTATCAGAAATAAAAGTTTTTCGCAAGGTAGCAGCTTCAGTGATCGACGGGTTGTTAAACACCAATTCAAATGGTCTCCAGCAAAGAAAAAAAAATTCTTGTTGATTTTATGCCTTGTCAACAATTCTGATGTGCGTAGTTGTTAAAAAAATAACCTTTTTGTGTATTTTAATCATCTTTGAAAAGATGAGCTAAATCAAATTCGAGTAATTTCCGGCAAAAATTAATGCTATAATCGTTGAAAACGCATCAAAATAAACAGGAAAAAACATTTCTGGAGGTCGTGAGTCATATTGTACGGAAAACAATTTTAAATGTATATATATATATATTTTTTTTTTTTACTGAAATTACAGAAGATTTGAATAGCATCTATCCCATCCCACAATTTTACACTATCGATTTACCTACCCAAGAAATGCTTCTTCAACAACTGTGTTTATTGACTGAGTGAAGCGAACGCCTATTTTTCAGGTGAGCCGATGGAGTGCATGAAACGGTGTGTGTTCGCATGGAGGAATAAGTGTGGTTCATTCGTTATCAACTGGAAAATGAAAACCTGTTACATAAACAAAGGAACTAGATGCGACTACCCACAGAAGGAACTGATGTATATCTCAGGTAAATATATCGTCATATTCCAGTGTCTAACTAGTTCAGTGAACGAAATTTTTTAAGCGTGTCGTCGATCAAGAGAAAGAACGTAGTTTCCTTCCTCTTAGACAAGTGCTTAAAGATTCATCTTGTTACAATGACAGGGAAAGATGTTATTCGTCGTAAATTCTTAAAACAAAAATAAAAATAAATAAATAAACACCCAGTAGTTAACAAAGGTACATTAAAAAACAGTGACAGACACAGGTAAGAAAAAAAATGGTGAAAAAATGTCGAGAAGATTATCATACCAATTACTGCACTACCATTGACAGTGTTAAAGTCGGTATTGCTAAGCAACGCTCTCAGCTTACCTCAAATCAAAGTTCTTCTTTCTCGGGTTTTATTGTATTTTCATTATCTAATGTTGTAATGACACTGGAGTTCATTCTTATAAGTATTATTCTCCCAACACTGCAGAGAGCTGTTATGAGTCAGGAATTTTTCTATATCCAGTGCTAAAATTTCATAGTGATATCTCTCAGCTGTTATTATAAGCAATTCGAAATCTAATACTAAATGAATGTTTTTCTAACTCCTTCCTGACTAATTCCTACAAACTTTATCCTACCTTCTATATAGCCTTTGTTATAATTTTATTATCTTTTTGTATCCATTTAGTAGCGTACATCCTACGGCTGAATTTCCTTTTGTGCTTGTCCATCTCATTTCTTTATATTTCTATACTTATTTTTCTTTTTTTTATTAGATTATTTTTTACAATGATCTATACCCATACCCAATTTACTGACTTCTTGGCTTTCAATGTTATTCCCAGTAAATATCTCTTTATCGTTGCCACTGTTCTTCTTAGTCTTCACTGGGTTATTATTACTTTTTTCAAACTTCATGGCCACAGATCTTAGCTGATTAATTTCCATATAAAAACACAATATATCTTTATTTCTTTAATTATTTACCTATTCAATTAACAATCTATTCGTTTACTCATTTCTCTATTTATCAATTCTCATTTTTTCTGGTCGAAACTAACCCTGCTGCACAGCGGAACATGACGTAGAGGCCTTACTTTGTGAATCAGCGGCCAAGCACAAAGGGTAAAACTATGGGGCAGGTCCACAAATCTTCTTATCTAATATATATGATCCACGTTCTTCACTAACCCCACCCGCCCATCCCTTGCACAATGGGGGAAATGTTGTTAACGTTCCTGACTTGACGTTCTTCGCTTTCCTGGCAGGTGTCACGACATACGAATTGAGGTCAAGCGACACGAATCCGGGCAAGGATCTGTGTTTCCGGGATTGCCTTGTCACCACTCCTGAAGGCTGCCACTCCTGCGGTAGACCGAACTGCCAGGGGAAGAAATGTGACAAATGCAGTAGGAATTGCTGGGATCTGCAGCCTCGCATCACAGGGAGAGCCAATTTGTGGCAAACACTCAAGCGTAGTCACATGTCTCAGTGCCAGGACGACTGGCAGCTGGTATGGGAAGGGGAACGCCTGAACAAAACTAGCTACGTCAAGGACATGACTCTCCAGCTTCAACTTGTCATCAAATATGAAACCAGTGAAGAAAAGAAAACTTCGCTCTTCGAAACGGCGACTTTCGGCGATGAGGGGATGCTCAGCGTGGGGGATTACGTTGGAGGAAAAGCAGGGAATTACTGGGGCGCGCCATTCGCCGACAAACGCTTCCTTCCTCTCGAACCGGACAACAGTGGACAGTTCTCTAATGATACCGGCGCGGACCAGTCGCTTGACATCTTCTCCAAGGAAGGTTTCAAGTGGGAAATCGGAGACTCAGCCTATGATGACCTTGCAATTAAAAGTATTCAGTTCTGGGTTCGACCCGTTGATCTTTGAAGTATTGCCTAAATGTGCCACACATACACATTCCTTTGAAGAAACTTAGAGCAAAACTGGTCAGAAATAAACACGGAACTAGATCCGTGTATTCTTTTTCCACCTACCTCACGTGCGCAACTTTTCTTATATATTTGTATGCTCGAGTCACATATACATAAAATTTTGCGTTCAACCAATCTCCACTATGATAGTACAACTGGAAGTATACAAACGCGGGAAAGTATTTGTACAACACTGAATGGGTCCCAGTGATTAGAGATACATTTTAACAACCACAATGCACTTTAATTCTAAGCCATCAAAGGCCGACATGCAGAAATTAAAATGCGGTACTGCCAAGGACTCGAACCCAGCATCCACATGACAAGTGCCGTAGTAACTTACCAACTAGGCTATCAATTACCGCATTTCAATTTCTGTATGTCGGTGAGTCAAGTAGAGAAGAAAAGGTAAAAGGCGCAGATAGACAGATATTAACGGAAGAGGAGGCGATAAGGGACAGATGGCGGAGTATTTTAGAGAACTGTTGAATGTGGAGGATAATAGGGATTGATTGATAGTAGCAGTGGAAGGTATTAAGAAAATGACGGTAATGGGAGAGGAAAATGGAGGATAAAAAAAGAGGTGCAAATAGTTCTGAAAATTATGAGAACAGGTACGGCACCTGGGTTAGATGGGTGTCATGCAGTGTCTGAAGACGGGAGGTACAGTAATAATGGACTGGCTAATAAGGTTGTTTAATGTGTCTCTAAAGGAGGATATAATGCCGGGGGACTGGAGGAGTGCCTGTATAGTTCCGCTTTACAAGGGAAAAGGGGGCAAATGTGAGTGTAGTAGTTTTAGAGGGATCAGTTTGTTAAGCGTAGTTGTGAAGACTTATGGGAGGGTTTCTGAGAGGATTGGGAGAGGAACAGAGAGCAATTGGTGAGGAATAGTGTGGATTTAGGAAAGGTAGGGGTTGCGTGGATCAGATTTTTGTGGTAAGACAGGTATGTGAGAAAGATTTAGGAAAAGGTAAAGGTGTTTTTTGGACCTTTATGGATTTGGAAAAGGTTTATGACAGGGTAGACAGGAAGGAACTGTGGGAGGTTTTGCAGATATATGAGATTGGGGGAGAGCTGTCAAGGGCAGTCAAAAGTTTTTACCAGAGTAGTAGAGCCTGCGTTAGGATGGGAAATGGACAGAGTGAATGGTTTGAAGTAAAGGTGGGACTGCGTCAGGGATATGTCATCTCGCTATGGCTGTTGAATGTGTACATGGATGGGGTGGTGCAGGACACACACACACACACACACACACACACACACACACACACACACACACACACACACACACACACACACACACACACACACACACACACACACACACACACACACACACACACACACACACACACACACACACACACACACACACACACACACACACACACACACACACACACACACACACACACACACACACACACACACACAATGATAATTATTGCCTCATGTTTCACTGAGAGGTAACTCGCAGCCCCACATCTCTATAAAGAGACTTTGGACGTATGTCTGTCTTGTATTAACGTGGGGCGGTTTCAATGTCATCGACATAAGGTACTGGGAAAGGAACAGTCGCAAGTAATCAACTCTCCTGATATGAAAATGATGGAGGAAATGCGCTTGGAGTTTCTGGAAGGAGATATTGTTCCAGTAAGCCCATTGAGTTTTGGAAATGGGTGGCGGGGAGACGATTTCTGAAGTCCACTTTGCAGGTTCCCTTCATATATGATGTGTATTGCCCACTGTCGGGGACTAGTTTGTCATTGCTACTTCCTGAACAGATTACCTACACCTCAATTCCCTTTCCACCCTCGTATTAATGCAACCCTTTGGTTGTAAATTTAGAGCATGAAAACACTTTCAGAATGTACAAAGAACAACAATCATGACGTGTTGTTTTCCTTTTTTTTGTCATTTAATCTGTTTGTTAAATCTATTTATGGCTTCTGGGTTTTCAGTGTCAGTTGTACGACACTCATTATAGTGCCGTGGTATGGGCGGTGGAGAATACTTGGACTTAATTAATTTGTTATAGAAATAGGAATGTCATACCCTGTAACTAATCAACTTCTAATAAAATTAGTGACCCGAGCCACGGAGTCACAATACAATTGCATCTGAAACAATACACTAATTTAGCACCAAATTCAACATTCTATATTTTGTACACTTTATGACTTTAAAACATCGTTTTAATGCTATTTGTTGTGTTTCTACATCCCTAGACTGTTGTATGGGTGATTATAGACAAGAAGCAATAGATATCTAGCCTTTGCAAAGAATAGAAATGGCGATTTGATAAGGGTCACTTAGACACATACAAATTGATTTATGTTTGGTCTACTGAATAAAATTCGATTATTATCTCTATCACATATATACAAGAGGTAGCATACACGAGATAGACTTGATAGATAACATTAATAAAAATTTTTCTTCAATAAACTTGAACACTTTCATCTACAAAACTTATAAGACGTATTGTACAATCAGACCTTTCAGAAAAAGAGAAGAGAAAACGTAACTTGGAAAATCTGAGAAAACGTATGTAAGAGGAGTGACTTAAACATCTTCCGCTCAATGTCCATAACGACTTAGAATTACGATCTAATCATTCATTCCCTGTTATTTTTTCCAGAAAGTTAAAGTAAAGCTCATCCAGGAGGAGCTAATAAAAGAGGTGGGGAGGGGTGGTGAATGGAAGTGGAATATGCGGGGATGAAATGGGTGGGAGTGGATTTATGCCTTTGACTTTGGCTACCTCCCTTGTAAGGGAAAAAGCCCTTGGTATATGTATATGTATGTATTTTTTCAAACTGAAATATGTTATAATAGTGTAGACGTTAACAGATGGTGCAGGTCACTTTGACGAAACGTATATCAACGTGACCTATACAAAAAGAATCAGACAACACAATTATTGACCTAGCGACACCTACAACAGTTTTGCTACCCTCACAAGGCTAAGTAGCTATAAACACAAATAGCAGCTGGTAACACAAACTAAAATATCACACACATAAATCATTGCATAGAATGACTTTGTTATCGGTTCCGAAGGATATAAGCAAATATAGATAAGAAACTAAGCGTGTTATGCATTAAGGATGCCGTTGTTACCCCTATAAAGATACGTTTTCTATCTACAATCACAGAAAACTGATTACGAGTATGGCCAACAAAGTTGTCCAAGAAAGATGTGGTAAATACTTATTAAATTACAATGCTACCACGAACTTACATAAAATATTAGAAATGTGACAATCATGAAAAATCAAATTACATCTTCTAATCTACAAGGTGATTCCAACCAATATTATGAATATACTCCATGACAAATAATGAGCACTGTTTGCTTGGGTTTCAAAATATTATAATCATAATGGACGAAAAAGGGGCCAATCTCTCGTTATGTGCAAAAAAGAATTATTAAGTTATGTATAATTATCATCATTATGAAAAACATTGCAAGTAATTAATTATTGGGATATGTAACTGTAAACGATGAATACCCTTCACCATGGCTGTCAACATTACATTTCCTATAATTTACAAAATCGTGGTGGAAAGAAAATAATTCTTAATTCTATAAATGGTGAAAATTCTTATTAGCAACTACAAGGGAGAATAATCTATCAACTACACTCAAGAATCTTGTGACTAAGGCCAAACGATTTAATTAAACATGAAAACAAAAAACTTACTCCCAGTTGCCTCAGTCAACTCGTTGTGCAATGTCGTCTATTAAAGTTTCATTCCGGGTGACGTCAAATGATTCTATTCAGTTGAAACTAATATCTATCCGTCAAAGGGTAAACATGTCTTAAGGAATAGGGGAGATAGGATCAGAACATACTGATTTAATCCTTTTATCTAAAGATTTTTGTTTTGGCTAATGCCAGTCGGTCTTATTGCGTTGGTGAACGGGAACTAAGAGTACATTAGAGTCAAGACCAGGGTACAGTGCATACCGGAGAGCGTACAGCCAATGGAATAACTGCAACAAATTATGGATCATTTTATAAACCGTTAGTCTTTTTATTTTACTCTCATATGAATACTTTTACACTTTTATTTTGCAATTTTTTATGAAAATTATTCTTATTATTTTCTCATTATGTGTGATCAAACATAATTCAGTTTAACCTAGTATATGTCTCCTTGATATAGCTCTGTGCCAGATATAAAGGCATCATTCTCACTTGGTGTATATTTTGACAGTAAACTATCCTAACTAATCTAATCTAACCAAACCAAACCAAACTTAACCTAACCTCAATGGAAGATCTAGGCTACATTTTCATATGTTATCCAAATATGTATTGAGACGAATTACCTGACCAGTTTTTGATAAAAATGAGAATTGGTGGAGAAAACGGCACAATAATGAGCTGAGAGAAATAACTAAACAAGAGAAAATAACATGTTATTAACAGAATAAAGTTGAGATGGACTGGGCATGTGGCGCGTATGGAACACCATAGAATTCCGAAACGAGTTATGATGGGTAGAATGCCTGGAAGAAGACCCAGAGGTGGACCTCGAATGAGATGGATGGACCTGTCTGTAGTCGGAATTGGACAAAAGAGGAATAGATCAAACAACCTGGATGGAGGCAGTACAGGACCGAAGGAAATGGAGAGGATTACTGTTGGCGGACTAAAATCTACCGGAAGCTCAAGATCCAACGGAGTGAGTGAGAGTGAGTGAATCCAAATATGTAAATTGATAATCTTGACAAGGAATATGCACCATCCTGCGAGGTCTCAGGTCCTTTGGGTCATTGCGGTTGGCGTGAGGAGGCAAGTCACTGACGTGTTGGACCTTCCTCTTGCCTCACAGAGCATGAAATGTTCATCTTATTGGTCTGAAAAAAAAAAAAAAAAAATTGTCCAGGCAACTAGGGCAAGACCCTTGGGTCCGCCACTGAATCTGTCCTTGCCTAATCAACTCCGATTCAGTTTAACATGAGCCCTATCCAGTGTACGTCCGTGCATTTGATTTATATCTTTATTTGACTTAAATATTTATCTACCCATGTACACACACACACACACACACACACACACACACACACACACACACACACACACACACACACACACACATAAACTTATTTATTTATTCACTCATTTATTTGTTATTCGCCTATTTACCTATCTATTCATTTATCTATCTATATATCCATTTGTCTATCAACTTGTTTATGTTTACTTATTTATTTCTTATTTATTCATTTATTTATTCATTAATTTATTTTAGTCATTCACTTATCTATCTATTTATCTATTTATTTATTTGCAATCGAGGAGGCACTGGATCTCATCGAGGGGACTCAGCATAGAGAAGTGACACGCCGGACTAAAACTAGTTAAATGCATTGTAGATGAGATCGAGTTTCATTTCCGTGAAAACGGCTCTGGTCTCGACTGAAATGCACTCAAACATATAGGTTCACAATAAACACTTCGATTGTACACTTTTTGATATACAAATGGATAAAAGTAATTCGTTCTCCACAGTAAACTTCCTGGATGCGTGGTTAATTACCAGTGATGCCACAGCGCCCTTTCTCGACCTCCAATTTAGTGTGTCATTCTCGATACTAACTGCATTCTGGACGGCTACGGGAAGCCTGATGGAAAAGGCAGAGGTAGACCATGGTTTTAGTGAAAACCTTATGTAGTCTGAGGGAGACGTCACATGCAAACGACCTCGCCTCAGTCAGGTGTTTGGGGTTTTGTCGCAGACAAGTGTCCTTCCCGATTAGACAGGTGGCATCATCAGCAATCTGTCTACACACACACACACACACACACACACACACACACACACAC
>NC_134797.1:25732447-25742447 GCF_046742065.1 Oratosquilla oratoria
GTTTGGTTGAGGTCGGCAATTAGTGAGTCGGACGGTATGCGGTTGGTAATTTTGTAGAGGATAAAAACGTAACTTCCTCTTTGATCAAATTACATGGAAATCACACATTTTAAAGAAAATAGGTCAAATAATGCAACCATATGCTAATTTTTATATAAAATTGTGTATTTCAGCAAAAACAGTCCTCAACACTCCTCATCACTCATTCTCGCTAACCGTTCGTACATCCTTGTCGAGCACTGTATATATATGTAATATATATATATGTATATATATATATATATATATATATATATATATATTTACGAGTGATATGTCAAATAAATAAAATCACTCACATGTAATGCTCTCAGTCACGTAACTGACATAAAAAAAAATCGTAACATTGTCAGGGCTGCTCAGGTTCACCTCACTTTTGGTCAGGTCAATATAGCATTGTGGTCAATTCCTGAGTCCACTGCAGGACTGTGGGACTATCTCCTGGGGGGCGATACAGCCTCTGTAACATTCTATGTTGGCTTAATCCGACTTGGTAAGGTTGTATGGATGGTACGAAGCGCATATGAAGGGTCGAACGTGCCGGAATGGATGTGAATGAAGACTGAAACTATTGTAATCAGCTTGATCATACTGCTTAGGTTTCAACTCTGAAATGTGACACTGGTATCCTACCCTTCTGATGTTTGCCGTTGCAGAGGGGGATTGGGAAGCCATGAAAGTGAGGCTTGAAAAAAAAAAAAAAAAAGTGGCCGGCACTTTCCAAGATCGAGTCCTTACCTCGCGCGATTGAGGCAGGAATGGTTACTATTTCGTGCTTCTAGAAGAGTACTGGGTCACCACGGAGCCTTTACGAATAGATGATCTATGATGAACCCTTTTTATGTTCTTTCATATCGTTCCTCACCGTAACACTCCATCATATCTTTCATTTTCGTCCCGGTCTTACTTTCCACATCCTACACCTCAAAATTATACTTGCTAATCGTTTATAATTTTCTTTAAAACATTGTTTCTCAATCTCCCTAAAGTAAAAATCTAAGTGTTTTTCATGTTACTTATTTACCCTACCACAACGATGGATTCTTTTTTGACTTTTCAATTTCAACTGTTAAATTATTATTTATTACCTTAAACTACTTGGCTGGGACAGTTCGTTGTAGATTGACTCGACTAACAAACTCAGTATTATACGTCAAGAATGAGTTTCTGAATGTGGAACGCTACAGTGATTTTAACTTATCAATAAAAAAGTCCTCAGGCATCACTATTTTTGTAATGATATTCGTCATTGGGGCATTTTCGTAAATTGTGTTGGTGTGGCTCTCAATCTTGTCTTTCAGCTTCAGAATACATATCTTGTGATCCATGTTTCGGGCATCTGTTGGTGTTTCTCTTTTATTTTTTTTACTTCACAGGCACTCCACATAATTCATGTACCTTCCCTGCGAGAAGAGGAAAAACTGGGATAGTAAAAAAAAAAAAATTATTGAGGCGTCAGAGTTCAACGCGTTTTCTATGAAACTTCACTGCCAAATGTTTGGTTCCATTATATGCCCCTTCAACGAAATGCAACAATATATTCATTCGCAGTGAAAAAACTGCTCTGGATTGGTGAATGGTGAATGAATCAGTCTTGTTTGATTTTTCATTTCTGCAAGATAATTGGGAAAATTTTTGATACAATTTGTCATAAAAAAGGTTGTACAGTCTTCAAACTTGCAATGCAGGTCTCTAGGTGCATTCCAAGTTGTTGTAATGAATGAAAAGCATTGGGTCACATGAGCATATTAACGAAACTTTTTTTGCAGTAGGTTTGTCCCATAACATATTAATTTCCTTGCAATTTTCTGAGCTTTCGTTTTCATATGCAAAATTCTCCGTTTTTCGAATGCAGCCAAAGTCAAAATTATTCATCCTGTTGTAGATGTTCCTCAGAGGTTCTCCATATACACCTCATGAAGATGAAGTAAAACAATTCAAGTAATGTTTAATCCTTGTTTCTATTGCTGTTTTTCGATCTTCGTTTAGGTCATCTGTTTGGTCAACCTTTCGGAGTTCACAGAAGGAGTGTGTAAATGTGTGTAAATGCTGACTGGTATGTCTTTGGAATAGCCTTTACATGTTTTTGGAGATGTCACATTTTTTTTTTAAATGGGCCTTAAAATTCAAAATTTCAGAGTTTACTAGATCCGTGCTAATAGCACAGAAATGAGGACTCGTTGTCCTTTTCAACCAATTTTTCTTCTCTGTTTCATTGAATATCAGCTCTATTTTCGGAACGAAGATGAATAAGAATAGGTGGAAGAAGAAAAAAAAGAAGAAGAGGAAAAAGAAGAAAAAGAAGAAGAAGAAGAAGAAGAAGAAGAAGAAGAAGAGAAGAAGAAGAAGAAGAAGAAGAAGATGAAGACGAAGAAGAAGAAGAAGAAGGAGAAGAAGAGGAAGAAGAAGAAGAAGAAGAAAAAAGAAGAGGAAGATAATAATAATAATAATAATAATAATAATAAGAAGAAGAAGAAGAAGGAGAAGAAGAGGGAGAAGAAGAAGAAGAAGAAGAAAAAGAAGAGGAAGAAGAAGAAAAAGAAAAAGAAGAAGAAGAAAAAGGAGAAGAAGTAGTAGTAGTAGAAGAAGAAGAAGAAGAAGAAGAAGAAGAAGAAGAAGAAGAAGAAGAAGAAGAAGAAGAAGAAGAAGAAGAAGAAGAAGAAGAAGAAGAAGAAGAAGAAGAAGGAGAAGAAGAGGAGAAGAAGAAGAAGAAGAAGAAGAAGAAGAAGAAGAAGAAGAAGAAGAAGAAGCAGAAGCAGAAGAAGAAGAAGAAGAAGAAGAAGAAAGAAGAAGAAGGAGAAGAAGAGGGAGAAGAAGAAGAAGATGAAAAAGAAGAAGAAGAAGAAGAAGAAGAAGAAGATGAAAAAGAAGAAGAAGAAGAAGAAGAAGAAGAAGAAGAAGAAGAAGAAGAAGAAGAAGAAGAAGAAGAAGAAGAAGAAGAAGAAGAAGAAGAAGAAGAAAAAGAGGAAGAAAGCAAACCAATGCAGGCTGTTTTTTTTTCAAGGAAAATTCTGTTTTGTTTATGCTTAATTATTTTTTGTTGTATATATATATATTTCCTTATATTTAAAAAGTGTTACTCCATGTCCCTTTTGGATATGTGCGTCTCTTCTAACTTATCCACTGATATAATAAAACCACTCTAGCATGTTATCAATCCACAGGAAGAATTTCATATACGAGTCTATCAATTTGCATATTCATCTAAATAATCATAATTCAGTTTCTTACGACGAAAAGTACTGCTATTACTTGGTATCAGTAATTTACGACCTCTGAACACATGTTACACTTATCTATCAGGTGTTATGGTATTTCACATCAATAAAATGGACACGAGTTATATTAACTGCTCTAGCCTCTCTAATTTTCAAAATATTATGAGGCACTTCTTGCTTTAAGTTCGAATCCGTCATTGGAAGTTGAAACGACACAAAAGTTGCTATGGGTCATAGTTCCCACGGGGGAGAAAAATGCGGTAAATTTATTACGTTTCGATCTTGTTCTGAGGGTTGGGTCAATTTAGAGCATTCGAGATAGTTTTCATCTCTTGGTTTTCAATAGTGATACGAGAAATTTATTTTAATATTATCAAATAAATTTTCCTGGTTCTCTCTCTTTGACCTGCATAGAACGTTTAATAATATCACGTCTTGTGGCATTCTGTTATTTTCCCCATAGATTCTGATAATTGCAAATGCGATTGTGCGCGATTTTTGATAGACAAATACTCCTAACTTCTGGTATCCCTTTTTCTGTTACCCATCTTAAATCTCTTCTTCACTACCTCTACGATTCCAGTTCTTGGCTCTGATATAGTCTCCAAGAATAGAAGCGGTGGTTATGGATAACGAAATACAGACACAATGATGCTAATCACAGTAATTTGATCTGTTACATACCTGACCATCGTGTTGTATAACTTCGTACTGTAGCGTGAAGATTTCGCCTAATGCTTGACACATGAAACTCAACTCAAAACAGGCCAGCACTGACACTTAACAGCACTGTTAATACACGAATCGGGATACATTCTTTTAGACACCATCTACGAGAAAAAAAAAATTGCACGCGCATAGAAACATTGTGGTGTGTAATTAGACGAACAGAGTCATATTGGAAAAGGAAAAAAGTGGGTCAAACAATAACATTTTTGCAACGTTACCGAGGGTGTATTTTAAATCTTTTGTTCTCTCACTTTCTTTGCTTTACGTATCAAATCAAGGTAAGTAAACTTGATCAAGATCAGAACCAGCTATTTCCAGGCTCTGCAAACTTCAAATTATGATTTATAATTACTGGAAACAAGGCCAAAGAAGACCGGCGTTTCAAAATCGTTCCTTCTTCTTTTCCAGTGATGCCTCAGTACTTGTGATCAGTACTCTAATAAACTGCTGGCAATAAATTGCGAGCAAAATATCACTGCAATTAGTTTCGGTGAAAGGTGATCGCGTGACTCCACCTCCAGGGACATGAGTGCAAGGAAATCACACGAATCTTGAATTCAGTGCTCATTATCATAGACAAGTAAGCACCTACATATTTTGACAGTAGTTACCAAACCTGCAAATTCGTTATACATAATGCTGTAGTAATCTTACTTCATTAGTAGTTTTTCATCATGCAAAACATTGTTCTAGTGCATATAATTCAACATATGAATTGTTATCTATATGGCCTGCAGTGAGGGAGAAGAATACCGTCACCGTGTCCATGCATGTTGTAAAAGGCGACTAATTGGGGCAGAGCAATTGAACTGAGAATCCTCTCTCTGTATTTTTATCTTACGAAGTGCCAAGGGAAAATATGGAATTTATAAGGACGACTCCAAACAAAATCCTGGTAATTGGGTCTTTGATTGTACGTGGTTGTGGAACAAGTGGGAGTGAAGGGGAAATTGGTAGTCTAATTGTAAGAAAAAATAGCGTTGAGTGAAAATAAGATGAACGGGAAAGACAGCTGAGTTTGATAATGTTTTCAGTTGGGTGTTTAGAGTTAAAATATGGGGAGGAATATTATTGTCTGTTGGTGTCTGATGTCTGAAGTGTCTGATGGGATATGTTTGGTTAGATGAAAGGAAGTGTCATCAAAGATTATATTAGTGA
Organism: Oratosquilla oratoria; assembly: GCF_046742065.1. NCBI lineage: Eukaryota > Metazoa > Arthropoda > Malacostraca > Stomatopoda > Squillidae > Oratosquilla > Oratosquilla oratoria. Next base: position 25,737,592 of record NC_134797.1, read on the forward strand.
GAATATGTTGTGGGGTGTGGGTATTTGTGAGTGTGTATTATCCTGGTAGCGAGAAAAGTAAAGAGACAATAGTTTTGGGGTGATTTAATTGAGTATGTGGAAAGATTCGAAAAGAATGCATGTTGCTGTGAAGGGAGATTTAAATTTCAGAATAGATGAACCAGTGGATGGTGAAACTGGAAGATATGGTGTGCCTGGAAGGAATAAGAAAATAACATAAGAATGAAAGAGCCTACAAGAGACCATAAGGCCTACACTAGTCAGCTCCGTATCCATCACCACTTGTCATCCCCATCCATAAAGTTGTCTAACCGTTTCTTAAAACAACTGATAGTTTCAGCGCTTACTACATGGTTACTAAGTTTATTCCATTCGTCAACCACCCTATTTGTAAACCAATTCTTGCCTATTTCCTTTTTAAATCTAAATTTGTTCAGTTTATAACCATTACTGCGAGTCCTGCCCGGTTGTTTTAATAGATAACAATATCTCATGATACATTTCATTCCATCGTATGATTTACTCCCTTCCTTTACTCTATGACTGGCATTCTCAACTCCTACGTATCCTCCAACACGAGACCCCAAATACTCCACTTCCTCCAGCCTCTCTCCCTTTAAACTCACCTTCAAACTCATCTCTTGTACATCTCATCACCTTACTTTTACCTACATTTACTTTCAGTTTTATCCTTTCACATAACACCCCAAACTCAGCCACAAAGCGCCTCAATCTATCCTTCGACTCGGCTATAAGTGCAGTGTCATCAGCAAACAACAACTGGTGCCCTTCTGCTTCTTTCCACTTTAACACATACAAACCTTTGCCCAGCACACTCGCATTCGTCTCCCTCACAGCTTCATCCATATATTGGTACACGGTGAACAACAATGTTGACAATACACAACCCAGACAGTGGCATAAAATCTAATGGTCCACCTAGATATAAAAGAAAAGAAATATATACCATGGGAGCCTGGAGACATGGTCTTCAAGACCTTCGTCTGATGAATGAAGATCTTTTAGGATGGTAAACCGGACACATTTGCGAAAGGATCGAATACATTCACCATAGCTGGAGCGAAGACTGAATGATGGGATCATCTAAGTAAGACCATTTGCGTTCACGTGGTTGTTATTCGTGTGAGCGAAAGATCGGTCTATAGGAAGATGAAATGATAATAGCGTACAAAAGTGGCTATTGCCAATCAACTCCTCTCAGATTTCTGTGTAGGGCAACTATATGTCATGCCTTGGGAAGTTTGGAAAGTAAGGGGAACTGGCACTGATGAGAATTCTCTTGCATCAGCCTCCTGACCGCACCGACTGGAGGAGGCTGATGCAGACTGACAGGTCTATGTAGACCTACCAGGCGGATGGTGAGAAGGTGAGAAGAACAGGCACTTGCAAATAGTAGACCTACAAAATGAACATCAGAGAAAGTCATCGCCCTGTTGCTCATTTGCAAATCCCGTCAACCCCTCGTCTCTGTTTGGAGGTGCAGCCCCGAGGGGTTGACATTTGGTTTCTTGAATGGACCCAATATCTCTCTATCTAGTTGAACTCTACATCTTTACCTTTTCATATAAGAGGTGCTGGCAACAAGTGTGTAACATTACTCTTTTTTTATAACTTTCAGCTGGTGACATAGAAACAGCTCACATTAATGCAGCAAAGACATTAGTCCAAAGTCTCTTCCCAGAGAGTTCTATTGGAGGGCCAAAGAGCTACCAGCCTCTATGGGGCTGCGAGATTCCAATCAATGAAATTAGAGGCAAAAATTATTATAACTTTCTTGCTTTCATGCAATTCACCAACAAAGTGGAGAGGAATTGGTAGAAAGACGGAAATATTAGTAAGAGCGAGCGAGACGATGCAGCGTGAAAGTCGCAAAGGAGATAAAATTTATCAGAAGAAACATGTGTAGATGTTTACGCTTGTGGGCATGATATCGTAGGATGGGGTAAATGGGCCATATAAAAGTTATTAGCTTTTTTAATTGAAATTTGTTTGAGAATATTTCACTTTTACCCTGAATAAATACCTACCTCCATTTTACCAGAATTTTATTTACCAGTTGTAACATAATGTTTAATACATAAATAACTATTATATGGCCTATTTACCCAATTGATGGCCCAATTACCCCATCCTACGGTAATGTTCAAGTTGTGTGTGAAGATGAGATATTCTCGTATGAACCCAAAACCACTCTATACTCGATGGATGGAGACGAGACGGCAATTGAAAAGGCCAGGAGTGTGACCTGACCCAGGATGTCTTTGGTCGAAAGTCAGTAGACTTTCCTTGTGCTCCAGGCGTGCCGTTTAGATAAATCTTTTCAGACATTTGCTCTCCGGCTCTGGTAAGATAGCCTCTCTAGTCTATGAATATGAACAAATACACTGTGATGGAGAACTAAATGTATTATTCTTGTCATGGCAGATGTAACGATAATCACATAGAAAAAAATACATAAGCCTAATCACTTGTGTCACATGCATGCTTGTTTGGTTACGGGCGAGGGTTACGTTAATAGATTTCCACACGATAACAGATCTACTATATACTTGGAGGATCCCTTTTTAACGGAAAATAGGTATCATGGAAAATTTATATTATTTTACATTTGCCAAATTCTTATAAAGTAAATATTTCTGACTCTTGGCAACTTTAAGTGTGTAAAACATGATAAATATAACATATTACGAGCATTTAAGGATATAATAAATTTTGTTCTTCCAGTATATACCCCGAGTAATATTATTATCGCTGTCATTTTCAAAGGAAGATGTAAAAAAAAGATACGAGTTCGGGTCAGCATGAAATTTCTACCAAACAAAAATATAAATCTATAAGTGTCTTATGAGTTAAGAATCTATCAATGAAATATTTAGCAAATATTAAACAGGAAGGAATTAATCAAGTATAAACTTATTGTATGTATCATGGCGCAACATAGTTGCAATAATGCAAGACCTCATCATTACAAAACCATGGTTTTTATATATATCTTTCCTAATTTCCATAATTTACTTTACTTTTTTTTTTTACTTTTTACTAAGAAAAGAGGGAGGGTGGAGGGGAGTGGAGTGTATTTAGGGATGAAATGGGTGGGAATGATTTTATGCCTTTTTCTTTTTGGCTACCTCCCTTGAAAAGAGGGAAAGGCCTTGGTATATGTATGTACTTTCCATGGGTCATATTGTATAAGAATATGAACACATAGTTGTCTTTTTTATATGGGTCGTAGAGCTCATTCAGAAGGCCATACGTAACAAACACTAATTGTATGAATACACTGAGATATATTGCTCATGAACATGAATAATCATGGTACAATATTATAAGTATATGAAACAAAACTTGATATGATACAAGTAAAAAAAGGGTGACTGGGTAAAAAGTAAAAATTTCCAAGGCCATGGCAAGTATCTGTCATCGTGTGACCTCCCAGATAAGATGGTTACCACTTTTCCCTGTAAAGATAAGGTACGTATGACTAGGTAAATACACATAAGTATATGCGCACAGATTAATGAAAGCATACGCACACAGCTACACACAGACGTGCATGCAGACACACGAAGGGAAAGAAAAGAACAAAAAGACTTGTAGGAGGAGGACTAAGGCTGCTGGGACTGTCGTATGAAGAGAAATTGTAGAAATTCGGGCTGATAACATTAGATAAAAAGAGAGGGATGATATGATTATGATTCACAAGATCGCCGAAATAAAACTAAAGATCGGCAAGAAAAACTATGTTGAAGGGCGATAGGTGAGACAACACTATCAGAAACTTTAAAAAAAGGAAAAGTTAGTATGCCAAGAATAACTTTTGAAAGAAAACAACATGTAAAGGGAGAGAACAGCTGAAGTGGCACTCGGCCTCAAGAATAAAACAAGTCAAGAGATAATGTAGTAATTATATGCATTAAGAAAAAAATAAGATAAAAAAGAACACAAAACTATAACACTTTTCCACAATCACGCACTCATGCACATGCAAATCCCCAAACAACAGACGTACAAAATCATCATATTGTACATACATACAGTACACACACACACAGGAAGTAAGGAAGTTCCACTAAATTACAGTCTCGTGTCTCTGACTAATATAAAAGTTAAATCGTGTGAGAAGATTATGAAAGACAGATGAATTAGGTATTTTGAGGCGACATATCTTAGCAGACAACCAATTTAGACTCAGAGAGGAAAGATCATATATCTCAAATTTATTTAACTTTTAGTTAAGGTCATTCGTTGTGCTACATGAGAGACAGCTGCGTGAATTATGTGTAGATTTAGAGAAAGACATACCTGGGGGATTATGTGTATATATTATAGATCTAGAGAAAGCTTTTGGCAAGATACCTTGCAAAAAATATCGTGGAAATGGGAACATAATGGAAGACTAAAAGATATCTTTCTGGAATGGATGGAAGATTTCTTGAAAGAACTCTTGTGAAGGCAAGACTGTTAGGATGGAGGGAAGTATCTAGCAGATGCGTTTGATTTACGTAAATGAAATGACGGTGTAAAAGTCATAAGAAGAATAGATGAAGAAGATTGTAAACTTCCACAACATCTAGACAAAATTTACGGCTAGAGCCAACCAATAAAAGAGAAAAATATGTATGTACATACACACATATATACATGTATACATACAGGCACACAGACACATACACACACACACACACATTCGGTGGCGCGGTTGGGAGTCCCAGACTGTCGGTACGGCGTTGCCGGTGGTACCTGGTTCGAATCCTGCCCAGGGCTGAAATTATTTCAGTATCACTGCGCCTCGAGTCGTTACTCCAATTCACGTGGGCGGGGAGTTGGGTGCGTGT
>NC_134797.1:25747447-25757447 GCF_046742065.1 Oratosquilla oratoria
GGCGGGAGATATGGGTGAGTGGAGAATGGTTGTGTATAGATGACAATGCGATGCAAGGAAGGGGTAGGGGGTGGGGAATGGGAAGTTAGGGAGTGGTTATGTGTGTGGTTATATATAAATTTATTATTATTTACTATTTACCTGTTTGTTTATTATTTAACTATACCTATGCATTTATTTATGTATTCTATTTGATATTTACATTATTATAGGTTTTATTTATTTATTTATTATTATTATTATTATTTTTTTTCGCATCCGACCTAGATATGGACCAAAAGGTCTCCTGTCGGCATGCTCCGCCTTTGTAATTCTTTGAATGATATTTTGACGCAACCCGAAGGGATTTCTCCCCGTATGCTATTTTTCTTCATGAGAGGGCGGAGAGGGGGATGGTCGCCGACTAAGAGAAACGGCCTTGCTGTGTATGTACTGTGTCTTGCTGTATTGCTTCTGTCCCAGGACAGTGGGTGAAGTACAGGGATGATCCGTCATCCATGAGGAGCTAAGATGAGAGGGAGGAGAGGGTGGTGGATGGGAGTGGAATGGGTAGGAGTGGGTCACGTGACTTTTGGCTTCGGCTAACCTCCCTGGTAAGGGGAAAAGGCCTTGGTATATAGATAGATATATCAATTAATTAATTAATTTATTTATTTGTTTATTTATTCACTTATTTGATTACTTATTTTTCATCTATTCATTTACCTATTTGTATATTTATTAATTTATTTATCTATTTATTTACTTATTCAGTTTACCTATTTATTCATTCACTTGTTTATCTACTTATTTATTAATTCATTTACTTATTAATTTTTATTCATTCATCTATTAATTTAATTGTTAATTAATTATTTTTTGTTATTTATTAATCTATTTACTTATTCATCTATTCATTTATTTGCTTTTTACAAAAATAGATGTAAGGGACTGGACAATGCAGGGTCCTTCTTATTACCTAACGGCAACTCCTCAGAAGCGAAGGTTAACGCGCACAGAATAAGAGGAGGAACGTAAGGAGCCTAAACCAGAAGACGTGTAGCTGCGGCCGAAGCCGTCACCTTTCGCTTGTGAGCTTTGGGGACTGTTGGGGCAGGTAACAGTCACTGCAAATATTCTTTGGCTATTACATGTAATTATTTAACCAGCTCTTCTGTCTTTATAGACAATATCGCGCTGCTGTTGTATGCTATTTTGTACTTTACGTGTTGGTTTGGTTTGTCAAAGCAGGATAATATGATGGTGTATTTTTCTTTGGTTGTGGGAGTGTTGGTATATTATGTCAGATATTTTTTACACTGTAGGGTACTCGTAGTTTGGTTAGGATTATATTCTTATCAAGAAGTTGTGGAAGGATGATGGGGTATGTGTTATATCACCCAAATTGTGTGTATGTGTGGTTATTACTAAGGGGACAAGTGAGAGAGTAAGTGGTTGCTGCAGAGTTGTGCAAGTTGGGCATTCCGGTATTCCAGTGGTATGTGGTATTGTAAGGGTGGATCGCAAGGACCATTATGTTTAGCATTGCAGATCGGAGAACTGTATGATAATTTGTGACTGGCAGTAGGATGGAGGCGTTAAAGGAGTTCATACCATCTCTCGAGCCCTCCTGACGGCTCTTTCGTCGTTGGGAATGCCAACATGAAATGGCTCCCAGCATAAGAGTACGGTTTTGAAGTGGGTAGAGATTTAGATGGATTGCCAGTGGGTCTTGTTAGCTAGTAAGAGGCGAAAGTTGAGGGTAGGGGAACTTTTAAGGTGTTTCGTGAATTTGAGGTGATTATATAGGACGAGGAAGGGGAGTTCAGGGGGATGAATATCGTGGCGAGTGTTGAGGCAATGGGGGCGGGGGGGGGGGGAAGGGATCTACATGCTGTTGCTGTTGCGTAGCCCACGCCGGATCCGCGCAAAGTATAGGCATGAGAGTGGGTGGAAACAGAAAGAGCTGGGATCGAACCAAATACTCTGGCTTAAGAAAAATGAACAAAATGCAATTGAAAAAAAAAGACATGAACGGATCCAATCGATTACAGAAATGATCAGTTCACCACACCAGCAGCTGACGTCATAACCGTGACCAGATTGTTTCGCTCATAAAACTTAATCAAATGGCGGCACTTGACCAGTTGAGGGAAGCCCCCTTCCGCGGGTGGAAGGGTTAAAATGATTTTGAACCTATCTCTTATGACCCCATTCACTACGTTGTTCTAACTTGATAGCTTATCATTATATCTACCGTCACGTGATTTTATTCACCTGACGGAAGCCCTTTATCTAGTGATGGATTCCACGGACTGCTTAGCCGAACAAAATCGCCAGTCGGCAGCAAATATAGAATATATAGGAATCATTACTGTGTTGAAGGTGTAAAAACCTTTGTTACGACGACACAATTACAGAGATTGTTCTGGTTAACTCGGTGTGTGGCTTGACGCGCAAACTCTCCGACGTCGTAAGAACATAAGAACATAAGAATGAAGGAGACTGCAAGAGACCATAAGGCCTACACTAGGCAGCTCCGTATCCATCACCACCTGTCATCCCCATCCATAAAGTTGTCTAATCGTTTCTTAAAACAACTGATAGTTTCAGCGCTTACTACATGGTTACTAAGTCTATTCCATTCGTCGACCACCCTATTAGTAAACCAATTCTTGCCTATTTCCTTTTTAAATCTAAATTTGTCCAGTTTATAACCATTACTGCGAGTCCTGCCCTGTTGTTTTAATATGATGACCTTGTTTCGTGCGATTGGCGCAAGACGACGGCAAGGCACAGTTATTGCGTTGCGTAAATCGACAATTTAAAACAACTGAAAAGGGAGGTGTGTGACGTCACAAGACACCCCAGTTCCGTTTTAGAAGACTTCGGACGAGATGCGATGGGGACAGATAACAGAGACGCATCAAAGAAACGAATTAAACGTTACTCTGGCGTTATACAGAATGAAAGGGAGAGTGACAGCCAGCATAGAAGAGATCAATCGACAAAGGGAATAATTCTTTCTAGATTTCTAGACCAAGGAAATCCCACGGAACTGAAAAAAGACAAAATATACTGTTACGCGTTACTGAAGGAGTTAATATAAAAATATTTCTTATCCTTACTTTCTCAGTTTAAATTTTTTTCGTCCATCTTGAACTATATTCTTTTGTTTTGTGTTTCCCAGTTCGCCTCGCCTTCACTCGTGTAATTTGTTTTTCTCCCTTCCTTTATCTTTTGTCTTTGTTTCATTATTTTTATTCCATTCTTTCGCTTTCTTTTCTTTCGTTTCTATATTAAAACTCAAAATTCTACGTATTCATCTTTTTCCTCTGCCTCGACGTTCCTCCATCTTTTGTAACTTTTTATCTATATACTTGTGTACACGCACACACGCGTACACACACACACACACACACACACACACACACACACACACACACACACACACACACACACACACACACACACACACACACACACACACACACACACACAAAGTACACACACACACAGACAAGCAGATGCACACACATACACACCCACACTCATCCCTGCATCTTGTCCACTGCCCTGGGTCAGAGGCAGTGTCGCAAGACACAGCACATCCACAGCAAGGCCGCTTCATTAAATCGGCAACCCCCCTCATGCAGAAAAGAAGACGGGGAGAAAACCCTTCGGGCTGCGTCAAATTTTTCTCACACATACTACCTCACCCCCATCACTCCACCCATTCCACTTCATGCATCACAACATCATCCATGTACAACCATTCTCCACTCACCACTGTCTTCTGTCCTCTCCCGTCCTTCCTCAACAGACATTCCCCTCTTCCCCAAAGCCCCTTTCACCCCATCCACCCATCTCATCCTAGGTCGCCCCCTCATGTTCACTCCCTCCACATCTGCCTTCCATACCTTTTTTAATGGTCTTTCTTCACTCATTCTTTCCATGTGTTCAAGCCATCCTAATACTCTTTCATCCACCCTATCTCCCAACTCCCTTTCCACCCCTGTTCCCTTCCTCACCTCTTCATTTCTCACTCTATCCAGCCTAGTAACCCCAATCATACTTCTCGGACACCTCATCTCAAAAACATTCAAGCTCCTTCTCTCTTCCTCTCTTATGTTCCATGTTTCTGCCCCATACAGTGTTGTTGGCACAATCACTCCTTCATACAATCTCCTCTTAGCCTCCATTCCCAAATGTCTATTCCTCATTACACTTTTTAATCCACCAAGGCATTTACTCGCTTCTCTCAATCTACATTCTACCTCCACCTCCACTCCACCCTTTCCTGCCACATTCGCGCCCAAGTATCTAAAACTATCCACTTCTTCCAGTCGCTCTCCCTTAATGCTCACTTCCAGTCTACTGCCACTTTCACCCCTTGTACATCTCATCACCTTATTTTTACCCACATTTATCTTAAACATTCTTCTATCACATACTCTCCCAAACTCTGTCACTAACTTCCTCAATCCCTCCTCTGATCCTGCTACAAACGTAGTGTCGTCTGCAAACAACAGCTGGCTCACCTCCCACTTTTTCCATTTTTTTTAAACCATCTCCAATCCCTGATCCACCACCCTTGCATTTACCTCTCGCACTACCCCATCCATGTATAAGTTGAACAGCCAGGGCGACATAACACATCCCTGACGAAGTCCCACCTTTACCTCGAACCACTCACTCTCTCCATTTCTAATCCTGACACAAGCTCTACTACTCGCGTAAAAACTCTTGACAGCTCCTAGAAGCTTTCCTCCTATCCCGTATATCTGCAAAACATCCCACAGTGCCTTCCTGTATAGCCTGTCATAAGCCTTTTCCAGATTCATAAAAGCCCCAAAAACATCCTTACCTTTTCCTATAGCTTTCTCAAATATCTGTCTTACCACAAAAATCTGATCTACACAACCTCTACCTGTCCTAAATCCACACTGTTCCACTGTTTCCATAAGCCTTCCCAACTACACTTAACAAGCTAATCCCTCTGAAACTACTACAAGGGAGAGGAAAAATAGGTATGTTTCAAGGAGGAAATGCTAAAGCACGCACAGGTTGTTTGTGAGATTAGGAGGATGAGATGCAACAGAAGGAGAGGCAGCGAATGGTGGGATGAAGAAATGATGGCGGAGGAAAAGAAGCAAATATATGAAGACCTGTTGCAAAGTAGGACTAGAAAAGTAAATGAGAGGTATAGAAGAGAGAAAAGAGAAACAAAATGCAAGGTGAGGAAAGCAAAGAGGAGAATAAATGTACGTGGAGTAAGCGTTTGACGGAAAATTTTGAAAAGAATTTTTTTTTTTTTTGGGAGGAAGTGAAGAGTAAGGGGGCGAGTGAGGTGGAGAGGAAAAGGTAAACGGTGCAGACATACGCATGCTAATGGAAGTGAAAACGACAAGGGGAAGATGTGGAGGCCATTTCAGGGATTTGTTGAATTGAAGGGAGGATAGGGAAGGTCTGACTATGGCAGTGAGAGATACCAGGAAAATGACTGTATTGGGAGGGGAGAATGATACGGCTATAGGAAAAGAGGAGATACAGAGAGTATTGAGAGCAATGGGAGCTGGTAAGGCACCTTGGTTAGACAAGTGTCATGTGGAGTGTGCCTGACGAAATGAGGAACAGTTATATTGGATTGGCTAGGGAGATTATTTAATGTATGCCCAAGGTAGGGGAGTGTTTCAATGGACTGTAGGAGTATATACATAATTCCACTATACAAAGAAAAACGAAATAAATGTATATGTAGTAGCTTTAGAGGAACCAGTCCTTTAAGTGAAGTTGGAAAGGCACACGGGAGGGTGTTAAGAGGATTAAGAAGGGACAGAGAGAGTAACTGGGGAAGAAGAGTGAGGGTTTAGGAAAGGAAGAGGTTTTTGATGGTTTAACTTCGCCGGTGGCAGGATTCGAACCACCCTCACCTCGACTTTCGCCGCAATTAACAACGCCCTAACCCACTCAAGAGGGTACGTAGATAAAATGTTTGTACAAAGCAGACATGCGAAAGTCTTTGGCAGAGTATAAGGGTGCCTTTTGGTCTTTAAAGGACCTGGAGAAAGAGCGAGACAGGGTTGACAGAAAGGTATTATGGAATGTATTACCAATGTATGGGACAGGGGAGGAAGTCAACTGAGAGTGCATAAATTTTTTCACGTGAGTAGTAGAGCGTATGTGAAGGTAGGGAATGGGGAGTGAATGGTTTGAAGTTGTTTAATGTCAACATGGTTGTGCAATGTAGGGATGTCATTTTGTGGGAATTTTCCACAATTTTGTGGGAGAAATTTGCTCACATGGGATGTTTTGTGAGCAAATTATATGTTACAATAAAGTTATTTGTGTATATAATAATTCCTTCTTTTTGTGGGAAAAATGTGAAAATCCAGATTTCCTTATGGGAATTTTGTGGAAAAAATCTCACTCATTTATGGGAACTGGCATAGATTATAGTGGCAACGCTGGTGCAATGTGTATATGAATGGGATGGTGCGGGAGATAAACGTGAAGGTTGCTGGATAGGGGTTGGAGATGGTGAATGAGAGTGGAAGTGGGAGGCGAGTCAGTCGTTGTTTGCAGATGACACTGCGCTTGTAGCGGAGTCAGAGGAGAAAATGAATGAGTTAGTATTGGAGGCTGGGAGGGTAAGTGAGAGGAAAAATCTGAAGGTAAATGTGGTTAGAATTAAGATGATGAGGTGTACAAAGGATAAGGCAGTATGTTGGAGGCGAGCTTAAAAGGAGAGAGGTTGAAGGATGTAGTGAGCTTAACTATTAGTGAACACATAAAGCAGGGAATAGAGAAGTGGGTGCGGAAATGAATTGCAGAATATGTAAAGCAAATAAACCTAAAGAGAAGAGAGCATAAAGGGGTGATTTATTCACGACGCTGTAAAGATCAGACTTGAAATTTAAAGGAAGCAGAAAGAAAGAAGCTAAAAGTGCTTGAGACGAAGGGTTCAAGAAATATAGGGGAGGATTACGAGAATGAAGAGAGTGAAAAATGTGAGGGCGAGTCAGAGACCCAGGGTGAGAAGAGAGATAGGATTGATCGGAGAATATTAAGATGGTTTGGGCATGTGGAAAGAATGAATAAATTAAGGTTACAAAAAGTGTGGAAGGTGAAGGTGAATGATGTAATCTTGAGTGGAAGACAGAGAATGAGGTGAATGGATAAGATGAAAAGGGGATTAGTCACAAGAGGAATGTCTGTTTAACAGGAAAGGAAAAGGGTAAGAGACAGACATAGATGGAGAGGGGTTATGAATGGACGAGGAAATGACTGGGCAAGACGGGGTTTCTTCTTGTCTTCTCTGTAAATTCTCAGGTGGATAAGTGGGGGAAGGTGCGGGTGGTCACAATGTTATGGAGTGGATGTCGGGCCCTGACTCTGGAGGTGCTGTGTCTTGCTGCATTGCCTCAGACGCGAGCAGTGAGTGAGGAACATAGGTCATTCGTCTACAAAGAATTAGGAGGGGAGGGACAACAAATGGGTTTTTGGATGGTTCTGGCTCCTCTTGTTAGATGAGTTGATCGTGTTTGTGTCAAACCTCACTTCTACTTTGCTGATATTTTATAGCTGAATAAAATCCTCTGGTGCCAGAATATAGCAACAAGTAGAGTACATCTCCACAGGGCATCCAGATATCTTTTTTGGGGGGGTCTCAATATGAACAGTTTCTAGCAATGTAAATTCTTAGGAAAAATGTAATACAGGGTTTTCGGAGAGTAATCTAACAAAGCTTCCTGGTGAACGGTAATGCCTAGTGTAGGCCTTATGGTCTCTTGCAGTCTCCTTCATTCTTATGTTCTTCTGTAACCTTACATTAATGTTCAGCTCCTTCACTACACAATGGGATGGCATAGAACTGAATAAAATAGCCTGGCGGCAGAGTTGGGTCATAACTTCTTTGTTGAGTTACTGAGATGAATAGAATAGCGGGGAAAAGTATCATCTGGTACGGAAGGGTGGAAGTCTCTCTCTCTTTCGCTTTCTCTTTCCTTCTCTCTTCACCGTTTATTAGGAAAAGGTACACCCGAGTAGTTTTACTGACTGCGCAATGACAGGAACATTAATTGTATATGTATTTCTCTCTCTCTCTCTCTCTTTCTCTCTCTCTCTCTCTCTATTTCTCTCTCTCTCTCTCTCTCTCTCTATTTCTCTCTCTCTCTCTCTCTCTCTCTCTCTCTCTCTCTCTCTCTCTCTCTCTCTCTCTCTCTCTCTCTCTCTCTCTCTCTCTCTCTGGCAAAAAAGCATCGAAGGATGTTGTGATAAGATGACCAAAACAACCGGTGAGGCTCGAGCTGCCTCATCTTAACATCAGAAAATCTGATATGTTACCACGTGTCGAAGTCGTGGAGTGACAGAACATAAACTTTTGACTTGGCTGTGTCCCAGAGAAGTTAACGTGCAAAGGTGGAGGAACCCATTGGCGGGACTCGGTGCGTCAAGATGCCAGTTTACAGACTTCTGGCACTAGTTATTCTCTATCGTTAGATAATATAAATTCGCGTTTGATTTGATCCCCTCCAATACACCGTCCAAGGGTCGATTCCCATTACTCGACTTTGCTAATGAGATCAAGAGTTCACTTTTCGTGGACCCATTTGTTGCAATGTCGTAATCAAACACATTTTTTTTCTTTTTTTATTCCGATGAGGCCGTGATACACCTGCCATCTGCTCACCACATGGGTTAACTCCAACCTCCTCAAGTTGATGAGAACCCAGTTGTCTTGTGGGTAACCATGAGAATATGGACATTATACAGTATCCCAATTAGTAATAAACCATTTGGGCCACAAAACCATTAATCCACCTACACAGAAGAACTACAAATAAGACTTGTACAGCTTGGATATTTATTGAACGTCATCAACCGATGCAGCATTTTACATAGAAAACGTGAGCTTTTTCTCAGAACATTGAGTAAAGCATTGCCAGATTGCCAAAGGGCATATTGATGCTCGTAAAGAACAATTGGGGGTCCTTGGCTGAGTGTACAATATTTAGCGCGAGGTTCTTGCTGACAGGCAGACAATTACAAAAAATATGTTTGGGGAGTTGTATGCAAGAGAGAAAAAAAATGAGAAAAAGAGGTGTTAAAGGGATAGGGAGAGGGAGATGGAGAGGGAGACGGAGGGGATAGAAAGAGAGAGGAAGAGGGAGAAGGAGAAACAGGAAGTATGTAGGAAGAGGTAGTGCGAGTGAAAGGGAATAGTGGATAAAGTGCAATGCATGGGACAGACGGGAGGAGGAAGGGATGATTTCGCTGGAGGAGAGAGGGAGAAGAGGTGGACTGGAACGGGAAATCGAAGAGGTTGGGACGCCCATACACGCGAGGGCAAAAGGAGAAGGGGATGGAAGGGAGTGAGAAAGGTGGGGAGGGAGGGAGTGGGGGAAGGGAAGGAGGGAGGGATAAAAACAAGATTGGGTTTTGAGGGAAAGTAATAGGAAGGAAGGATCGGCGAGACAGAGTATGGGAAAAGGGAGGCGGAGGAACAACAGGAACAGGAAGGGTTGGCAACAGGGGTGGGGGGGGTCAAGGGCCCTATAGCTATTGGTGGCAGGAGGAAGAGGAGGAGGAGGAGGAAGAGGAGGAAGAGGATGAGGAGCAGGAAGAAGGAAGATCTTTCCCCAGTGGTAGTGGTGGAGGAGGAGGAGGAGGAGGTGTGCCTCGGAAGAGGGCCCCATACACCGCAGGAGCGAGTGGCAACAGGAACTGCAGCATCAGGTATAACAGAAGCCAGTAGGAGTCCAAGAGGTGCAAAACCAGAAATGGGGTCAAGGATGAAGGAAGTCCTTTATGAGATAAAGGGAAGTGTGGCGAGGGAGAGAGAGAATAGGAGAGAGAGAGAGAAAGAGAGAGAGAGAGAGAGAGAGAGAGAGAGAGAGAGAGAGAGAGAGAGAGAGAGAGAGAGAGAGAGAGAGAGAGAGAGAGAGAGAGAGAGAAGGGGGAGGGAGAGAAATTGAGACGGCAATGAGGGACGGGGCTATTCCCACCCATTCCTCCCTCT
>NC_134797.1:25764947-25769947 GCF_046742065.1 Oratosquilla oratoria
CCTTCTTCCTTTCCCTCCCTCCCTCCTCTCCCTACTCTCCTCCTCCCTCCCCCACCCTTATTCCCTCTTTTTTTGTCCTTCCTTTCTTCCTACCTCCCTCCCCCTCCCTCCTTCTTACCCTTTGTCTCTATCCCCTCCCTCCTTACCTACTTCTCTCCCTTCTTTCTCTCTCCCTCCCCTCTTCTCTCTCTCGCTATCCCTACTTTCCTCCTTCACCATCCTTCCTTCTTTCTCTGACTCCATCCTTCCCCATCCTCTATTCCTTCCCTCCTTCCTTACTTCATCCTCCTTCCTTCCCTCCTTTTCTCTCTCTCCGCCTCCTTCTCTTCTTCACTGTCCTTTCTTCTTTCTCTCCTTCCCTCCTACGCACTTCTCCCTCCCCTCTCTCCTTCCTTCCTTCACCATCCTCCCTTCCCTCACTCGTCTCCTCCACTCCCTTTTTCCTTCTATCCCTCTCTTATTTTCCTCTGTCCCTCACCCACTCTCTAATTCTCTCCCTTCCTCCTTTCTCCTCTTTTCTCCCCTGCCTCCCTACCTCTTTCATCATTTCTTCCATCCTCTCTTCACCCTCCTTCCTTTGTCTCTTCTTCCTTTCTCTCGCTCTCCCGCCTTCCTTCCTTCCTTCCTTCCCTCCCTCCCTCCCACTTCCCACGCATCCCCGTCTCTACCTAACTTCCAACCTGCTCATCCTATCCCGTGCAGACCTCCTATCCTTCTCTTTCTCTTTTGCTCTTCGCCTCTCGCCCATCTCCGCTCTTCTCTGAATCCCAGGACAGTATCATTGGCCATGTCGCCCATGACGTCAGCTCCACTTGTGGTGCTGCATCCGAGCAGTGGTTTCCGTTTCGTGTTCTGCTTTGGTGTCCCAGATGGTCCCCAAAGTCCGTCGTACTGTGCAATTGTCATCTCCTTTCTCCCCTTCCTTCCCGCGTCGTTCTAGTCCCATTCAATTTTCCCTCCTGTTGACACCTTTGCTACTTCCTACGTGCTTCCTTAATGTTGTGGTTCTACGTCACGATCTCTCTTGTTCGGAGCTCAGGCGATGTGTCATGGCGGGTCCTATCGGGGCTGCTCGTCGCGCGTGCTTCTTCAGTACCTCTCCCCACCTCCGCGTTTCTCCCACATTCTTCTCTTATCCCGTTTGTAACAATCCTTCCTGTTATGTTTATACTTAATTTTTGAGGTGTCTACGTTCCGTCCTTCCCGCCCCTTACTTTGACCTCCGCCAGCTCCTTCCGTAGTCTTCCTTATTTTGATTAGGGGACGGTGTTTTCTGAACCAAATTGGGTCGTCTGCTGAAAGCCAGAATTCATTTACAAACGACGCTACTCTCCGAGTCAAACCTCTGACCCAAATACGTCATTCACAGGTTCTGTTCGGCCAAAGCAGACGACTCATCTCTGACCCAAATCTGTCCTCTGTTCCTCTCTAAATTATTATCAAAACGAACATGGCAATCAATGCAAGCTTTAAAACGTAGATGGCGACTATCGTTCTTATATATTTTTATTCGCAAAGGGAACCCCCTACCCTCCCTCCGCTGTTGAAGCATTAAGACATTCTTGCTCGAACGACTGTGAGCGGCCCCACATTTCACAAGTAGTGACACCCAAAGAAAATTCATCTTATATGAAAACAAAAAGCCACACGATTTTGTTCGACTGTCTGAACGTTGTTTTGACCATTTGAGAGAGTAATCAACTGTCTTAAGCAAAAATCTCTCTTTTCAACATTTCAACCCACCTTTGGGCCAGCAAAGGTAGATACGTTGGTAAACTGTACTCCACAACAACAACGACAATCCTCTGGGGTAGTTGATTCGGGTGGTGACGTCACATGTAAACAAACACGGCAGAGGGATCCAGAAGTGGGATTTATCCACGTCGCCGCTATTTTAAAGCGATAACAGTGTCCTGTGTTATCTTTGTTTATTCACTGCTCGCACAAACGATATAAAGCCAATGCAGCTCAACGTTGATAAGTGGTATTCGAAAAAAACCCGGAACTATCATTTTTATAGTCATGTACGGCGTATAAAAGAGTTGGTGATAATTTTTCAGACATCATGTATTTATTTCCACTGTGTATCTTTCTTCTACTCCTAACGGGTAAATCTACCTGTGCTTGAGAATATCTGATCTGTACATTGTTCCGTGATGATGGAAGGACAACTAATATTTCCTTCTCTTTCTTCTTTTCGTGTCAAACAATATCGATTTAATATATCTAGACTTTGCAAAAGCTTTTCATACCGTCCCCCAATGAAAGACTACTTACTAAATTAGCTTCACACGGAATAAGTGGTAGCTATAAGTTGGACTAGCAATTGGTTGAATGATCGAAAACAGAGTTGTTCTAAATGGCAAAACTTCTAGATGGAAAAATGTTACGAGTGGAGTTCCTCAGGGTTCCGTTCTTGGGCCACTTCTATTCATGGTATATATATATATATATATATATATATATATATATATATATATATATATAAATGATGTAGACCACGGAATGAAATCTATTGTCTCCAAATTTGCTGATGATACAAAAATGTGCGAAATGGCAAATGATCACTTAAACCAATTAGGTATTAAGAAGATTTAGATAAACTACAGCAATGGCCTGAAAAGTGGCTAATGAAATTTAACACAAGTAAATGCAAGGTTGTATACGCCGGTGAAAATAATAGTAAGTACGATTACAAGTTGTTTGGAAATTCGTTAACAAAAGTGGATGGTGAAAAGGTTCTCGGCGTAATTATCAGTAACGATCTCAAATCATATAAACAGTGTATTTCAGCCTCTGAGAAAGTAAATAAGATTCTAAGGCTGATTGCGCGATTTTTTGACTTCAAAAGTCCATCTCTCATTAAAAGCTATATAAATCGTTAGTTCGTTCACATTTGGAATATGCTGTTTCTGTATGGTCACCGAATCTCATTAAAGACATTGATAGATTAGAAAAAGTACAACGGTCATCACATCTCTTCTTATATTCGTTTTAATCTTTGGGCTTCTGTCATTTCATGGTTCTGTCGTTTTATTTGGTGAGTGGTGATTCTGTTTTCATTAGCTTCTGTTTTCTTGTTCTTCCACTAGATGTCGTCATATCGTCTTCTTCGCCTGTTTCTCTTTGGCAAATTTACGCAGATCCCTCATATAGTATCTCCCCCATCCCGCTTTCAATGTCATTACGAGTATGTCTAACTTAATTTTACTTTGTCATACATAAAATTTTTATAGCCTTAGGACTTCTTTTGGTCCCATTAGGCTTTTTTATTTTATTTTTCTTTTGCAGATTTGGGCCCAACGACATCGCTGCATATACTCGTACAAGGCAATGCGTGATCATGGTCTTAGCCACGTTTCGGGCCAAAAAGCTGAACGCTACTGTATTGGTCCATCGAGTATATGCTTCTCTAATCATATTATCCATGGCTTCATTTGGATCAAATTCATTGGTGACTGCTGTCCAAAGACATATTTAGTTCTTTCTTATTTTGTATGTTACATTTTTGTGCTGTTCCTTTCTCGCATATGCATCACGCTGCATTTACTGGTATTGAATTCAATTTGTCATCTTTGTCTCCAGCCGAATATTACACCAATATTTGTCTTCATGATTTCCGTTAAAATCTCATTCTGTTATTCTCGTTAGGAGTCTAGTATTATCTGCAAACTTATTAAAGCAACTAACTACTCTATGAGATCGTTTACGTACACATAACATAAATGATACCAGTATCGACTCTTAAGACCCGAATAGTCACCTCTCTCCAGTCAGACAACTCTCTTGATTGCAATTACTCCGTTATAAGAAAATTCCCATCTATTCCAGTAGATCACCTTCAATTTCAACCTTTGTGTTGACCTTTCATTTTAATCTCTTATGAAGTATTTCATAAAAGGCATTCTTCAAGTCTAAGAATACACATTTCATCCACGCTTGTCTCTTCTGAAGTTACAGTAACTGTCGTAATAACTAAATAGGTCTGTCACACAACCTTCCTGTTCTAGATCTACAGCACCTCTTTGATATAAATTTCTTTTTCTCGATAATTTTCAGGTGTTTTGTTTAGCATGCTGGTTAGCGACATTGGTCTCAAGTTGAATGGATCCTTCCAGTCTCCTTTTTTTTTTTCTTTACATGGGAACAATGCCAATTTTCACTTGAAATGTCATATGATATTACAACTGAACAATTTAACCCTTTTGTTTGCTCGTGTGTATATATCCTGTGCCTATAAACAAGTGCAGTTTATGTGAATATGAGGATACATTTTCGTATATGTGCAAGCAAACTTTTATCCTTAGGGTAACCAATGGGCCACCCACATGTGGGCGGTATGTCACAGTCATCGAAGGGAGACCACAAGATAAACAAAAAAAGAAAGAAGAAAGAAGAAAAAAAGGAAGAAGAAGAAGAAAAAGGCTGCCGCCATGGAAGGGTCTTCAGAGGCGCAGCGAAGGAGATTAGGAGCTTTCGTGGTCTCTATTCAACTGGCGTCCCTTGCAGGTTTCCTTCATTATCTACGCCCCGCTGCGCTGCATCGATGCCACGATGCTTCTACAGTATAGCAGTGCTTCTTAACCTTTTCCAGTGCCCTTAGTACCCCTTGATATCTCAGAAAATTTTCTCGTACCAACATCCAATACAAATGCAAACGTATGAAAAGGATGAGTGACACAAACCTTGCTTTCCTTTCTCATACTGTAGTAAACATACAGTACCATGCACTGGCTAGCTATCATATCTCGTGTCCCAGGTTTAAGTTTTCGCACCTCTTGGGAACAGGTACCCCAGGTCTTAGAGCCAATGTTCTAGAGGTTCTATACCGAAGGAAACTTTCTGTACCAGCTCGCTGTGTACGCTGAACACACATGTTATGTGCGTATATTCTCGTACATACATACATATACCAAAGGGCTTTTCCCCCTACACGGAGGGTAGCCAAAAAGAAAAAGGCACAGAAACCACTCCCACCCATTCCATTTCCTATATATTCC
>NC_134797.1:25774947-25777447 GCF_046742065.1 Oratosquilla oratoria
ACACACACACACACACACACACACAAGTGCGCGCTCGGGTCTAAAAGAACGGACATGCAGTTCTGTTGAAAGAAAAAAAAAGAAATAGGTTTACATATTGTAATATATAGAAGGCTATTTTGGGGGCCCAAATGTGCAGAGGATGATAGGAGGAAATTTGAAATAGAAAGATATAGATGGAAAATTCAAAATGAAAATGGAAATGCGATGACCTGTGAGTGAAGTTCGGATATAAATATGTCAGACGCGAAAGATGATAACGAAAAATTGGTCACCCACAATATTGACTTTTCTGCTTTTATGTTTGAAAATAGCTTAAGTGAAATTGAAAGTATTTATTGGCCATCGGGTTAATAGGATTTACAAAATATTTTGGTGATGACGTTAAACAGGTAAGGAAAGTTGAATCGTTGAGATGGACAATTTTGGAACAAAATTTGTCGATCAAAGAATTGAAAGTTCAGTTACATGGAACATTTGAAAACGTAAATTTAGAAAACGTAAATTGAATAATCAAGAAACAACAATAAAAACCAAGAGAGAATAGAATAAGAATAGATAAAACTGGAGAGTAAAATAGAATGAGAAGAATGATAAGGAACCACAAAGGAACAGTGTAGAGAAAGCCATTAAGAAGATTTTGAGTTAAATGAAAAGAGGTCTTGGATCAGCAAAGGAAAGAATATTAAAAATATGGAAAATGTAGTTAACGTAAGAATTATGTATGAGAGAATTAGTAGATAAGGAATTATATTTTTAGGGTAAAAAAGAGGACCATATCATATATAGAAATAACATCAATAGTAATGTACTATAATTCATCACTTCATGATACTGAAAAAAACATTTTAGATTAGGTAAGACTGCGAGGTGGGCAAGGACATTAAAGATTAATTGTAAATCAATCCACGTTGAGTGAGATATAATCAGTAGAGATAAGAACTGGTAGATAAAGACTAGTTTAAAGTTGCCTGGGTATGAAGAGTTGGAACACAGGAAGGAAGAACAAAAACAAAGGAACTTGTTTGTGAGGTTACGACAAAAAATGAGAATTGAGCGGAACAGAAGTTGGTGTTTTATTGGAGAGTGATAGATCAGAAAGCGAGTACTTGGTATTGAAAGGAGAACAAAGTGAAAGAAGAGAAAAGAAAAATTATACAAATAATTTGAAAGTGACACATATCAATATTAGTGGCTTAATGTTAGATAGGTTAGTGGTTAGTTAATACTTAGATGTGGAAAAAGCGAATGTAATGTTCCTTTTTAAAGGCCGAATCTAATAGAAATATAGATTTTCAAGTGGTGATGGAAATACTAGTTTGTGGAGAAGAAACAGAGAAAGTGAAAAATGGAGAAGGTGTGATGAGAGCAATGAATAAAAACATGAAGGTAGATAATGTGAAAAAGAGAGAGGAAATAATAATAATAATAATAATAATGAAAATAATAATAATAATAATAATAATAATAATAATAATAATAATGATGATGATGATGATGATGATGATGATGATGATGATGATGATGATGATGATGATGATGATGATGATGATGATGATGATGATGATGATGATGATAATGATAATAATAATAATAATAATGATAATAATAATAATGATAATAATAATAATAATGATAAATTTATTTGAAAAAGAATCAATATACATGAAGTACAGATAATGACATGAACACATAGTTCGAAATAATAATTGCAATTGCCGAGGGTAACACAAAAAAGCATGTACGCTTATTTCCATTGTGGTCCTCAAAGACTGAAAGGATATATATAAAAAAAAAAATAACGATTGAATGAAGTGATAAAAGAGACAATGCGTTGGCGTATGCCCCTCACCCCCTCCTCCCAGTGCAAGAGTATTGAACAAAGTAGAACACCGAGAAATATTAAGATACGGACAATCATTTCAACAAAATAAATGATTGGGAACATAGGCAATGTAGCCTCGATGGATGACTTCAACTGTAGGAAGGTGAAGTGGGAGGAGTAGTAAACTAAATTGACGCACCCCGAAGGGATTTCTCCCCGTCTTCTCCTTTTCTGCATGGGGGGACGGAGAGGGGGGTCGCCGAATTTATGAAGCGGCCTTGTTGTGGATGTGCTGTGTCTTGCGACACTGCTTCTGACCCAGGGCAGTGGACAGGATGCAGGGATGACCCGTCATCCAGGAGGTGCCAAGATGAGAGGGAGGGAGGAGGGTGGAGGGGAGTGGAATATATAGGAAATGGAATGGGTGGGAGTGGTTTCTATGCCTTTTTCTTTTTGGCTACCCCCCGTATAGGGGGAAAAACTTTTGGTATATGTATGTGTATATATATATATATATATATATATATATATATGTATATATATATATATACATATTGTATATATATATATATATATATATATATATATATATATATATATATATATATATATATATACATATACCAAAGGCTTTTTCCCTCTTACAAGAGAGGTAGCCAAAAAACAAAGGCATAG
>NC_134797.1:25792447-25797447 GCF_046742065.1 Oratosquilla oratoria
CGACATAGCGGTGGAGCTGCATTATCTAAGAACACTTTTAAGATCAGTTAGTGGATTGGTACCCAAAGTGGAAGGTGGAAAGATGTGGATGGGGGGGTCGGTGAGGCAAAAGGGGGCAGTAAGGAGGCGACATGATGGCATTAAGAGCAGTTAATAAATAACTTTTTGTTTATTACAAACTGAATGACAAAATACATGTCATATACATTAAGATAAAATAGTACCTACGTAGTTTATCGAGGATAAAACTGACATAAGAATTACAGACGAATGCAAAGCTGTGTTACACAGTCCGAAGTTGGATAAAAAAAAAAAAAAAAAAAAAAAAATAGCATGTGTGTATAATATAAGGGGGGGGGGAGAGGGAACGCTAGGAAGCCTGGAAGTTAGGATCTGGAAGCCAAGGGAGTGTCAGCCTGGAAAAGTTTGGAAACCACTGAGTTACTGAAATTGTGCAAGTGATATTGTGAGAAAGTAAAGAGTAATCAAAACTGCTGAAAAATCAAAGTCAGTATTGGGCTACGTACTAATTTTTGTCATATATTTGTAAAGTTCTAAGTCTACCTTCCCCATCATCTGCCTTATATCATAAACATACCAAGAAAGGTTGTGAGGGGCCTACACCATAAGGCGCGTGGCTGCACTCGAAGCCGTCACCTTTGCCTTGTGCTCTAGAATTTTTATTTATTTATTTATTTATTCATTTTTCCGTGGTTTGCGGGTCTGGTGTTCGCCCGGACCTCAATCTTGCAGAAGGGCTGAAACAGTTCATACTTGAGCGCGGGAGACGGTGTCCACAGAAGGCCACTGATTGGAGTAACGATTCAATCAATCAAATCAGCCATCCTGAGTCCACTGCTGAACAAAGGCCTCCTTCATAGCATTCCATGATTCACACGACCGCGCCATCCTCTGCCACGTCACTCCTGCAAACTTCTCAATCTCGTCTCTCCACCTTCTGTCTGGTCTCCCTCTTCCACGCTTCCCATCTCGCGGCGTCCACTCAGTAACACACTTGCTCCATCGCTCATCAGTCGTTCGCACTAACTTACCTGCCCAATTCCACTTCCTCTCTTTTACTGCTTCCACAATATCTTTCACTCTAGTCTGCTCTCTCACCCACCCACTCGGTGGTCAGGATTCGAGCACACGCCCGAAATCCCCCACGCGGTTACCGGACATACGCGCTACCACTGA
Source organism: Oratosquilla oratoria (assembly GCF_046742065.1). Taxonomy (NCBI): domain Eukaryota; kingdom Metazoa; phylum Arthropoda; class Malacostraca; order Stomatopoda; family Squillidae; genus Oratosquilla; species Oratosquilla oratoria. Next base: position 25,793,645 of record NC_134797.1, read on the forward strand.
GCTGATGCCAAGAAAAAGAAGGATGAAACATGTAGTAAGAGATCCATAATTCTAAATAATTTCCACACGAAGCATTTCTTGTTGTGTGGTGATTTAGGTTGTTATAGCAATAAAGCCTGTGTTAATGCATAGGCCATTTCCGCCTACAAAGGCGGACTAAAAGCTGGTAACAATCGCAAAGAGGCTTTAGTTTTTGGGTAAACTTCGTTTGTAGTATGTACATGTATAAAGAAATTTTCATAAGACTTTCTAGTTTTTGTATCAAAATATGCCGTTCTGTAGCGAGATAATGAAGAAGTTGGCTAAAGTTTGTGGTAGAAAACGACTAAGTATCGCTCTGAATTGTTACAACGACGTTTCGTTCTAGCAAATAGCATTTTCAAGTTAATGTGTATTTGTTGTTCTTGTAGAGACGTCCTTCACTGAAGAAGGGCTGGAACACTATCTAAAAGGTGTCCTCTGGCCCATTTTGTGTGTAGAAGTTCGCCAGAATGTCGCTGGATCCGTGTTGTTCTGGAGAACATCGGTTGGGATTTCAGAAAGCTGACAACAAGGAGGCAGTTTCTGAGACGTGGTGGTCCGGCAGGAGGCATTTAAGAATCACTGTCGAAATCTGAAAGCTCTAGGACAACAGAAGGAAAATGTATACAATAAATAAATTCATTGGGAAAGTATACAACGACTGATACACTGGGACAGCTCATAGATACACTGGGACAGCTCAAAGTGAAAAAGGGGATAAAATGGGACGATTTTATTCACTTGAGGGTCAAGCTCGGTTGATTAGATATATCTGACCCCAAAACATATGAACTATTGTATGGTACGGCATTGGAAGTGTAAATAAGAAACGATAGTTCTTTGTTTTTATTCTTTTCCTTGAGAGACATGCAGTACTTCGAGAAATAATTAGAAAAACGTTGTTAGCGTGTCGAATTGGCTCACATATTTCTGTTTTTGACAGTTACGAACTTAGGAAATAAACAAAATAACTAAATAGGACTTTACAAAAGGAAATATCATTTGGAACTGCTCTTTTAGAATTGCTGTTGTTTTCTCGTAACAAGATTTTTTCCCCATAAGTTTCTTTCTGAAAACGGCGCAATCGTTGTCTCACATACACGGGACCTGTCATACATGTTCACTCAAAGCCCTTTGGATACGACAAGAGTGTGAAATAGTCTTCGTACAGATGAAGAATTCTTGTTTCCATTGACAGATTAATTAAGAAGAAAAGAAGTTATCGAAAGACCATATCATTTCATTCTAATAACTGCTTCTTGACACTTAAAATTGTTTAATGTAGAATATTTACTTTAATTATTTCGGCAATCAATAGTCAGTACCGTTTGAGAATTGGACCTCTCCTTCCGCAAAAGTTGAAGTTATTTCCTCAAACTTTTTTTTGGAGATTGTCGGCTTCCTCGAAATAATCGACAAAAATAGTGTGACCGTTGCCTGAATTGTTTCTTGGGCATTGGAAGCTCTCCTTGTTTCCTCCACAACCCATTTCCATTTCCATTATTGTTTGCTTGTTCAACTCTTTGCCACGACGACGCACATCTCGGATTTTTCTTTTCTAGAGAGCACGAAACGATTTTATTTATCTAATTGGGGAGAGGAGTTCTCATTGAAGAGCTCCTCCACCCCTACTGACAGCCTTTACACATTTTATTATGGTTAACAAAAGAGAGTTTTTATTAATCAGAGGCGTGACATTGAAATGAATTAACCCATTTGATACGGTGTTACCGATATGGATCATGGTCAGACCACCCGCATTCGCGAGATCGGTATTTGTGGGAGAGGAAGAGAAGTTTGTAGGAAAATTAAGCGATAGTATTGTATAAAATGGGGCTCTTGCCACTGAGCGCCTTTGAGGGATATTTATCGAGTCTTGGATCGGCGATCAGAAGGCACATGGAAAGAGACTTGGGGGATCGAGACTTGCATCTATATCAACCAATGAAAGTGGGGGAAATAGTCGAAGACAAAGTTGTAGAGCAAGGCATCACCGTTTCCAGCGAGTCAACATCGTCGCGGTCTAACGGACCTGCTGAGGACTAGAAATCTCATGGTTTGATTCCTTAAAGTAAAAACAATTTATTTCATTACTTCTTACAGCTTACAACTCTTTTTCTTCTGCATGAAGGGACGAAGAGAGGGGCCGCCGATTAAATGAAGCGGCCTTGCTGTGGGTGTGCTGTGTCTTGCTACATTGCTTTTGACCAAGGGGAGTAGGCGTGGTGCAGGGATGATCCGTCATCTAGGAGGAGCTAAGAAAAGAGGGAGGGAGGGGTGGTGAATGGGAGTGGAGTATATGGGGATGAAACGGGTGGGAGTGGATTTATGCCTTTGACTTTGGCTATCTCTCTTGTAAAGGGGAAAAAGACGTTGGTATATGTATGTATGTATGTATGTATGTATGTATGTATGTATGTATGTATGTATGTATGTATGTATGTATGTTTGTATGTATGTATGTATGTATGTATGTATGTATGTATGTTTGTATGTATGTATGTATGTACTTACAACTTTTGTTCTGGCTAATGCCAGTTGATTTTATTCAATTTAGGAGTGATTCTCGGTCTGAAGTGGTTAAATTAGTAATTCTTAACGCTGAGTGGAAAAGGGACGATTGTTGACATTAACGTATTAACTCAGCGATTACAATATCATGGCGGAGTTTGCAACCAACATCAATGTAACTACACTGTGCTCTCATTAACGTGAAGCCCCGTCAACTGAATCGAATCATCTGGTGTGAGGAAAGACAAGAGTTGTAGAGTTTGGCGTTACAGAAACGAAGTTAACTGGGACAGCCTGAACCCCGTTAAGACGTGGTTTCATTCTCAGGTCAACAGAATTATCTGGCATTTACGAAAAACACAAAAATTGTAAGAAGTGTTACTGGAGAACCGGGTCGGTAACGAAATTCTCCGCTTGCTTTGAAATACAACGTCATTGGTATTGCTGTTGTAGTTGAAAAAAGTTACTTGATTGCAACTCCTCCTCCTTTTTTATTTATTTATGTATTTAATTAATTCATAAATTTATTAATTAATTATTTTATTTATCTATCTATTTATTTTCTTCAGGCAATAAATTAAGTATTCTCCCGTTCCCCACCACCAGTCCGACCACGTAACAGGTATAGGTCATAGGGGTTTAGACTTCCTTATCGGGTGGTCACTATCCTCGAGTTCACGATGTTGCCAGGCTACGAGTATTCAACCCATTTTCGTGGCATCATTCCCTCGTTAGCAAAAAGAAAGATGTCTCATCTCGGTTAACCCCGTCCGTACAACATATTACTTTTCCTTTTTATTCTGGTTGCCGCCAGTCTATTCTATTCATCGATTGGGACGTTGTTGGCTCTTTCGATGATCCCCTTCCGTGCCGGGGGGCACTTTTCTTTTAAATATGGCTGCCATCCGGGTATTTCGTGTAATTCTGCGGCGGACACTTCTGGTGCATAACGGTGAGATAAGTAACTGTTTCTTTATTTCATTCATATATTCTTTTCTACAATGCTCTCACTTTTTTTCTATTTCCTATTTCTTCCACTAGGCAGGGCGTTTCCCTTGGCTGAATAAAATCACCTGGCGACAAACAGAACAAAATCATAAAGTCATCAAGAGTAGTCAAAGGTATATCAAGTTACCATCTTATCTCCATGTGCTTTGCTGCATCTCTCTTGGAGTTCACTCCTCTCTTCTCTGGTCTTTTTAAAAAGAGCTTTGAAGAGACCGCGTCTGCCTGTGGGCCCGGACCTCTGATTGGTGGGCCTCGGTGCGCGA
>NC_134797.1:25804947-25814947 GCF_046742065.1 Oratosquilla oratoria
TAGCTGGATGAAATTTCCTGGCGGTAGACAAGTGTACAAAGCGACAACAGCGGTAGGGGAGGAATTCTGTTGGCTGAATAAAATCACTTGGCAGCAGCTAAAACGAATCTATCAGATAACTCATCTACAGCAGTGAAATGATTAATTTATGTGATTTTCTTTAAGTGTTGAATAAAATCGCACAGCGGCAGGCAGAACAAATCTACAAATTGTGAATAGCAACGAAAAATGATTTTTTCCCCCTAAGAGTCTGCAGTCCCTCTAGACTCTGAGCCCAAGACGAGTAGCAAAGCTTTTACACCGCAGCAGATAATTAACTCAAATTTAGTCTGCGGCACGAAAATTTATGCAAGCGCGCGCGCGCCCTCCTCTCACCCTCATAAGAGCGACCGCTCCTGGGGCAGTAAAACTTGTACTCAAGGGTAACAGAGTGAGGAAAATAATCTTCTTTTTCAAGAAGATGATAGCTAACTGCGTACTTAACGCAGGAGAGTAAGCTAAGACGAGAGAACTTGTTTCATAACCTTCAGATGAAGTTCTCAGTTGAAGAAATAAAAAGAGAAAGAACTATATATACATGTGATTAAAGAAGAACCCAGCAACTACTAGAGGAACCTGAGATCTCTCCCCCGTCACCCGGAGCCCGTGCTGCTCCATAAACGCCTCCGCCAGTCCGCCTGAATTGGCGGCCCCACAACAAGCCCGACGTCGGCAGGCCGTGGTGTCTACGCCCGCCACGGGCGACTTGGCGTCGAGCTTGGAGATGATCTGCTATTCAAATGAGTGGTATTCAAATACGCGGTATTCAAATGAGTTGTATTCAAATGGGGCGGTCAAAGGCTCGGCTGCGCGCGCAACAGGTTCGTCGCGTGGCCCTCCGACAAAAGGGAGCGTGCGGGTAGGCAAATTAGGCGCAGACCTCAGCACTCCTTTTTTTTTTCTTCTTCTTCTTTTCCAACCACGGCGGTGATCAAGGACGAAGGAAGACCGGGACGACAGCGGTTTTGCTGGGTGCCGGGTGCTCGCATTTACATTTACCAAAACATTATTATTCATGTATTTTTTTTTTCTTCTCTGACCTTGCTATGGTGTGGGAGGAGGGGAACGGGACAACTGCTGTGGGTTCTTACTGATATATAGTTTGGCACCTGGTTGCCGTGCAATACTTTAAGTGTTAAGAACACACATTTTTTTCAATACACAGAACTAGTACTGAGACATATATCCTCTACCCTTTCACTGCAGTTACGCACAATAATTTGGCCCTTCAAGAGTCTTTAATTTTTTTCCATCAGTTCAATAAAATCGCCTGGCGGCAGAGAGAATGGAAATACTCGTCGAGTAAGGTACTGGTTCATCGAGATAGCTTTAAACTCGTGTGAGTCCTTCAGGCGTTTTCCTCGAGGTGAATAAAATCGCTTGGCGGCAGACAGAATGAAAGGACGAACAGAGGAAGGTAAAAAAGGGGTTAACAATTTCATTTTGGGTGACGCCAGGTGATTTTATTCAGTTGAGGGTACGTCGCTGCCCTGTAGTGTTTGAGTATGGCTTGTGCTGCTCAATGCACCTTTGGATTTTATTGTACATTACATTAATCTATTCCTGCGCCGTTATATTCTTATTATAGTGAAAAGCCAACGCTATGCGGCATTTCTTAGCTGCAGATAAAGCCGTCACCTTTGCCCTCTCTACTCGGAGAGCCAGGTTAGGTAGGGACTGAACCGGAGTCTTCGCTTCACTGCATTTTCACTGTTTAGGTACAAGACAGAAATGAAAATACTCATTTCGTTAAGCGCCTCTCGCAGTTTCTTTACCTTCCAGAATATTAGTCACCTGAGTAAATCACCTTCAGACGGACATAAGCTGTGAACATCTGTCTCGTCAAGAGATGGCTTTGGATTCGAAGCAGGAGCTCATCAGCAAAGATGTCATTTGGAATACTTAGCAGTGTTACGCTTCCATAGCTGTTGCAGTCAAATCGAATATACTTCCTTTTTCCACACAAAGGATTACAAAGGCAGAGCATGCCGACAGGAGACCTTTTGGTTCACATCTAGGTCGGATGAAAAAAAAAATCCTAATAATAATAATAAATAGATAAAAAATATAACAATGTAAGTAACAAATAAAATACATAAATAAACGCATAGACATAGTCAAACAACAGCACTGGAGTGATTCGACCACGCCCTCAGTTTTCGGGGTCGGATGGTGAGAGGTACGAAGGTGTAGGAGGTTACCTGTCATGTTTGCTGTACCATCATCCATTGGGGGCCTTAGGGGTCCACGGACCCCACGTTAAGAACAGCTGTTCTTGGTCCTCAAGAGCCCCAAAAATCAGCATTTGATGTTGCTCCATCCTACTCACTGCCATTGCATCCCGTAGTTTATCTAGGTTCTTGGAGGGTTCCTGGATTTGTATTGAAATTTCAATTTAGAAATGACCAGCCTCTTGTCCGTCCTTTTAAACTCGCTGCACCATGCAGTAGGTAGAACAAAATCGTCTTCTCGCATGTGTTTTACTCTGCGGAGAGTCTGATTAATTTGTTTTTGTATCTGTGTACCAAAAGACTTTTCCCGTCCCCTATGAGAGAGGGAGCAAGCCACCTCCGACACATTCCACACCCACCCAACATCTATTAATTTCCTTGTGGATGAAGGGCCAACCCTTGTTCCCGTCCACTGCCTGGGTCAGAATCAATGCAGCAAGACACACCATATCCACAGCAGGGCCCGAGGGCCGAAGCTGGTTTATCCCCACCGCTTCATTTACATGGCGATCCTCCCTCCTCGTCCCTTATTTCAAAGTATAACGGATTGCCTTTTCTTTTGTCACGCGTTCAAGCCCTTTTGGGACAATTATGTCAGTTTTAGATATCTTGTTCTGTCTAACCTAGGCACTTTATCAAGTTCAGAGGAACCTCTGGTTTATAAATGATCATGGAAGTATCTCAGGTCAACTGTATCGTCTATCTATAATTGGGCCAATGCGGCTGATTAACTGACTAACTAATTGATTGGTGAAGTTCTATGAATCAAGAATATTTTTGAAGAGGCGTTTTTTTCAACAGTAGACTTGGAATAGCTGGTTGATTGATTGACTTGTCTCGAAGAAGTGGGTAATTTTAAGAATCCTGACCTGGTTGACGTTATCCACTTTTAATTAGGTCTAAGAAAGGCATTGTTCTTGAAGGCCAAAAGTGATATGTGGAGGGTTGTAGTGCCACACTGTTATCGAAGTGTAAATGATGCACTAGTCGTGCAGCACTGAGGTACCATTCACCCTTTCCGCAATGGGCGGCATTTTTCCTCTGAATTCCGTCTGCCACCAAACAACTTTATTCATCTCCGTGGCACCCTTTACGTACCAAAGGGCAGCAACTTCTACAATATAGAGCTGTGATTTGGAAACGGCGAAAACAATACAAAACACTGTACTTCTATTTATAACGATACAATTTCCCCACAAAAACAGTCCTACAGTTTCTTCATGCACAGTAGAAGCCCTAAGCTAAAAAGAAATCCAATCCCAACATTGTTCTCAAATTGAAAACCTCACGACAGAGACTTTTGAAAAACAGGGTCGATGAAAAGGGGTCGAAGGCGGTCAGGATGTTGTCGGTTAGGTCAGAGGTGGAGAGACCACGTCTGTGGCCAAGCTCATGGCACAGCAGTGGTGACTGTGGCCACATCCTTCACGGGTCAAGTGAGGAGAGGAGTTGTGGCCGTCCTTTCCACGGCTGGGACGTGGCGTGACAAGGTCTTCCCTGGGTTGGGTATGGCTGGGCAACGGCCTCTTGCCCACGTCCATTTGTCAGGCCTTCCTTCGCCTGTCCCCTCGTGAGGCACCCACTGAGGCTTTGCAGTCCTCACGCGGTGTTCTGCACCGCCGCACAGCTCCTTCTCAACTCTTTGTTGGGAGCCCTAAGGTCACCCAGTGGTGCTGGGTTCCTGTACATAGAGGGCAAGAACACTGTATGAAGACAGGCTTAGGCACCTTGATTTACACTCTCTGGAAAAACGAAGAGTGCGGGATGATCTAATAGAGGTGTTCAATCAATCAAACAATCAATCAATCAATCAATAAAAATAGATTGATGAATAAACATATAAATAAACAATAAATAAATAAATAAATAGATAAATAAATAGTGAGTTAATAGATAAATAAATAAATAAATAAATAAATGAACAAATAAATAAACAAATAAATGAATAAAGGATATAAAATTCTGAGACCATGGACCAATTGGGCGGCTGCTATATGCATTTCTCACAACAAAATATCTAGGCGACTTATTTTTTGGTCTCTGAGTCTATCTAGCCGTAATCTGAAGATCTTTAAAAGTATAACACCATCTTGAAAGAGTTAAGTCTTAACCTAAACAGATTCTGCCCGTGACCCGTCCTACAGTTCAACGAGATTCCTTGACGTCAGAAGAACCCAAATATCTAAAATATGTCATTAGGATGAGGAGACATGCGCTAACTACGTCATTTTCGAGCAGAAGAAGACGACCAGATCCAGAGAGACTGTAAGGGAGACTTCTGAAGTTCCCTTTTCTCAACATGGATTCTCGAAATCTCATTTGCTCCTGAATAAAATCGTTTGTTATTAACCTGAACATATTGTAAAATATGCGCGCCAAGTATGCGCCCCCTGGCAAAAAAAAAAAACAAAAAAAAAAAAACGGGGCTTATGTGGAAGAGGTTAAGCCCAAAGATTAGACGCAACCAAAGGAAGGATCGTTTATCATTCTTTTCGGTGCCTTGGTGGATACTGAATAGCCTTTGTTGTGTCAAGCGACAGGCTATTGTGCTCAGGTGAAGGGCGGACCGAGCCTTGAACGGGCTCTCAACAGATCGAGACCCCTTTCTCCGACTCCATTCTCTTCTAATATAATCGGTTGGTGCCTAATATACTGTAGTAAGCTATATAGAGTGTGTCGCAGTATTTAAAGGGTTAAGAGCATCATGGAATGACTGCTGTATTATTCTATTAACCTATTAATGAAAGATTGTCACCTTTTACATCTTGATACTGGGGAAAACCCGAATGGGAACAGACCCGGAAGACTTGGCCAATCATAAACTGACTCCCGGTTATGAATGGATTATTACAATTTTTTTCTTCTTTCATTTATGCATATAAAGGGTTGGAACCATTGTTCGACACAGAATGCACGATTAAACCCTTCCCTTGACTGATGACGATGTCCGTGTTTGGGTTCCTCAGCACTTTTGTTTTTGTGATTATTAAATGTTGCTTGGCAAAAGTGAGGTACCATTATGATTTTCTAGGACGTCTAATTTTTGTACAACAGAGATGGATTTTTGTACAGTAAAGGCCATAAATCCTAGTATTTAGTATGGTACATATTTTCTCTGAATATGCATCACTTCAGGACTTTTTTTGTAGGGATAGCACAAAACAAGATTTGTCATCATTTGTGTTAAATTTAATTTTTGGTTACCAAAAGGCTTTTTCCATGTTAGTCTTGTCCATGTTGTATATTGGTGAAGCCGTACATATACTTAAATCAGCAAAACGTAGCTATCTGCGGAAACGAAATAATTTTCTTTTGATTCTACCCAAAGTCTTGGTCCGAGATCAGTAATCACCAGACGTATTATGCTGAAATATTCTCAAAAGGAAATACTTGTTTCGCAATAGATGACATCTACGATTTTTTTTTAGATAATTTCTTTATTCATTTTTCTTCGGTGGCATCTTAACTTTTGGATCTGATTCTATAGAATTCATAATGTAATGTAGATTTCTAGTTTAATTCTCTTTTGGTGAAACTTTCCATCCATCAATGTCAGTAATCAGCTTCCTTTTTCTTGTCTGGAAGACAAACTTGTCAAAATTAGAGCGGAAATGGCGCCATTTTTTGTGTAAAAAAACATTACTACCAAGTTTTTTGCTGTTAGCAAATTCGATATTGAACGACATAATCCACCATGGATGTCCTTTATATGACTAAAAAAAACGAAATGTCTACTGAAGACCTTGAAAGACCTACATTCGTCACATTCATCCAATTAGACACTGCTCTATCTTCGTTCGTTTGATCCATCTGTCATTCACATTATCATCAAAGTTCTTTCACCAGAGACGGGAATTGTCAAAAGTCTCTCACTGAACCATCGAAAGAGTCTTGACAACACAAACCAGCTAAATCAAACTCTACGTTAATTGTAAATATAAAAGATGTAGTAGGACAAATGAAAATTGTTAGTTCGTTTTCTTTAAAGTCATATAGGGAAAGTGACGAATACAATTTACTCATTGCAAGAAGTCAGTGTACAAAAGAAATAACTGAGTGATCCTCGACCTTCTCTTCCATGTCTTCCTTCACTTCATGGTCACAGTATCATGGTGCCCCCACCTGATGCAGCTCCATGCTGGGTGCTCCCTTGTTCTCTCTGTGCCACTGGGTTCTCCGATACCAGGACCTGTTCAATGGGCTTCTCTCTGATCAGGATCTGTTAACCTATTGCTGCCTGGCCAGGTGCTTCCCCGTGGGGTGCCAGGTAGCGCTAATTGGACTGATGTTCACCAGGAAGGTCACAGATTCACCATTTGTGCAAGTTGCGCTAATAGGGCCCTTAACATTAGTTCGGGACCATTGCCATTTACTAATAGGTACTGAACACCGTTTCACCACCTGTTTTGTCTGCATTAACGACCACTTTACACCGTTTCACAACACTGTTTAGGGTAAATTAAAAAGTGGTAATGAGATGGCACCAAGAAGTGATAAGTTGCGACCAAAGACCTATGCACTCGGGTTTCCAGAGTAAGAAGTCTTCGGGACTCGAACGCGGACACGAGTCGCGCAAAACATTATCGGAACCGACCCTCTCATCCAGCGTTTCTTGATCTTTGATGAACCTTTGAATTCATTTTCATGTCTTAGGGAACATGCCTTTATTGATCTCTTCCTTTTTCCATAAGCCTAAAAATCACGAGGCAAACCTTTTCCTGATAACTGTTTTATGGAAAATATAACGTATTTTCTCAAGATTTTTGACAATGTAAACAAATTATGTATACTGCACAATAGTCAACCATTAAAATGAGAAAGAGAGAGATTGATAGATAGAGAGAGAGATAGAGATAGATAGATAAATAGAGAGAGAGAGAGAAAGAGAGAGAGAGAGAGAGAGAGAGAGATAGATAGATAGAGAGAGAGAGAGAGAGAGAGAGAGAGAGAGAGAGAGAGAGAGAGAGAACTGTACGTTCTGGATGACAAAAATATTTGAGAAAAAAAAAGACAATCGGAAAGGAAGGCGTGTTCTTTTTTGAGTCTTGCACCGTTCCCTGGATCGTTCCACATATTTGTCTTCGCAAGTCATCGAGGTCAGGAGCATTTTAGCCAACGTGGAGAGGTTGAGCAATTCCTTACACAGAGAAAAATAATTACAATGACAAGTGACCCTTGCACGAAAGCGGCTGGGACCTTGACATTGCAATAAGAGACTCAAAATGGAGAAAAATACATCCTTTCAGCTGTAGGTTGTGATATGGACCACGGGAATTCAGTCTGATAGCACTATCAACGCGACCACACACCATGAAATTTGTTTTAGTTCAGGACTTCAGGCAATTTAATTCAGCCAAGGATGTCGAGCCCAAACCTGAAGGAAGTCCCAATTGATCGAGACGGAGTTCATCCCCCTCAGCTGCATAAAGAAGGGCCACACGCTAGCCCAGTGGTTAACGTCTGGGACTCATGAGGAGGTGGTCGTGAGTTCAATTCCCGGGACCCGCTGTGGGTTATGTCGCGTTAGTTCTCGACAGTCCTGACCAGGTGGAGAGGTGACCCAGCGTCAGCTTATGAAAGAAGAAGATGAAGTAAAAGAAGAAGAAGAAAAAAAGCGGCTTGCAGCAAATGACAGGGCTTTGCCTTACCAAGGGTTTCTTACTCATTCTTTCCATGAGTCCAAACCATCCTAGTACTCTTTCATCAACCCTATCTTCCAGTTCCCTTTCCACCCCTGTTCTCCTCCTCACCTCCTCATTTCTCACTCTATCCAGCCTAGTAACCCCTATCATACTTATCAGACATTCCATCTCATACACATTCAAACTCCTTCTCTCTTTCTCTCTCATGTTCCATGTTTCTGCCCCATACAATGCTGTTGGCACAATCACTCCTTCATATAACCTCTGCTTGGTAGTGGGATGGTGAGTTGGTGAGTTGTATAAAGTCGAGGCCTCTTCAGAGAACAAAATACATCAAGTACGCCACCGTATTGATGGAGTCGAGTGCTGACGACCATGAACGGCTTCATACAGAGCCAAAGTCACGTCAACCCTTTCAATACGATGACACGTCATGCAATCAGAGGCGGACATCAGACCAGAACGGGATCTCGCTCAGGCGGGACCCCCATAAGCTTAATAAAATCGTATGACGCTGGCCATAATTAAATTATCTAAATGGATGAGTTTGTTCGCTTAGGTATTACAGTGTTCCAGCGTCTGACGGTAGCCAGAAGAAAATTCGTAGAGAGTGTCACCGTGGCGTGAGGGGCGAAGGGGGTTGTTGATTAAAACTCGGACTCTCATTGGTGAGAAATATGATGTCATTCATTCGTTTCTTCTGGTTCGTCGCATTTCGGAAAACTTAAAAAAATGGCCAATCCTCTCTCGAGTATTCTAAGGTCGGCTAATGCTTCTGGTTCCTGACAGAAAGACGATAAGAGCATTTTTATGACGTCATTGCCTTGGTATGGGTGGATAGGGTTGTGGGGTTATTGAGAATGAACCTCTTCAGCACAGAAGCCGTCATGAGCTGAATAAGATTGGGTGCTGTTAGCTACGAAAAACAATAAGAAAAACGTAGTCAAAGGGTTTGGTCGAGATGGACGTGACCCCTTCCGTACCAGGTAGCACGTCTCCTTTGATCTTGATTGCCACCAGGCTCTTCTCTTCATCTTCGTGGCACCCCACTCGGCAATGAAGGGTGTGACAGCCTACTATGATTAATCCATTCCGTTACCAAGTGTTAATTAACCTTTTAGCCTGGCTTCCGCCAAGCTATTTCGTTAATCTCTGTGACAGTCTCTCGGTAGCAAAGGGGTCACGGGTTGAAGGTGTTTGTGGTGTGGCTATGTGGGATGAAGGCGGGGGTAGGTTAAAGTGTTCCTCCTCCGGGGTGTCTGCAAGTGGAGGGTTCGTGATCATGTAATACCCACCTTCACCCTCACCCCGCTCCCTCCTCGGCTGGGCGACGGAGGGATCAGAGGAAGACACAAGGCGAAACGGGGAACGGTTTTAGTCATGCTGTTGGTCATTAGAAGAGTTGGAAGCTTGTGGTTGCAGAGGTGTGGACCTTTCTGTCACATTCCGATCACACCTTGATGTTGATTCTTTTGGTCCGATGAAATACGGGTTATTTTAAGAGGAGTAGTCTGGTTCATGGTTGGGGAAATCTCGATAGACTGTCCTTCATGTTCATGGGGTCGAAAATGATCTCAGCTTACGCAGGTTGGGCTGAATGGCATCTCTTCTGGATGCAATATTGCAACGTTGGATAGATGGGGCGGTAGGTTATACACATATGATTTTCTCCAGGTAGATTTTCATTGCAACAGTTGAGATGCAGGCGATTCCGTGGAGTGTGCCTGTACAATCAATTCTTATTTACTTCCACTATGACTATGTTTCTATTTCTTTCAACTCTAGTCTGAAGACATTACTGAGTTCTTCCTCAGCACACTAACGGCACACACGGGAAAGGACTTTGAAGATAAAAAAAAAAAAAAAAAAAAAAAAAAAAACGAATAAATTCTTTTAAGAAACGAAAATTCGTTTGTCAAGACTCGAACTTAGAGTCTGCAACCCTGGCCGAGCATTTAATCAACCGGCCACTGCAGCTTCTTGGTTGCAGTGAATCGGACACAAGACGAGGTCAGGGGCGAGAGAAGGAGAATCTATGCTGAGATGATGCGCGGTGATGGATGATGCCGAGACAGGCTCCTTTGGAAC
>NC_134797.1:25819947-25824947 GCF_046742065.1 Oratosquilla oratoria
TGGGAATACGCGAACCACAGTTTGATAACTGCTTGTCATATCCATAGATCCTAACGTGCAATAGTTATAAAGTTATGTTACATGTAAAAAACCATGAATACATATACATGAAATATGCAAATTGATGACCAGATACGCAAAGTAAATAATAATAATAATAATAATAATAATAATAATAATAATAATAATAATAATAATAATAATAATAATAATAATAATAATAATAATAATGATAATAATAATAATAATAATAATAATAATAATAATAATAATAATAATAATAATAATAATAATAATAATAATAATAATAATAATAATAATAACAATAATAATAATAATAATAATAATAATAATAATAATAATAATAATAATAATAATAATAATAATAATAATAATAATAATAATAATAATAATAATAATAATAATAAATCTTGAAAACTTGATAATGAGTTCACCATGGTTTTCTGCAATTGGTACAAGAGCTGTAACTCTACCATGGGGCCACCATTCACAGCCCTTGCAGCTCGTCTGCAGCCAGGTGGCGCTCCGTGGGAAGCAGCCGAGTTCGGGCTTGACCCTGGGCACAGGTCGAGCAGAGGAGGCCCTCTTTTGTAGAGGTCAATCGGGTAGGCACTCGCTTGGGGTGTCCGCCAGAGGCGCCTTGTGTTGCCGTTCGGGTTTTCTGTGGGAGGAAGAGGAGGAGGAGGAGGAGGAAGAAAAGTAGGAGGGGAAGAAGAGGAAGATTAGAGAAGAATTAGAGGTGAGAAGGATGAGAATAAGGATGAGGAGGATGAGGATGAGAAGGAATTGGAATTTTATTTCGTTGCCGATATCCAGCGATTCTATCCTCTGGACATCACCGGGGGGGGGGGCGGAGAGGAGAATTCATAGAGGAGAGATTCAAGTCGAAGAAAGGAGCAGAGGGCAGGAGCGATCAACATTTTTCTTCGAGTGGAGACTCGTGTCTCCGGTCAGAAAAAATGCTCTGTGAGTCTGGTCCGTAGGGGTGTCACTGAAGTCCCTGAAGTACTGACGTCATGAAAGATAGCAGTCAGTATCCCAAACAGAGAAAGACAAGGAGGAGGAGGAGGAGGAGGATAGGAGGAGAGGAAATGAGGGATGCGAAGAAGGAAAGGAAGAGGGGATGGAAGAGGAGGAGGAGGAGGAGAAGAGGAGGATTGGAGGAGGAAGAGGAGGAGGAGGAGTAAGAGGAGGATTGGAGGAGGAGGAGGAGGAGGAGTAAGAAGAGGATTGGAGGAGGAGGAGAAGTTGGAGGAGAAGGGACAAGAGGAAGAAATGGAGGTTGAGAAAGAGGAGAGGAGAAGGAGAAAAAGGAAAAGGAGGAGGAGGAGGAAGAGGAGTAGGAGGAAGAAGAGGAGGAGGAGGAGGAGGAGAAGGGGCAAGAGGAAGAAATGGAGATTGAGAAGGAGGAAAAGAGAAGGGGAAAGAGGAAGAGGAGTAGGAGGAGGAGGAGGAAGAGAAGGGGCAAGAGGAAGGAATGGAGGTTAAGAAGGAGGAAATGAGGAGAAAGAGGAAGAAGAGTAAGAGGAGGATAGCATTATGATGACAATGAGGAGGTACAGGAAGAGGTACAAGAGAAGTAGGAGGAGGAGGAAGAGGAGGAGGGGAAAAGAAAAGGAGGAGGAGGAGGGAGAGAAGAAAAAGGAGGAGGGCATGAGGAGGAGGAGGAGGAAGAGGAGGAAAAGGAGGAAGGGAGGAGGAGGAAGAAAGGAGAGAAGGAGGAGGAAAAGGAGGAGTAGGGGGAAGAGGAAAAGGATACGTAGGAGAAGGGGAAGGAGAGGAGGAAGAGGAGGCGTAGGAGGAAAGGTGGGGAAGGGGAGGAAGAAGAAGAGGAGTAGGAGGAGGAGGAGGGGAAGGGGAGGAGGATAAGAAGAGGAGGAGAAGAGGAAAAGGAAGAGGAGGGGTAGGGGTAGGAGGAGGAGGAGGAAGAGGAGGGGGAGGAAGAAGAGGAGGAGGAGGAGGAGGAGGTTAAAGAAAAGGAAAAAGAAGAAAAGGAGGAGGAAAAACAATAGCAGAAGGAAATATAAGAGGAGGAGGAGTAGGAACGGTAGGATAAGGGAAGAGGACGAGAAGGTGGAAGAGGAAGAGATGGAGTTAAGGATGACGGTGGAAGATGGTGGTGGAGAAGGGGGAAGAGGAGTAAGAAGAGGTGGAGGAAGAGGAGGGGGAGGAGGAAGAGGAGGAGGAGGAGGAGGAAGTGGAGGAGTAGGAGGAGGAGGAGAAGGAGGAGGAGGAGGAGAAGAAGAAGAAGAAGAAGGAAGAGGAGGAGGAGGAGGAGGAGGAGGAGGAGGAGGAGGAGGAGGAGGAGGAGGAGGAGGAGGAGGAGGAGGAGGAGAAGGAGGAGTAGGGTCAAGAGCAGAAGGAACGGGAGGAGATGGGGCAAGGGGAGGAGGACTTGGAGAGGTCTGTTGCGATGAGAAAATCGGATCCCTTGTTGGCAACGTCGAGGCAGTTGGTTGTCCGCACCCCCTCTGTCTCCTTGTCACCACCAACTCCTGATCTTGTCTTGAAAACGAAGCAGTTATATCTGTTCCTCGTCTGTCCCTCGACTCACTCTTCTTTAATCTCTTCACTTGTTGATATCGAAAGGGAAAGGATAGGGAAGTCAAGGAGGTTGGCAGAATGGGTATGTCTCGGAAAGAAGGTTGGTGTAGGTGAAGTCTAGATCTGTAGCTTCGTTGAAACACAAAGGCAAAAGCCGACAAGACTGTGAGAATCAACACCGTGTGAGATCGAAACCTTTATTGGTACGACGTTTCGCTTGTTACAGCTTTTTCAAGTACAGACATATGGCAAACACTCTGAGTACATATAGGCCGACGGGGAAGGAACTGATAACCTCTCCCAGCTTCGCACATTTCAGATCCTTTTGCAACGGTAGTGTGGTTGTAGGCTTTTAGTTTTTACACTAAACGATTTTATTAATCTGAGGGAAGTTCCCAAGTGATCGATACTCCGTTATGTCCCAGATTCTCTCTTCACCTAAGTAAAATCGTCTCGAAATATCAGCCAGAGGAAATGAAAAAAATATCACAGTATCTACAGGGTCAAGATTTGATTTTTTATATAAATTTCGTTCATTATCACACTATACTCTGTATTCATTATGATTCCGTGACAACCAATTCCCAACATACACTTGATTTAGTTGGATAGCTGTCATTTACTCTTTACTTACATATGAATAATTTCTACCAAAACATACAAAGTATTGTACACTCTTTTGATATGAATCAAACTAAATTTGTCACGTCATTTCACAGCAAATATTGGAAGAAGCAGGGCCAAATTCCGCAAGTGTTCTACAAGTGTTCTACAGGTGTTCTACCAACAATGAAGTGAAGTGATTTTTGAATAAGATAACATCAATCGGTAACACCTGTTTGACCGTCGTTATCATCTACCAGTTACCTGGTTATAGCCGTGTTCAAGCTGGTCCGTGTTTAGAGTACTTATTTCTGATGACTTATTGGATCTGCGTTCATAATTTTTTTTTTAAACAAACCGTACTAGATCGTGAGAAAGGACGTCAGTTTTTTTTTCCATGACCTCTGCAGGTTCGAGACGTGTAGAGATTATTAAACAGCAAATATTTCGTTATCTCATTTCGAACTAAATATGCGACGTTGTCTACACAAATCGCTCCGTTTCCCACAGCTCCGTACCAGGTTCTCGGCCGTTCCTCTCCCGTTCGGAACGCATCCTCCCCGCCCCCTCCCTCCCATACCTCTCTCCTCCCACAACATTCCCTGTCCTTCCTGTGCTACAAACTCTGCCTCTCGTCCAATTTTTGACTCCTTATCTACCAAAGGGACGCCACGAAGATGAGAAGAATAGTTTAGCGGGAGCCAGAGTAAGAGGAAAAATGGCACGGAGCTGATGATAACTGAAAAAAAAAAAAAAAAAAAATATGGCACCCAGTGAAGAAGGGACCTAAGAGTCACGTGTATATTAAAAGAGGATAAGATTATGCTGTCGTAAGGTTGTAGATTATGTTGGTGCATCAAACTGGACATAAGTAATAATCGCGACCACAACAGACAGGCGATATCAGCTCAGAAAGGCCTTATGCATTCTATAAGGCACAACGCCTGCCTCCGTAGATCAGTTCCTCTTGAGTATATTTTTCTGACTGCCTCCAGGGGATTTAAATCACGAAAAGTAAACCTATAGCATGCTGGAAGGATTAGGAATGATTCTTATAATGTAAAGATGAATAAAAAGTATACTCTCATCACCGGTCCACAGGTTAATTCATTAGATAACATTGATCATTATCTTGTTGTGACGTAATATCAGACGATTCCATTCAGGTAGGGTATAAATTCGGGATCAGATGGGGTCTTGAACTCACCCCTAAATAAAATTGCCAAACATTATTTGGAACAATACTCCCCAATCCACTCCCACGCAGTGGGAAGTGGAAAACCCCTGGTAGTGCAAACCAGTTGCGGCAAGGCGCTGTTTTTTTTTTTTTCTTTTTTTTTGGTCTATGTTTGGGTCGCCTCCCCGCCTGACCAGGACTGTCAGGAACCAACGTAAGAAGCACACAGCGGGTCCCGGGAATCGACCTCACGACCACCTGATCATGAGTTCGACATGATATCCACAGGACTACTGTCTGGCCGTGGTGGAACAATACTAAAGTGATAGAGAAATCCGTGACAGAGCAAAGCCTCAGGAGTTGCAGCCTAAGCTACTTTTTCTTTCTCTCTCTCTCTTTTTTTTTTCTTTTTTTTTTAAGGGGGGCAGGGGTCGCCTCCTCGCCTGGCCAGGGCTGTTGGGAACTAACACAGCAAGCACTCAACGGACCCAAAGTACGTAACCTTATTGAAGAAGCTGGTTGGACGCTCCATTAGTGTGTCGGGCCTTGAGAGTGATAATTTATCTTCCACGTGGTGCTTCTCCGTCATCTCCCGCCTACTTCTCCTTAATCCTTGACTTCCTAAGTGGACGAATTCTTCCTTCTTAAGGGACCT
>NC_134797.1:25829947-25837447 GCF_046742065.1 Oratosquilla oratoria
TATATATATATATATATATTGTGTGGTACTACTACTAAAAAGTACATGCGGATTTTGCGTTGAGTCTGGGAACTATAGTACTCTAAGTGGTGGAAGGTCGGCTGGATTCGATTTAATGAAGGAAGTGGGTAAAGGGCGGCTGAGGGTTGGCAAGTTCAGATACTGGGGAAGGTAACTATTTTATTGTTATTGTTATTGTTATTGTTATTGCTACTGTTGTTATTGTTATCGTTACTGTTACCGCTACTGTTATTGTTATTGTTATTGTTACTGTCATTGTTATAACTATCATTATCATTTCACTGTTAATGTCGCTTTTTCCATCGTCGTCATCGTCATCATTACTGTCATTATCATTATTATTATTATTATTATTATTATTATTATTGTTATTATTATTATTATTATTATTATTATTATTATTATTGTTATTATTATGTTATTATTATTATTGTTGTTGTTGTTATTATTATTATTATTATTATTATTATTATTATTATAATAATTATCATTATTATTTTCGTTATTATCATTGTGGTTATTTTTATCATTAATATCATTATTATTACAATCATTATTCTTATAATTATCATCATCATTTTTGTTAATTTGACCACTGCCAGCCTGCTCTATTCAGCTGAGCGGCGAGCCCCGAGAAGAAAACGGGTTTCATCGATCGACATTCCGTTTTGCTTCTTCAGCTTGACATAAGAAAAAAAATCAAGAAATCAGAATCAAGAAACAAGAATACAGGACCTTGAGGGAGTGCATCGCCTTAAACAAAAATAAAAGTTATGGAGTCTGACAGTGGTGAGGGTCTTGGTGATCCTGAACGTTATTAACCCTCTGCTGAATGAAATAGTCTGACGTTAGTAGAGAAAGGGTCAAAGGAGATAAGTTTAACTCATACGCTGCGGCGGTAGACAGACTAAATGTGCAAGTCATGAGTAGGATATGATTATAGCGATGATAGGTTTTCAAAGTACAGTACATTGGTGACTGGCTCTGTGGAGACTTCGAGTGGATTGTGGAATACACGGTGACTACTTGTAAAAGCGTTGGAGTGGAAGTTATGGGAAATGGGGAGGTGATACCTACAGTGGGATGTGACAATTATGGGTCCACGGGCTGTTGTTGCCGCTTGCAGCTTTTGGGGAATTTGAGTCGTCATAATGGCTCAATTTCCTGTGGTAGAGATTTGTGAGAAGTCGCAGAAATGGAAAGGGAGAGTAAAACCAGAGAGGGGTTCTTAATGAAAGAAAGCAGAAGGTGGCGAGGAATAGTAAAACCGGCAGGCGAGTCCTTAGCAAGATATAGTAGAAATACAAGGGTTATGGCAATGAGTTCTTTGCGAGATATGTTTATAAGGTGAAGAAATACAATTAAAGTGTCGAATGAGAGGCTATAGTAAAACTGACGATGAGTCCTTTAGTGGATTATGACAGATGCTGGAAACCCATTCCAACAACACGTACGATGGCTTTTAGTTGAGAGGTAGGAGGTAAGGACGTACTGTCGAGGCACTGAAGTACTGAAAATCGGAGAAGAGTCAAAAGAAACGTGAAGAAGATTCTTCGACATAGAGATGACGCTAAGGGGGCACCCCATGGGTCTGCAGAGGCAGTTGATTGATTGATTGGAACGATGGCACGTGCTGCATGATACACGGTAGTACTGTCTCAGATGGAGTGGTGCGTCATTAAAGAAGAGATAGATGAGCTTTATGGCCAGGCGAGAGTGAGGTTACCAGAGGGATAGGCGCTGACGGAGGTAATCAGGAGTTTAATGAGAGGGTGATGATGTGTGGGGACTATGTAGTATCGCGATGATACTAGGGACGGGGTGAGATAATAGCAGTGATTGCGAGTGCTCGCGGGCGGAATGGTAGTGATTACGAGTGTGATAGCCGAGATGGAGGATCTGGTGAAGGCGATTACGGGTAAGATGCTGGTGTGTATACAAGAGGCGGTTCGAGTGGTATGGCAAGGGCCGAAACGAAGGCGTGGGGGTGGTGGGGTGGTGGTGGTAGGGGGCGGGGGAACCGGGAGAGAGGGGGTAAGGCCAAGAAGGGAAAGGGGGCTGGGGGTGGAGGGTTGGTAGGGGTGTGACCGATGTTGACGGTGAAGAGATGTGAGGGGGGAGGGTACGAGACGGAGGGAGGGAAGGGGGGGGGGCAGAGACCTGGCAACAAGCAGAAGACTTGTACTGGCGATGGTGCCAGACATTAGCGTTGTTGTTCTTGTTGTTGCTCTTGCTGATGCCCCGAAGATGCTTTGGCGCCCCGCTGTCCATGGGAATTCACTATGACAGTACGCAGAGCACTTTACACTTTGCACAGTTGACGGGGACGAAGAAGAAGGTTCGAAAAGCTTGAGGGGAAGTCCATGGGATCGTCAAGAAGAAGGCTTGAAGTTTGCCATAGAAATGGTATCCCCAAGAAGCTGAGACGCGTCTGGTAGGAGATTCGAAAGAACATGGCAAAGGAGGGTTTGGGAGGAATGTGGCAAGCGGGTTGGCTGGTGGGCGAGCTGGTGGGTAAGGACGGGTCAGGCAATGGGGGCTGTGTGGAGGCGGAGGTGGCGGCGTGGGCTGGTGTACTTCCCTAGGCCTATACAACTTGGCCGGCACGTCCGCCTCCCTCTCTCTCTCTCTCTTCCTCCCACCTCCTCCCTCCTCTTCCTCCACCCGGTATCCCTTCCCCTCGCCTCCTCCTCCTCCCTCCCACCCTCCCGTCCTCCCTCCCCGCACCTTGCCTCGTCGCATCGATGGTCTTCTCTCTTCCCTGTCTAACCCAGTTTCGCTTTCCTTCGTCATCGTCTTCCTCATTTCTTTCTCCTCGACCTTTGCACTTCCTTTCTTGCTCCATAAGTTCTTCCTTCGCCAAGCCTCGTGTTCTTTTATGTCCTTCGTGGGGGACCTGAATCTCCCCCCCTTTTCCTGTCCTTTTCCTTCCATTCCCTTTCCGTTGACTTCTTTCTCCTTCTTCCTCCTGCCTGCGCAGTCATCGGTCTGCGCAGTTGTCGGTCTGCGCATTTGTCGTGCATCTCCCGTCTCTTCATCAGTTCTGTTTCATTTTTCCTCCTCTGGTTGGGACAACCATGATGGATGGTGCATTGCAAATGTCAATCCTTTCCGTACAGTCTCACTTTTCTCTTCGTTTTTGACGCTACCAAACTATTTTATTCAGATCGATGGTTATCACCTTTACCGACAATGGCGTCGACTCCTTTTGACATGATGACGCACCTCATGTTTTCTTTTTCTTAAAAAAAAAAAAAAAAAAAAATCGTTCATATCAGGAGAGAGATTAAGGCGCGATGGGGTCTAGTTCGATTGAGGCTCCTATTCTAGCATCACACAAGAGAAATAAACACCTCCAATGCGGTGATACAGTTTCTAGATTTTTGTTCTAGGCAAAGAAGACGATTTCATCCAAGCGAGGAGTCTGGTCGGGAACCCTGAGTATCACTGAAGAGGGAACCATAGAAATCCGGGCGCCATCGTTCTTAAACAATCACCGTCGTTTACATGTTGATCGAGGTAGTTTACCCTGAAGTAGCATGAGGTGTGGGTGGCCGGGAAGGGGGGGCGAGAGGCTTCTATTAACTGAATAAAATCATCTGACGACAGTCATAAAGCCTACGCAATTCTGGTCACTGTCGTCTAAATCCTTTTGCTACGTAGACGGGACTTCTGGGATTTCATTCTGGTTAATGTCAGACGATTTTATTCAGTAGAGGGAAGATTCTTACACTGCACGGGTTCAGTCACTCCATCAGGAAGCTGGGGGTGGGGGGGTTCTCCACCGAACGACGGTATAGCCCGTTGCCGTAAAACGAAGGAAATTGCAATATAAAGGTTACGGGAACCTTAGAATCGGTGCATTAAACATGCCCCGCTTTTAAGAGGGTATCATAAAGCGTCCGCAAAAACCGTCATATCAGATTTACATCAGAATCTGGCGCATTTGACAAAGCTATGCAGCACTCATCCCATTTTACGGTGCATATTCACCTCCCCTTTCTCCGTAGGGCCAGCCCAGAAACAGGGGACAGATATGATCAGACACTTCAGAGTTCCTCTATACTCAGGGGACCGATCTTTCGCACATTTCGAGGACCGACAAGGAGGTTCTGAGGGGCGTAGTGTCCATTGAACACAATATAGATTTAGTGACACAGCAGCCAGAGATAAGAATTGCTTAGCATGGCGTAGTGCTCCGTTTTGTGCTGTGCTTTATATGGGGTCCGTGTTTTTTTTTCAGAAGAATGAAACATTCAGAATTGGTTATTGAAAGACGCATTGGTAGTTTATAAACTGATTAGAGAGGTCAGAAAGAAGGAATGGATAGTCCACCTTCCACATGGAATGATTTGTGAGGTCAAGTCGTCACAAGAAGTCGGACTTTAGATGTATTCGGGGGTAGGGGCTATGGTTCCACGGGGCAGATCGTGACTGTTTTAGAAAGACAAGAATGGTATAAGGAAAAATTTTACACGCACATACGAGCGTGAACGCACTCACACACATACACACACACACACACACACACGCACACGAGCGCGCGCGAGCACGCACATCAGAAAGGACATGTTCAACATAATACAGCATTTATGACATTTGACGAACAGCACAAAAGGAAAACAGGGATACAGTAAGGCACAGCGAAAAGATACAAAGATACAGGCATAAGGTCACAAGATGCAGATCACAAGTTACTGTGGAAAATGAAAGGAACGTAAAAGAGAGAGAGAGAGACAGAGAGAGAGAGAGAGAGAGAGAGAGAGAGAGAGAGAGAGAGAGAGAGAGAGAGAGAGAGAGAGAGAGAGAGAGAGAGATGCATTATTAAGGACACACGGTTCAGAGCTTCGATGTGGAGACGATCGAAACACACTACAGGGAGAAGCAGGAACCTTGTATAATTGGAACCATGGCCTTGTAGTAGGCTGGGGTCGGGAACTGTCATTAAGCGATTAAGGACAGAAATGGGAGAACACAAAACTTTTACGTGAACATGAGCCTGACTTGGGAGACTGAATGCATACAGACTACCCAAAAATCAGAAGATCATTTATAATCTACAAGGGTCGATGCTAACGCTATGAGTATGAAAAAAATGTATTTCAATCGAAATACACGAGAAACTAAACACAGGCCGTAACTTTTTGAGCTGAGCTTAGGAAGTACAGTATATGAAGTACTTATGAGCTTATGAGCTTATGAAGTGTAGTATGCTTTAGACAACAAGCAGACATCACCACAGGAAAAAAGGAAACTTAATGTATAGGAAGGGTAGAGAGCTTCAAACACAAACCAGGCACAGCGTACAGGAAACAACCCAGGCCAAGGGGAAGGGAACAGATACTGTACAACGTCTCTTAACGTCCAGCTGCTGCTGTGATGTCGTTCTTGGATTCTGGCAACTAAGGAATCGCAGTTGATCCTTCGCTTGGACGCTCCATGGCGAACACATACACGCGAACGCGAGAGTACATTTATTTTCACTCACACACACACACACACACACACACACACACACACACACACACACACACACACACACACACACAC
This sequence comes from Oratosquilla oratoria, assembly GCF_046742065.1. NCBI lineage: Eukaryota > Metazoa > Arthropoda > Malacostraca > Stomatopoda > Squillidae > Oratosquilla > Oratosquilla oratoria. The sequence continues at coordinate 25,835,519 of NC_134797.1, forward strand.
ACACACACACACACACACACACACACACACACACACACACACACACACACACACACACACACACACACACACACACATACACACACACACACACACACACACACACACACACACACACACACACACACACACACACGACACAAACACACGACACACACACACACACACACACACACACACACACACACACACACACACACACACACACACACACACACACACACACACACACACATACCCAGCTAGACGGCGCAGTGGTAGCGTTCGCCACCGCTACTCCAGCGGTCCCAGTTCGACTCCCACCCAAGGGCTGAAATAATTTTAGTATTGCTGCGCTGCAAGCAGAGAGGTGTGTGTGTGTGTGTGTGTGTGTGTGTGTGTGTGTGTGTGTGTGTGTGTGTGTGTGTGTGTGTGTGTGTGTGTGTGTGTGTGTGTGTGTGTGTGTGTGTGTGTGTGTGTGTGTGTGTGTGTGTGTGTGTATGTGTGTGTGTGTAAGGTCACAGTATTACCCATAGATCGGTCATATATGATCACTGAGCTCTCATTCGGGAGGATAATAGCTGTCGATCATGAATCCAACACCTCATCCAAGAACGTGATAAATCACACACACACCCTGGTGTAGGGGGAAGGGGTGTTCCTCATCAAACACAGCGCTCTTGTGAACCTCCAATTGAAGTTGAACGCTGTGGAACACCAACGGTAAACTGCCACACCTGACGTTGTGGTCTCCGAGATGCAGCTTTCCTAGTGTTTCCCTCAATTTTCTATACTATTCATCTATGAAATCTATGCCTGATTCCGCTACATGTGTGGTATGTGCGCATATTACATCATTCCCATAGCATTACTTGTGGTTATTGTATCTTTCTTCTACACTATCTCTAGCTTTGATTTGTTATTTCTCCTAAAACAACAATCTTTATTGAACTCCTTCCTCACTAAAGCACTTGCCATTAACCACTGTAGATTTGGAGTTCCGAATCTGATCCTATATTTTGAATTCCAGCGTGATTTACTGGGACTGAATTAGATTCCATAAGGATGACCATGTTGCTTTTGATGGGGTCTCTTCTGTCGCGTCTCAGATCGACTCCCCAACCCACCTGACCTTCTTCGTGTCTGCATCCCAACTCAAGGGAATGTCATTGTTCCTACCCCTCAGGAACTTCTGACCACAACTTTATTTCTGTCACACTTGAATGGGTACGTCGACCACCACCATCTCCTCCACCTCCTCCACCTCCTCCTCCTCCTCCTCCTCCTGGCCGAAAGCAATTGTGGGGTTATCAAAGAGGACAGTAAAGCAAAACGCTTTTCAACTCGTAACATCTGAACGCATGTTGGTGGTTCTGTGGAGGATGCATTGGGCAGAATGGATGCTAAACATTTCTTCTTTTGGTCGTTGAAGGTACGCCAGCAGAGAGCCTGAGCACACTTATTTCATAAGTATCATTTTGCAAGGAAAGAAATATCATCTTTAACAAAGACACTTACGCGAATAGCTTTCTACACAGTGGATATTCATAGTCCTTAACCTAAAAACATCTCAGCCAATTTCTGAAATTCTTTTCCTCCTGTTTCCACCCTGATAACTTTTTGACAAACAGCCTGTTGAGGATGGGTTTCTGCATTCATTTGAACCCTTGAGTCATAATTGGAACGTAAATTTTGTTTTGACTCATGAAGGATGATTTACTTCATTCATTGGTTAATTATTCCAGTTGGATACGAGTCTATGATTCCTGCACCTTGTTCTCTAATTGATCTTTTGTCCTATCCTCTCTCTTGTGTACGTAAAATCACGCAATGTGTTCTTTCAACTTCACGTTGAAATATTACATTGGTAGGATGGATTTCCTCTTTCCTCTGTATCCTAAATTCACACTTCACCTAGTTATGAACATAAAATCTTATCTATGCTTGATT
>NC_134797.1:25842447-25854947 GCF_046742065.1 Oratosquilla oratoria
TCTTTGCTACCAATGGGGTTCTACGGAGATGAATAGAATACTCTGGCGTCAGTCAGATCAAAAAGAAAAGTATCATCCTCTACGTAAGGTTTTTCGGCCACCCCCCTTTGGCCCGGGATCCTTCTAGTAGCTGAATGAAATTATATGATGTTCGTTAGGACCGTAGGATACCTGTTGGAGGAGTAACGGCATGGCTCCTGCAACGGCAGAAGCTGAGACAAAAAGAATCTCTAGCTAGACTGCATGGGGTGAGCTGGGAGATTCCAGTCGAAATTAGGATGGATTCAGGAAGAGGGTAATCAAAGTGTAGTGGTGGTGGGGGAGGGTTGATCCTGTAGGGGGGTGGTCAGGGAACCATTTAGACCGTCGAAGCAGAAGAACAACGAAAGGGAGGAGCAGAGGACAGGGCAGCGACTCGAGGGGCAAGCCAGGTCGAGGAGATGAGGGAGGGGACAAGAGGAGAGGAGAGGAGATTGGGTGAGGGGAGAGGTGAGAGGAGAGGTTGGGTGGGCCGTGGGTGAGGGCGCGTGGGTGACGGGGGTCAGGCGTGGTTTGGCTCCCCTGTTTGCTGCATCCCGTAGGCTGAGTCGAGGGGATTCGCTCTCGTTGCTATTCGTGAGCCAGACACGAGGCGGGCAGGTGAGGTCGGTCGAGGTTTGTTTACAGTAGTTTGGTGGCGCGGCGCATGGAGAGATCCTCGAACAAGAGAAGATGCGGCGGTGAAACCGCGTTTCCGTTTGCTTCTTTTCGAACCATCCCCGATGAGCCGCGCTTGCCAAGTTTGATCGGAAATGTCCAGGATGGGTGTGTCCGTTGCGGCATATCCTCGGTTTTCAACTTCAACTTCTTTGTCTCACGACATTTCCCTACCGCCTTCTCTACCTTTCCCTCCCCTTCCCTAATGCTTCCTTACCCTTCTCTCTCCTGTTTTCCGTTCATCTCCCCTCTCTCCTTTCCCTTCTTTCCCCATTTTCTCTCCCCTCTGCTTATGCACGCACGAAGATTGACTTGTGTTTTCTCATCATCCTCTTTCCACCCTCCTATTCCTTTCCTCCTTCCTCCTCCTTCCTCCTCGGTCTTCCTCCTTTCTTCCTACTCTCTTCTCCCACTTCCTTTCCTCTCCCCTTTCTCATCCTTAAACTCCTCCCTGTCTCCCCTTACTCCTCTCCTCCTCTCACTCTCCTTCCCCTTTTCCCCCTTCTCACCTCCTCTTTCATCCTTTGCCTACCCTCTCCTCCTCCCTCCCCCACCACTTTCTCTCCCCTCACCCCTTCATATTTCTCCCCTTTCTTTCCTTCCCCTCCTCCCCTACTTCTCCCCCCTCCCCTCCTCGCTCACTCCTTCCCCAGCTCGTCCTCTTCACCCTGCCCTTAAAATACTTACACAAATTCACACGCACGTGTATGCGTTCATACAAATATATATACATTGCATGTATAAATATATGCGCATAAAATACATACTTAAACACATACATACATACATACATACATACATACACATACATGTATACATACATACATGCATACATACATACATACATGCATACATACATACATGCATGCATACATACATGCATACATACACATAAATAAATACATGCATAAATATATACATACATAAATACATACATACATACATACATACATGCATACATACATATACATATGCATACATACATACATATATGCATACATACATACATGCATACATATATACACATATGCATACATATATATACATACACATATACATACATGCATGCATATATACATACATACATCATACATACATGCATACATACATACACATATGCATGCATACATACATGCATGCATACATGCATACATACATACATACATACATACATACATACATACATACATACATACATACACATTGTACCTATTTGCACACAAATAAACGGAAGTACCAGGCTATAGCAACAGAGTACGAGTAGTAATGAAGGGTCAGCGGTGGGCGTTGGCTGTGCCAGGGCAAGGTGCCAAGGAGTACCGCTCCAGGCCTATCGTCGGCTTTCGTATCGAAAGCAACGTTGACGATCACGTGCTGGCACCTTGCCCACTCCCTGTGGCATCGTGGGTAGGGTGTGTGTGTATGTGTGTGTGGTGGGGGAAGCCTAAACTTCCTGGCAAGGTAACCCCGTTTGCTTTCCTAACCCCAATGGGAGCTGTACCTATCCTCTTCGTTAGATTAACCTCTTCCGTATATGAAGCTCCGACCTTTGGTGATAAGAATAATCTGATGCAGACCAGAGCCTAATCCTTTCATGGTAACGAGGGGATAATTAGTCTCTTTTTTCTCTGTGAGTGGTTCCTCCTTTACTTTGTTACTTATCACAAAATCCCGGAGACCCCAGTAACCTATAGATCCTTTGTGGTGTACTCAGGTGCATTCGCTCCTGCATACTGCGCAGGACTTCACCAAAGGAGCGCTGGAGACCACGGCAGCCTTGAGTTGGAACGTTTCTTGCGCTTAGAAGCAGTAAACGTTTAATATGTTTAGTGTATTTTGCATCCCATTACCCCTAACAAAGCGAAATCTCCTCTTTTTGGCCCCTCCCTTTTGTGTGTGTGTGTGTGTGTGTGTGTGTGTGTGTGTGTGTGTGTGTGTGTGTGTGTGTGTGTGTGTGTGTGTGTGTGTGTGTGTGTGTGTGTGTGTGTGTGTGTGTGTGTGTGTGTGAACGTCTTTTCCCCTATAAGGGATTGGATCTCCTCTTAGAAGCACAAACCTTGTGCGAGAGCGCATTCATGGTCACAGTCAAACGTGCGCTCCTTTACGGTACGCAATCGGCTCAGGTCAATTCACCCCGTCTCTCAGACCTAGCGGTTCGGTTGGTCTTGTCCTCAAGGCTGTTAATAAACTTTCCCGAAATAAAATGAAGACTAAAGTCTGCAGAGTACGTCATCATAGTTATAGTAAAGATGTTAAACGAGTCAACAATATTTGTTACAGAGACGATACCTCATCCGAATAGAATTGTCTGACTTAAAAAAAAAAAAAAAAAAAAAAAAAAAAATAAGACGAGACATCGGAATGAAGGAGTTAATGAGAGTCTACGTCACGGTAGCATCCCATTCAGCTGAATAAATTCGTCTGCCACCAGCCAGAATGAAACCCAGATAATACGTTACCGTAGCGCATGCGTCAATGTTTCAAGATTCGAGTTTGTTTGCTGATGCATGCGTAGCGTTTTATGTTCATTTGATATAATACTGTAAGGTAAGCACATAAACTACATGACCTTGTATATTGTTCTATGAATCATCACTCTATGCCTTATAGGCACATTTATAAACAAGCTTTTCAGACTGCCAAGCACTGGCAGCAGAACACTAACCTTCATCCCTCTTCCTTATCATACATACATACATACATACATACATACATACATCCATACATACATACATACATGCATACGTACATACAGACATACATACATGCATACGTACATACAGATATGACATCAAAATATTCGGGGTGGAGGTCCTCTGACGGGAGTTTATGAGGGCGATCCGTTTCATTCATGACCCAACAAAATCAACAACAATAACAACAACAGCAACAGCAACAACTGTGCACAAGAGTTTCCTTGACTGAATAGAATCGCTTGACGGCAGCCAGGGCAAATGTACGAGTTGTTAATAGCAGTGAAATGGGTAAACCTAACAGAAAGTGTAACATGATTAAACTGTAGACAATTCTTTTCAGTTCAGGGTTATACGATGGAAAGATCAAAACTCGCGACGGTGCTCTTAACCCCTTCATTGCCGAGGGGTTTCCACCAACTGAATAAAGTCTCCTGATCACAAGTAGATGCTGTAATGATTATTTATTTTACATTATTTGTTTTTGTTTTGTTATCATTTGTCTGTTTGATTCTCATTTATCATTAGTTACATGTCAATTTATTATTATTTACTATTTACCTGTTTATTGTTTGACTATGCCTATGCGTTTATTTATGTATTTTATTTGATACTTACATTATCATAGTTTTTATTTGTTTATTTATTATTATTATTAAGATTTTTTTTTTTTGCATCCGACCTAGATATAGACCAAAAGGTCTCCTGTCGGCATGCTCCGCCTTTGTAATCCTTTGTAATAAACGAATAAAGGCGTAATAGGCAGCAAAGGAATTAATCGAGATAAGCTCGAGATAGTACTTCCTTTCGATTCCGAGAGGGCTCCCATGGCTGAATAAAAGCGCTTGGAAGCAGATGGAATAAACGACAAAAGTCACAAAACGCAGAGAAAGTGTTAATCCTTCAGGTTCTTCTTATTCAAAGGGAAAAACCTTTGAGAAAAAAAGACGAGCTCTTCTCTTATGTTCTGCCAATCTCTCGCTTCCACTTTCTTCGGTCAAATAAACAATGTTAATTCAAACAAATCGAAGTCATTCAAAATTGTCGAACCTGCCTGTACTTGTTCAAACAGTATTTTGTTTCCTTTGTCTTTCTTGCTTATTTCTGTCCTTTTTCGCATTGTCTCACTGTTTTTAATGCATTCGAGAACCGTTTGGATAAAACAGGGTGACAGGAGAATGGAAAAGGATATTTTTATGAATGTGTGTGTGTGTGTGTGTGTGTGTGTGTGTGTGTGTGTATGCGTGTGTGTGTGTGTGTGTGTGTGTGTGTGCGTGCGCGCGTGTTTTGTGTGTGTGTGTGTGTGTGTGTGTGTGTGTGTGTGTGTGTGTGTGTGTGTGTGCGTGTGTGTGCGCTTCTATTTTTTGTAGGAGGATAGTAACTGCCTCAATGAGTTCTTTTTATGGTGTATGTATGGGTGTGCCCTTGGGTATTAGCATAAAAAAGGGTGGTTTTGGGTTATGCTAGAAATTTGTGGGAGTCGCTGGATTCGTTAAAAGACGGTACTTTGCATTTGGAGTTGGTTATGCTTCATTTTCAGCCAGGTTATGGTCTCCATGTTATTATGGAAGCCACCACAAATAGTTCTGCTATTCTGGAACATCCGTTGAACAAGTAATTTGCTTGGGAGCTGCAATATAAACCTCTGCGGGTACTTGTTATAACATTGGCATTGTTATTAAGGATTCTTAACTTCTCAAGAATAACATGTTCAAACAAAATGTGCATCGGAGGTTTTCCCTCACGCAGTGAGGGTTTTTGATTAGGTTCTTTGAGTTTCGTACGAAGCGCGCACACACATCCATTGTGACGTGAGCGCAATGCGGGTTGAATTTTGGTGTTTTCCTTTTCTTCTTCTTCTTCTTCCTCTTCCTCGTTCTTTGTTGGAAAAAAAAAATCGGAGAGCGTTGGGAGCGTGCTCCGAACATTGGGATCTTTGAGTTTCGCGCGAAGTGCACGCGCACGAGCATTGTGACGTGAGCGCTATGCGGGTTGAATTTTGGTGTCATACTTTTCTTCTTCATTATTCGTTGGACCAAAAAAATCGGAGAGCATTCGGAGCGTAGCCACGCACGAGTTATTTCAATTTAATGTATCTCTAGTATATGTGTATGACTGGTGTGGAATACATATTTGGAACTGCCAGTTATGCTGGTGATTTGTTATTTACAGTGAAGTGTTATTGCTTCTTGATCATTTGGTACTGTCTGTGCCGTTCGAGATTTGTCAATTACTGTAGACTTCCCTGATCTTCCTTCTCTCAAGGATGTAATGGAGGAGTCTTCTGTCACGTATATTTTGCAAATTTCCATTGAATACACCCAATTCTAGGAAATATAAAGTCATGACAGCAATATTTGAGAAAGAGTTCCGATGTATGCTGCATGGAGGTTCCAATTCTCTCAGTTTGAGTGTTTAGTGAAATAAATCTTATTTTCGGACGTTAGAAGAAGCATGTCATGGTGCGCTGCTAGAATTTTGAAATATTTAGACTCGCACACACCCATCAAAAGACACGGTTCAATTACAAAGGAGAACAACACTACACATGACAAAAAAAAAAAAAAAAACGGTCCCTTTCATCTTGTTGGAGAGCTTTAGGCGTGTTAACAGGTGAGAGGCTCGACGCCGTACACAGTGCCATTGACAAAACAAAGCTCTGGCTTACAATATGTACAAAGCCGTCTTTTGAATATATTTTCTAAAATCACTCCACACTTCAAAATAAGAATTTTATTTCATTTAACTTGAATAGAAAATCGCCAAAAGGTTTTATGTCACTATAAGGTTGGTGAACTTTGAAAATATAATGTTTGATTTATGTATTTTTTTGTTTGTATTTTAAGCTTTGTAGGACGATATTTTACTTAGTTCTCACATCATTTGCGACTGACGTGATTCAGTCGAAAGTGTGTCCTTGTAAAAGGAAATAAGGTAACCATTTTTACCCCATGATGATGTATCTTTTTTAGGTATCTTTTTTAGGAGGGAGGGAGGAGGGTGGAGGGGAGTGGAATATATAGGAAATGGAATGGGTGGGAGTGGTTTCAATACCTTTTTCTTTTTGGCTACCCCCGTGTAAGGGGAAAAAAGCCTTTGGTATATGTATATGTATGTATGATGTATCTCATATTTTTTTGTTTTAGCCAATATCTGACGATCTTCTTCAGCGAACTATGTACAGTGGGTTCCGGTCGACGCTTCACACCTCCGGTTCCTCAAGCTCCGCGCGTCCGCTCAATAGAATCGTCTGGTCTTCGTCAGAGGAGAATAATACACAGCGCGTCACGTTGTTTATAACCCTTGAGGGTCCCTAAATTCAAAACAAATATTTACTTACACAACTGAAGCTAACTTCATTAAAACTCACCGTGTCAGGTTCATACCAAATACCACAAAATAAAGAGATTAAATGGAATAAAAAGACGTATATGTGAGAGAATATGGGAGAGACCATTGATTAGGTATCAGTAAGAGAAGCCTTGAGACTAGAATTATTGTCAGTACGCAGTTACCATATGAGGAGCTATATAAACAACGGAGGTGGGGTAGGGGAGGAGGTTTCCTCAGTTAACCCATTAAAACCCAATGATCTTCTTTGGAGATTTCATTCAGGCTAACACCAGACGATCTTATTTACTTGGGAGGAACTCTTCTGGGTTATAATTGCCATACGAAGGTTTGCGGAGGGGTGGGAGAGCGGGTGCCGTGGGTACGAATGAAATAGCCTGGCGGTAGACTGAATGAAAGGATGATTAGTAGTTGGTATGGAAAGGTGTTAATCGAGAAGGGCTATTGCACCTTCGCTGACGAAGGGAGGCCACGGGGATGAATGAAATAGTCTGGCGCGTGTCAGGAAAGACGGGGAAGTGCCATCAGGCACGGAAGTGGAGTTGCCCCTTCCCCGCCATTTCTATTTATCTATCTACTTTCTATTTATCTATCTATATACCAAGGGCTTCCCCCCCTTTATAAAGGAGGTAGCTAAGTCAATGGCACATACCTCTCTCCACCCATTCCACTCTCCTCCACCACCCTCTCCACCCCTCCCATCTCAGCTCCACATGGGTGACGACGGGCCATCCCCGCATCCTCCAAATGTCCTAGGTCAAACGCAGTGCAGCAAGACACAGTGCATCCACAGCCGCTTAATTTAATCGGCGATCCCCCTCTCCGTCTCCTCATGAAAAAAAAAGAGAGAGAGAGAACGAGAGAGAGAGAGAGAGAGAGAGAGAGAGAGAGAGAGAGAGAGAGAGAGAGAGAGAGAGAGAGAGAGAGAGAGAGAGAGAGAGAAATCCACGCCATTTAATTGACTGAAATATTCTTCATTTGTCTTAGAATATACTATGAATGGAACAAGTGGTGCCAGGCACAACAAACCTCGACCGACTGCAGTTACTTTAGTGCAGCCATTTCCATGACCCACAAGCCTTATGATCTTCAAAACTATATATTTTTTTTTATAAGTATATCGGGTAGGTGATAATTGAAAAATAAAATAAAATCTGTTTTATCTTTTAAATCGGGCCCTTTTTGCGAAAGTTAGAAAAAAAAAGAATTATGACCTTGACCTTGATCTTGACTTCGCCCCTGAGACGATTATTCCCATGTTTAATGGGATCATACAGACACTGTCGCCTCCCTCCCTCCCCCCCTACCTTGTCTTGGATGCTTCATGTTAATTGACCCAATCGTTCTACTGCAGTACTGCTAACTAGCTCAATTCAATCATGTATCGAAATCCTCTATCATAACTTCAATATGCTAAAGTTAATAGTTTATGAATTCTACACCATCTAACAACTATGATTTTCCGTTGTCTGCATCTTATTCGGTATCGTAATCCATCAACTTTTTCCTCAAATTTACAATACCAACCTGTGCTTTCTTACTGTCTATTCCCATGAATGTGTACCAAAATTTTACATGACCATTTTGTGGTGTGAGTTGTGCCTCTTATTAACAGTCTGATTTCTCATTTTGAACTTAATACATATGGTGTACGTACTGTAGTTATGACAGTTTTTGCGTTTTTCATTGTCCTTTCTCCTGGATACACAACAAAGAAACAGAAAGGAAAACAGAACCAAAATCAATACCTCGCCCTTGGTCTCCGTCCGGGTGAGGTTATCAATTATTTGCACCTGCGTTTGATCCTGCGGGACGTGCTTCGTTTAGGATCATCTCCCCGTCGCTCGTCTCCAAAATCTATCGGCATAATAATGCCAGAAGGCAGAGCCTCGAGGAACTGACATTCGGTCTCACTGTCCCAGAATTCAACTCTATCATCTTCCACAATTTTTATGCTTTCACAAGGAGACCTGGCAACAGACAACTACATCCCTCCTCTTACTAACCCGAGACACAGAAATAATCCTAATACTCACACAATCTAAATCTAATAATCCATTTTTTTCCTAGGAGGTACGTGGGAGGACCTGAAGACCGTTGCCGGTTGATGCGAAGTTATGGATTTGCGGCCAGAGAAAGTTGACGCAACAGTTGACTGAACGCACAAAGAACCATCACCGTAAGGTGAAGTTGAGGGGAATCAAGTTTTGAATCTTCAGTGTAAATCTTCGACACGAAGATTCTTGCACGTTTTCCAGGGTGGTCCACATTTGGGGGTCCACTGTCATGGTGAAAACCACAAGAATTACCGCGAGACCCCAAATTCAAATACATACATATACCAAAGGCTTCTTCCCCCTTACAAGGGAGGTAGCCAACAAATTCCAACACATATTAATTAACACGTTCAATGTGGTGATACACTCAAGGAAATTCCGGAGTAGCAAATGCCAGGCGATGTTTATCAGTAAATGGTCTGATTAACCTGTCCTTCAGTCTGACTGGGGGACTCGAGAGCGCGTTCAGACCATAGGTGAGGTGGGGGGGGGTGATTCCCTCCGTATGAATAAAGTCGTCTGGTATGCCACAGTAAGATTCATGCAGAAAGGGTGCAAAGGACTTCAAGAAAATCGAAATTTCTTCTCGTGATCTCAGAATACATTCTGGTGTATTCCCATTTTTTTTCTTAATTGATGTAAATCGTAAGATGTCCTTCCTTGGCAATCACGGCCCATTTTGAAAAGACTCAAGTATTTGTTTTCTCTATTTTGTTTTTTGTTTTGTTTTGTTTTTACGAAATATAAACGTGGCGTCTAGACAGTGTGTGTTTGCAAATCTTGGAAATGTCATGTCAGTCGAGGCTGAGATCGGCTTCTCGAGATCGAGACGTCCTAAGTTCGACCATCGAAAAAAAAAAAAAAAAAAAAAAAAAAAAAAAAAACAAATCAGCACAGTGCATTACCGATGTGTCACCGGTAGGAAATGAATGAGAATAAGGATTTCGTTAGATGAATAAAATCGTTTGACGTCATCACAGAAATATATAAATACGATCACCCTCACCTATGCCTTCATCTAGACGGATTTAAACTACTACGTTGAGGAGGATTTCTTTAGCTGAATAAAATCACCCGGCCGTATGACAATAGCAACAATAATGATGCTATTGTGTTACGTTGAAAGAATAAAATGACATTGATTTTATATATATATTTTTTGTCCTTTTCAAATTTCCAAACTTCTTGTTCAAGTGATCACAGTATAGATACGTACCATACTGACCAGCGTTATATGATTTTCTTTTTGTTTAGATCTATATTACCCCCAATCCCTTTGTTTTACTTTCTGATTCGAAATATTCTCATCTGTTTCTCGGCGGACGTTCGGAGCGCCTCATAGCAAAGGTGCTCTTAATATGACGCATAGGCATTAATCACTGTTATTTTACATTTCATTACCGACCGTATATCATATTTGTGCGTTAGGGCGATCCTACGAAGAAAACGGTAATGCGTGTGTCATCTGGTCAAACGAACCCGCAATAGTCGCGGAAAATGGGATTTGGGGATTTTGCGGGTTTGGGTCCTCTTCTGCTTCAGTGCCCGTCTCGTCCTCCTAAGGGGCTACGCGAGACCACATGGACTCTCTTTACTGTGAACATACTCTCTCTCTCTCTCTCTCTCTCTCTCTCTCTCTCTCTCTCTCTCTCTCTCTCTCTATATATATATATATATATATATATATATATATGTATATATATATAGTGTGTGTATACGAGTATATATATATATATACATATATGTATATATGTATATATATATATATATATATGTATATATATATTTATGTATGTATGTATATATATATAAATATATATATATATATATATATATATATATATATGACTTGAGAATCTACTAAAGAATTAATACTGTTCACAATTACTATCACTCTATCCTGCTATTCTTAATTTTCTTTTGTACCAACCTCTATGAATTCATCTCAGTACAATATCATCCCTAGGTGTAGAAGCATTGGTTATTGCTGATGAATTACTCTATCCACGTACTGGGGAGTCTACTCGTAGTAAGGAATTTCCTATGGGAAATAAGTAAGTAAATAAACAAAATAAAACGGAAGAAGAAAAAAACCTACTTTCCTTATCCTTCAGTTTGCTTGTGTTCCAATTCCTATTTACCTCTTCTTCACGTCTTCCCTAGTGTCTCCTTTCGCTTCCTATTGTCTCTTACTATACCTCTCACCTCTCACTGTACCTCTCACCTTCTCTCTCTCTCCCTCTCTCTCTCTCTCTCTCTCTCTCTCTCTTTTCTCTCCCAAAATCTTTCAACTCGTTCCTTTTGCTTTACAATTGCATTCCTCTCCCTGTTTCTCTTTTCACTTTTCTCCTTCATGTTTAGAATTCCTCTTTTTCTTCTACTTCTGCATCCTCCCTCCTCTCTACTCCTCCTCATTTCTCCTCCTACTCCTCCTTCTGCTCCACTTCCTCACCCCTTCTCTCTTTCTTTCTGTTCTTCTGTATCCTGCGCAAGACTGGCCACACGGATAGAAACGCTAGTGAATTTCAGTCATCTGTACCCTTTCCTTCTCTTCGTCTGTCTCTTCCTCCAACTCCTCTCTCGCTTCTTCTCTCTCCTTCCCTCTTTTCTCTCTACTTCCATCCTCCCTTCTTCCTTATTCCCCTTCCTTCCTTCCTTCCTCCCCTTCTCTTCCCTCCCCTTCCCTAAAACCATTCTTTCCCTCACCCTCGACATCTCTTCACAATTCACCACAATAGAGCACTGTATATACTTAGTTCTGGCAAATGCCAGTCGACTATGTTTATCCCCAGAATGTGGGAGAACCTTACATTACGTGCGTGGGGTCTCGATCCGTTCAGGCTGAGGGCGCCCGTCTGGATCCTACCTGGATAGAAACTGGCATTTGGCGCAACCCAAGTTATAAAGTGTGGTGTGGTGATGTGGGGGAGGGAGAGTTGACGGGCGGGGCAGGAAGGGGCGTGGAGGACCGAGCCAGGGACAAGCGTGACAGCGGAGGTAATTGCAGCTGCAAAAAAATCTTCAACGGACCAACAAAATGGCGGCCAGTAATGGCGGCCCAGCCCTTCCGCTGAGCTCATGCGTAGTGCGGTAGCGACGTCACGGTCAATAGCAGAGAACCCGTTGGCGTGTTGGGGGAGGACGCGGGGCGGTTGCAGACCTTCCCTGCCCGAGCCCCTGCCGCCCGGCGTCCCTGAGGGTGGGCCTGCCGGCCGGCTGGCGTGTGGACTCTCACTTTACCCGACCCCGGCCTACCGGACCCCTCTTGCATTGTAATGGGTGAGGGGAGCAACAAGGTCCATTTTGGGAAGGAATGGGGAGGCGAGGCAATGGAATTAGGGAAGAGAAAAACGGCGTTGGATCTTTGAAAACGGGAGCTGAGGGTCAGGGACCGCGAAAGTGGGGCATGGTGAAGGAAGTGAAGAACTCTGAAAGTTTCAGGGAGGGGCGTGATTTGGAAGAGTTACATCTAGCTGGGAATTGACGTCCTTTCTCTTCGGTGATGGTTTTTATTCGAATAACATTGCCAGTAGAAATCTACAAAGAGCGTCTCCGCGCTGAAGTACTATTAACCCCCTTGCTAGTCAAAAGGTCACGCACAGACATACACTACGGCTGGAGTCCTTCTTATAAGACCCCACACCAAAAACCAAAAATTCTACTCATCCACTCCTCTTATCTTATCACCTTAAGTTTGAGGACA
>NC_134797.1:25877447-25887447 GCF_046742065.1 Oratosquilla oratoria
TTTCAGCCATGATTTCTATGTAAATTCCGATTTCGTCTGTGATCATTTTATTCTTTCACTGCCACCATTGTCTTCGTTCTCCGAGTCTGTTTTTTAGATTAAGATAAGGTCTTGAAAGAACGTTTTATCTAGGTTTTCTAGTGCTCAGAGCTTGGTGGGACGGCCATCGCACAATACTATTGTGCAGTCCTTCTTGCCGGTTGTAGCACCAACGTGGCAAAACAATCCCCGCTAACCAACGTGGAACGAGAGGCTGGACGCCCCAGCCGGGCTGTTGACGAACCGAGCAAGCGGGCAAGCCTTTCCCGAAGGACTTTTTCTCCAAAATTTTGCCGTTTTTCATGTTTTATGGGTTGTCCGGGCAAGGAGGGCGGGTCTCACTGGATGGATGGGAACATGGGGGGGGAGGGGGGTTGGGTGGTATAGGGGCTGGGGTAAGATTGGTTAAGGAGAGGGATGGGGGGGCGGTAGAAGGTGTGGGGGGAAATGGGAGAAGGTCTGGGGCCAAGAGGAAAGGGGGGAGGGTGAGGAGGAGGAGGAGGAGAAGGAGGAGGACGAGGAGGTGAAGGAGTTGGAGGAGTAACAGGAGAAGTAAGGTAAAGAGGAAAATGAAGAAAAGGAAGAAGAGGAAAATGAAAATGAGGAGCAAGAGGTAGAGGAGTAGAAAGATGAAAAGAAAGAGAAAGATGAGGAGCAAGACGAAAAAGAAAAGGAGAAAGAGAAAGAGAAAGAAAAAGAGGAGGTGGAAATAAAAGGAAGAGGAGGAGAAAAAGAAGGCGAAGGAAAAAGAGGAATCAGAGTAAGAAGAATAAGCAAAGGAGAATGAAGAAGAGGAGGAGAAGGAAGAAGAGAAGGAGATAGAAGAGTAGAACTGCTTATGGTCAAGAGGACGAGATGAGAATTTACAACCGCGTCAGATGTGTAGCATAAGGCGTTCGAAGATGTGGTCTCAACCCATTGACTGAATCCTTCTTCTCCTGAACAAAATATATTTCTTGACATTTACCAGAACCCAAATCTGTGAAGTACAAATGGTTCCACTCACTCAATACGTCCCATGCAAGAGTGTAGTAAGCAAAGTTCTCTACACCCATCTTTTACGATAATAAGTAAATCTGGTAATAAAAGACACGTTCTCATTGTCAGTCTTCGACCCAAAAGTAAGGCCTCCCAAAGCTCCCTGAAGGACTTCAGCCATGGGAGCACTCGGAAGTGTTGACGGGATAAAGAATTGAATAATAGGTGGACAAGAGAAGGTACGAATTCAGACTACCTTAACGAAAAAAAAAAGTATGTCCCGAAATGGAACCGGATCAGAGCCGTATTTGACATAAATAAAGGGAACAATAACACACAACTGAAATCTATAAACAAATGTAAAGTAGTCTTCAATGAAAGAATGCTCTGTGTGTGTGTGTGTGTGTGTGTGTTTGTGTGTGTGTGTGTGTGTGTGTGTGTGTGTGTGTGTGTGTGTGTGTGTGTGTGTGTGTGTGTGTGTGTGTGTGTGTGTGTGTGTGTGTGTGTGTGTGAGAGAGAGAGAGAGAGAGAGAGAGAGAGAGAGAGAGAGAGAGAGAGAGAGAGAGAGTGAGAGAGAGAGAGAGAGAGAGAGAGAGAGAGAGAGAGAGAGAGAGAGAGAGAGAGAGAGAGAGAGAGAGAGAGAGAGAGAGAGAGAGAGAGAGAGAGAGACAGAGAGACAGAGACAGAGAGAGAGTATAGCGGGGGTTAGTTTACGCTAAGGGAGACACAAAACTCGCTCCCAACACAAATGTTTTGTTTGGGCGAGATGGAAAGCAGACAAGTCGAAAGAGGAGGACACGAAGAGGGGAGAGGGGGGGAGGGGGTGAGTCGTCGGCGATGAAGGAGCGGCGGCCACTTGTATGAGTGAATGAATGAAAGAATGAACAAATGAATGTCTGGGTGAATGTGCCAAACAGATCGAAAACCGAATCCCAAGGCGTGGACGTCACCGAAGTGAGAGGGGTTAAAGACCATCATTCTGATTAATTTTCCTTGACAGGGTGACGTATTTGGCTGCTTTGGGCTTGGTTGATGTCATGTGGCCCTAATCACGTCAGATGTGTCACTCCAGCTAGCGAAGAGGAGTGACAGAACTGAAGCGAGTTACGATAACAACAGAAAACGTACGAGTAAGAAAGAAAATAAATGAATATGAAATATGAATAAGTAAATAAATAAATGAATAAATAAATAACTGAATAAATAAATAGATACACAGATACATACATGAATGAATAAATAAATAGATAAATAAATAAATTAACAAGGAAGTGAACAAATTAGGAATTCAATAAGTAAGTAATTTAGTAGTTGATTAGGTAAAATTAAACAACCGAATAAATGAAAAACGAACGAATTAACGAATAAACGAATGAAAAAATAGGTTGATCAATAGACAGATTGATAATAATCAAATAAAAATGTAAATAAACAAACGAAAAAGAAGAAGGAGGAGGAGAAGAAGAAGAAGAAGAAGAAGAAGAAGAAGAAGAAGAAGAAGAAGAAGAAAAAGAAGAAGAAGAAGAAGAAGAAGAAGAAGAAGAAGAAGAAGAAGAAGAAAAAGAAGAAGAAGAAAAGAAGAAAAGAAGAAGAAGAAGAAGAAGAAGAAAAGAAAGAAGAAGGGAAGAAGAAGAAGAAAAAGAAGGAGGAGGAGAATGAGAAGAAGAAGAAAAAAGAAGAAGAAGAAGAAGAAGAAGAAGAAGAAGAAGAAGAAGAAGAAGAAGAAGAAGAAGAAGGAGGAGGAGAAGAGGATGAGAAGGAAGAAAAGAGGAAGAAGAAGAAGAAGAAGGAGGAGAAGAGGATGAGAAGGAAGAAAAGAGGAAGAAGAAGAAGAAGAAGAAGAAGAAGAAGAAGAAGAAGAAGAAGAAGAATGGGAAGAAGAAGAAGAAGAAGAAGAAGAAGAAGGGGAAGAAAAAAGAAGAATAAGACGAAGAAGAAGACGAAGAAGAATAAGAAGAAGAAGAATAAGAAGAAGAAGAAGAAGAAGAAGAAGAAGAAGAAGAAGAAGAAGAAGAAGAAGAAGAAGAAGAAGAAGAAGAAGAAGAAGAAGAAGAAGAAGAAGAAGAAGGAGGAGGAGGAGGAGAAGGAAGAGAAAAAGAAGAAGAAGAAAAAGAAGAAGAAGAAGAGAGTAAGAAGGGAACCGAGGGACACATGGAGAGACGTCATATTGCCCAAGGGTGCCAGGTTATCGTCGAGTCTTAAACATACAAGTTTGAGTTTCCTGACGTTAACCCCTTCTCTGATAGAGCGAGAAGCGTTAACTTCGTCCTTGGGAAGGAGAGCAATTTCTTCGCCCGAACTTGATTCTCAACGAAAGAACGCAGATGAGGGTGTGGGGGTTGAGTCCCTAAATCCTTGAAATAAATCACCTGGCGGACAAATAAAATGTCCACCTGAGTAGTAAAAGGTATCGAATAGTTCAAACAAGCCAGGTCATTGATACTAGGCATGGTTATTTTACTGAGGAAAGTGAATAAAATCGCCTGGGAGGCAGATGGTATGAGTACTGTAGTCCTTAAATGACTGAGAAAGGTTGGAGGGCATCGTGGTCAACTGGTGCCGTAGGTGCTCTTGGTGGTGAAATGTCGAGAGTACAACACAATGCCAAATCGAGGGAAATTACTGTGGAGAGTCTATGAACTAATGTAGAGGAGTAGGAGGGGAGCGGGAGGGTTGGGAGGGGGAGGGGGAGGGGGAGGAGTGGGAAGAAGAGGTGAAGGAGAGGAAGGAAGGGGATGGGGATGGGGATGATACTGGTAATGAGGAGGTGGAGGAAGAGGGCGAGGAGGAGGAAAATAGGAGGAGAAGGAGGAAGAGGAAGAGGAGAAGGATAAGGATGGGGAAAAGGAGGTAGAGGAGAAGAAGGAGGAGGAGGAAGAGGATGGGGAAGAGGATGAAGAAGAGGAAGAAGAGGAAAAGGAGGAAGATCAGGAAGAGGAGAGAGAGGAGGAGAAAGAAGAAGAGGAGGAAGAGGAGGAAGAGGAGGAGGAAGAGGAGGAAGAAAAGGAGGAAGAGTAGGAAAAGGAGGAAGATGAGGAAGAGAAGAGAGAGGAAGAGAAAGAGGAAGAGGAGGAAGAGGAGGAAGAAAAGGAGGAAGAGTAGGAAAAGGAGGAAGATGAGGAAGAGAAGAGAGAGGAAGAGAAAGAGGAAGAGGAGGAAGAGGAGGAGGAGGAAGAGGAGGAAGAGGAGAGAACATGAGACCTTCTTTACCTTAGGGATAATTGGTCTCCCGAAGGAAGGGTGCGCCAAAAGAAAGGCGAGCGGCAAGGGAAGAAGGTAATTAATTAATGACGAATAATCATTGGGTAAGTAACTGGGTTTTATATGAGGGGTTAAGACCTGAAGATATTTCACGGCTCAAGTGAAGATCTGGTCTTTGGCTTATCAAGACTTCGAAGACTGCCAATGTGATCGATGGAAGATGTTTTTGTGATCGACATAAACAAGTAAACAAATCGATGAACGTAGTGGATTTTTATGGATGAATCAACAGGTGGGTGAGTGAATTGAAATTTTATTGAACTATTACATTACAAAGTTCCTAAATGAAAGGAACATTTATGGCATTCCAAGCGTGTGATCAAATGATTGACTGAATAAAGAATTGAATGAATGCAAGCATAGAAAACGTAAACGGATACTCTACTGGATATCTCAAGCTAATAAATTCAGCAGGATTTTAGGAATTCAACTAATTAAGATAGAAATGTTAAACAAAGAGAAAGAGAGAGCGAAAAGAGAGACAAAAAAAGACAAAAGGAAGCAAAGAAAAAAGAAAAAGCACAAACGCAGGTAAAAAGAAGGCTGAACAAATAATTGGGGAAAATAAGAAAGGAAGAAATAAAAGATGAAAAAGAGGAAGAAAAGATGAAAGAGAGGAAAAAAAAAGAAGTAAGAAAGATTTGAAATAAGAATTCTTAAAGAAAAAATAATCAAAGGAATGGAGAAAGAAAGGACAGGAAAAATAAATGAACAGACAGAGAAAGAACTACGAGAAGATAGAAAGAGAAAGAGAAGGACAAAAAGTAGGCAAGAAAGAAAAAAAAAGACAAAATAAATGAAGAAAAACAAAAGAAAGTTATGCTAAAATTATTATAGGATAAAAGAAGAGATAAAGAAAATGAATATAAAAAACAGAGGGACAAAATAAAAGAAAATTAATGAAAGAAAAATGAAAAAGAAAAAATGAGAGAAAAAAGAAAGGCCGAAAGAAAAAGAAAGAAAAAAAAAACGAAGGAAAAACAAAGAGAAAAAACGAGGAAAGTAAAAGGAAAAGAACCAAAGAAATATTGAATAAAAAAAGGAAAGAATGAAAGAAAACGAAAGGAAGTAACAACGAAAACGGAAAGAAAGAAAATAAAAGAAAGGATATATGAATAAAGAATAAAGACAAATTAAGAGGCCAAAAAGGGAAGAAGAAAGAAAAATGTGAGATAGAGAAAAGTAATTAAGAGTGACAGAAAAAAAAAGAATGAAAGGAATGAAGAAAGATAAAAAGAAAGGAAAATATAAAGAGCACTATCGTACAGACAGAAAAATTATAAACGTAGAAATGATGTCAGAAAAAAACAGGAAGGAGGCAACAAACAAAAAAGAAAGAAATGATGAAAGAATAAAAAAGAAAGGCGGAAAGTGAGGAAGTGAAAGACGACAGAAGAAAAGAAAGAAAAGAATCGTACATAAAAGAAGAAAGACAGAAAAAGGAAAGTAAAATAAATGTAAAAGAGACGAAGAAAAATTAAACAGGTAAATGGAAAGGGAGAAGAAGAAAGCTAAGAAGAAAGGAAGAAAACAGAGATGAAATAAGAAAAAGAACAATTGATAGATATGATGAAAGAAGGAAAAAATGGGAAGGAGAGAAAGAACGGAAGAAAGAAAAATAAAACCAGGGAGAAATAAATAATAAAGAGTAAGAAGAATGAAGGAAAAAACATAAGCGAAAACAGAAGAAAAAAAAAACATAGAGATAAACCCAAGTACACGCAAAATTAAAAAAAAAAAGAATAATAGAAAAACAAATAAGATATTGACAGACGAAACGATAAAGAAAAAGAAAGGCAAGAAAGAAAGGCAAGAAAGATAAAAAGAAAAAAGGGAAGAGCATTCCACGGGCGGAATGCCTTACGGGGGCGACCGGCGCCGCTCCGAATCGATGAAGAAGAAGAAGAAATGCCGGCTGGAATGAATGGGCCACTGAGTAAATGGATATCTGAATGAATGACCCCGCCAAGAGGATGGGCTGGCTGCGGCAATGACTGTCTAATTCCTAAGTACGTTGAAAAAGGGCTGGGCAACGACGACGAGGACTCAACGGGCCCAAGGGTGGGGATGGGGGGGGGGGTGCACGGAGAGGCCGGGGGAGAGAGAGGCAGAGCGGCCAGCCGGCCAAGCAAGTGGACGACTCCAGATGAAGGAAGAGGGCAGCGAAGGAACAAGCGACAGAATGTGCGAATATAAGAACTCACAAGTAAAAAGGGCGAATGAATGAATGAATGAATGAATGAATAAAGGAATGAATGAATGGATGAATGAATAATTGAACGAACGAATGAATGAATAAAGGAATGAATGAATGAATGAATGAATAATTGAACGAACGAATGAATGAATAAATAATTGAACGAACGAATGAATGAATGAATGAATGAATGAGTGAATGAACGAATGAATAAATGAATGAATGAAAAAATTAATAAATGAGTGCGTGAATGAATAGATGTTTGTATGTATGTATGTATGTATGTATGTATGAATGGTTGGATAAATGGATGAATGAATGAATGAATTAATGAATGAATTAATTAAATAATAAATTAATTAATTAAATAATGAATGAATGGAATGAATGAATGCATGAATGAATGGATTAATAAATGAATGAATAAATGGATAGATGAGAAAATGAGTGAACGGATGAATGAAGGAACGAATGGGTAAATGAATAAGTGAATGAATAGATGGATGAATAAATGAACGAATGAGTAATTGAATGAGTGGATAAATAAATAAACGGATGAATGAACGGATGAATGAATGGATGAATGAATAATTGAATGAACGGATGAATGAATGAATGAACGAATGAGTGAGTAATTAAATGAACGGATGAATGAATGAACGGATAAATGATTGAGTGAATAGATGAATGAACGCATGAATGAGTAGATGTTTGTGTGTATGTATATATGTATGTATGGGTGCATGTATGCATATATGTATGTATATATGTGTATGTACGTACGTATATATGAATGAATGAATGGATGACTAAATGAATGAAAGAATGGATAAATGAACGAATAAACGAATGAACGAACGAATGAATGAATGGATGAATGAATGAATGAATAAATGAATGAATGAATAGACAATCAAATAAACATTTAAATGAATGATTAAATGAATGAAAGTACAAATGAATGAATGAATGGCTGACTGATTGACTGACTGACTATTTGCACGAATGAATTCACTGCGGGGGAGATGAAGAAAAGTGGAACATTTTCGAGTGACTCCATCAGATGGAGAAAGAGAGAGAAACGTTGAGAAGGGGCAGGTGAAGGAGGGAAGAATTGGTGGGGGGAGGGGGTAGAAGGGGGGTGGGGGATGGTGAGGGGGGTGAGGGGGTGAGGGGGGAGGAAGAGCTACGGGAGTGCAGGGTGGGCCGGGGGCAAGGACGCACAAGAAGCGAGGCGATGGACAGGGGAAGATCCAAATAGGACTGCGAGCAGGGGAGAGAGGTGAACAGTAGACAACTGTGAGAAAAAAAAGCAGGAGTTGGGAAGGGGGGGGGCTTGTGGGT
The DNA here is from genome assembly GCF_046742065.1 of Oratosquilla oratoria. Lineage (NCBI taxonomy): Eukaryota > Metazoa > Arthropoda > Malacostraca > Stomatopoda > Squillidae > Oratosquilla > Oratosquilla oratoria. The sequence continues at coordinate 25,885,267 of NC_134797.1, forward strand.
TGCCTGGTCTGCATGGTGGAGACTCAATCCGCCTCCTCTCCCATCCTCCGTTTACCCTTCCAGAGGAAGAGTTCGGGGAAGGCGGGGGGAGGGGGGGGTATGAAGGAGGGGAATTAAAAAAAAAAAAGGCAGGCTGGGTTAGGAACGGTTGTTGAAACGGCCGAGTGGATCCTGCTGGCGTTGCCGGGACGGGGGTCTGGGGGGGGGGGGCTTGCCCGTTGCCGCCGGGGGGAAAGAGAGGCGGGGGGGGGGGGCTGGCAAGAGAAGATGGTGGTGGTGGTAGTGGTGGAGGTGCTAATGGAGGTGATGGCAATAATGGTAATTGTAGTAGTGGTGGTGATGGTGGTAATGTCGGTGGTGGTGTTAGGATAGAGACTTAAAAGACGCGGTCTACTTGGAAACACCAGAACCCAGAATGAGATGGCAAAGAGATCCCAAGTCCAAGCTCCTCATTCTTCCTCTCGGCATTTTGTGTTTCTTCACTCTTTGAACGGATGACGGCCTTCACAGATTTTCTATACTGATGTCAGAAGATTTTAATCTGCTGTGGGAGGCACTGGGGACGAAGGAAAGTTGATTGGGACTTCTGGTTTGTCTTGCGTCTCTCGACTGAATGAAATCGGAGCAAAATCTCCAAATTCCGTCACGTGCTGAAGGCGCTGGAGGTGCATCTCCAAAACCTCTTCTGCTTCCCAGTCGTGCGGCTGGGGAATAAGTTCCTCAAATAAGATCGACAAGCGTCATTCATGATTGGTATCCAAAATGTCAATATTCTTGAAGAAGTCAAGACACTCCTAAATCGTTTCGAAACGTCAGAAGATGTCATTTATCGTTTGAGAAATGTCGAAAACGATTCAAGAGGCTATCTCAATCAGTGTATCTTGTTTCGCCTTTTATGCACAAGTCAATTAGGTTAAAGGAAATATCTTAACTCCCCCATAATGTTGCACATGTTGAGAAACATCTTGAATACTGTGTATTATACGGAATGTGAGTCTCCCCCATCAATCACATGTTCGGGAAAACTCTGTCATCCGCGCACACCAAAAACTACTTTGTCCTTCTTGGAATAAAAGCCAAAAGACTATTTTCCTCTCCCCAACTCTGCTGAAAGGAATCTACCTTATCGATTCGAATGGGGCTTTCCTTGCACGAACCGCGGCGACATGTGATGATGCATTCGGTCAGGCCAGGCATCTCGGGCCGATCTTATCAGTCCTCAACTGCGCATGGCATGCGCGGCGCGGAGATGCAATGCAACTGCTCACTTGCTCGGCGCCAATTCTGTCAACTTGTAAACTTAACGGTATCTCGCCGGACGCAGCGCGTCTAAGCTGCTGTCAGGAGAGCAGGAGTGGTATTCAATATTCTTTTGGATTATTGCGAAGTGCGTTTGATCATTTCCATTTCGGATTCCGTCTTACAGCCTTGTTGAAAGCAGAGAACAAAGATTCAGGTTGTGCTCTTTCCCTCAACCCCTAAGCTCATGTTGTCGCATGGTACCTTGATGTCAATGACGCCGGTCTATACCGGTGCCAAAACCTGTTTCATTGGCGCCAGTCAGCAACACGGGCATTCGGACGTCTGGGTCTAACAAACTGGCATCAAAGCCTGATACTCTGCCGGCAGTCTTTTATTATGGCATCTGATTCTTCAGAACCAGGGCCGTTACAAAACTCAGAACCACAAATGACTAGAAGGAAAGTTGCTTATGGCAGACCTGCGAAGAAATTAGACTGACTCAGAGAGTAGGTTCAATATTAAACCTTACCCCGATAAAACGCTTATAACATTTCAACGATAATGGTAATTGAATGTAAATGCATAGATCGAAATATCAAATGAAATTCAAGATTCAATATCGTATGATGTTTTGAACCTCTGGGACGAATACCTAGGCAGTTAGCCCCACGGGTAATAAAGTGTTGGGCAATGTTAACCGGGTCTCACTTTACGCGGTCGTTAAGGGACCGAATAGTTGTTAGGCGACCACGAAGAGCTGTTGGCTCTCCATTGGTCTTTGCTCATTTGCATACCTGAAGCTTCTGCCCCACCCGTGCCTTAAGCACGTGTTGGGACCTCCTCAGGCATACATGGACACACCCTCCACCACCTCCTCCACCTTTTCCACCCCTACCACCGCCTCCACCACCACCACGATTTCTATAACCACCACTGCCC
>NC_134797.1:25919947-25924947 GCF_046742065.1 Oratosquilla oratoria
AAACAAGGCTGAAGGGGTGAAGGATTGACTTGTGAATTTGAATATTGAAGTTTAAAAAAATCAATCTATGTAGTAATGATGACATTGGGGGTGTAATTTGTATAACTCCTCTATGAATGAGGCCTGGAGATGGGAGGGAGGAGAGGGCAGGAGGAAAGACAAGAGGGGATTCACGATTACACCAAAAACTGACAATCGCATTAGAGAAAATAAAAGAAAATAGGTTTTCGTTTTTGTTGAAAAGGAGACCTAAAGTTCAGTTGGTTAAGCATATGAAAAAGGCAAATTGAGCAATAAGAAATATTAACACAAAGACAGAATGAAGTAGATTGTGACAGTGAAATATTATTTTCAAATAGAATAAAACTGAACAAATCATTTGATTATATATGCAAAAAATACAAAAAAGATGAATATATATACAACGAATAACAGTATATATGTCTTAAAAAAGAAGCATATCTTAAAACTACCAGACAGTAAGAAACTAAACAAGGCAAGCAAGATAGCATTCTCAAGGGAAGATATTAGATACAGCTTGAGTAAAATCGACCTGAGGGGGCAAGTGGGCCTTGGATATACTTTCAAGTTGTTTTATAATTTTTTTAAGGAAGACCAAAGGACTTTATTCAGCTTAGTTGAGAGACCTCCATGTATCCATAATTCCTGTTTTTATTGTGGTTGTCTTTTGTATTTATTCTGGTTAATGACGATCGATTTCGTCCACGTGAGGATAGCCATTCCACTTTCTGAAAGGGTAAACACTGTTTCGATGGAGACAAAGCCGAGAAGTGAACACAAAGCAATGGGGAAATGGAAATATCACTTGAGAGAGAGGAAAAGGGCAAATTGGATGAACGAGCCAATTAGAGTGAGGTATTATGGAACCGATAAAGGAACAGAAATGGAATTGGGCAAGTCAGACAGCCAGAATGAAGGATGGCAGATGGAGCAAGTGTGCTACTGACTGGACGCCCTGAGATGGCAAGTGCGGAACAAGAAAAAAGGTAGAAAGATGAGATAGAGAAGTTTTCAAGAATGACGTGGCAAAAGCAGGCTCAGTTGTGCGTCTCATGGAAGAGACTGAGGGAAGTCTTCGTTTAGTAATGGACTCTGAATGGCTGATTTATTGACAGACTGATTAATCTGTTAATAGTTGAGACTACATTTGAAGGTGCGATAAAAAGACAACAGTAATTTGTATGAAGTGTTCAAGAAGACGTATAAAGTTCTATGTTTGGAGTCAAAAACGCAAGCTAGATGTTTCCAAAACCGACAAGTGTAGTGTGATACATACAAGTAATGATGTCAGACTAGAACATATGGCATATATATGAAGAAGACAAGGTGACAGCAACTCTTCTCCATTCATTTCTTTCTTTTGTCCTTTCCCTCTTTACTAGACATCCAATATACTCCCCACCCTTTCCATCCTCCTCCACATTCTTGTTTTTTCGCTCAAGTTCTCTCCTTTCGGTTTTGTTTTCAATACTTTTTTTTGCTATTCTATATTTAATTATTCTGTGTCCATCCACACCATCCCAGCATTCTAAGATCAACCTTATCTGCCAACTCTCTCCCCTCGCTCTCCGCATCACCTCCACAATTTTCGCACTATCCATCCTCGCAACTTCCGTCATATTTTTTAAACATTTCATCTCAAACATGAGGGATATAAACAAGATCAAGCGGATGCTAATGTGAGCAAGCAAACTGGTTCCCAGCCTGGCAAATAAAGCACATGAAGCACTGTGTCTGCAAAAATTAAAAAATCGAAGTAAGAGGTTATATGATAAGAGTACTCAGCGCGCTAAAGGGAATAGCCTACATTGACAGAAGAGATCTCTTGATTAATAATGGGGAGAATTTAAGAGGTCATGAAAAGAAATCGGGAAAGACTAAATGTTTAGAGGATTTAAACAAATACTGTTTTCCATATAGATGTACAAATACTTGGAGTAGCTTGGAGGGAAACTTAGCCCTAGCTGGAATAATATATGAATTCAAATCTAAGGATATAGACAAAGTTGGAACCATACATGAAGCTGAAGCTAGGTATGACATATCATAATATAAGAGACACGCCGTTTTCTTCTTTTGTGTATTATAGGTGCATTTAGAATTATATTACAGTCAGGTAAACCCACACAAAACAAATACACACCACATACGTATATATAGTATATATATATGTATTTAAGATGATTTCAGACAAATGCGAGAGAATGTTGGGTGGGGAAGGGGCAACGACGATGATGTTAGGATTAGAGTTTATATGCCCTAACGTTGCGGACCACTTGGTCTCTTCAGAGGACTACAGCATTACAACGGATAACAAAATTCTTATTATTCGTAGTGAGAGGGGAACCCGCCAAGGTATGAGCGTCATGTTTTCCCTTTGGCTAAGATTTAATTATTAGGGACACTTGCTGCTTTCGAGAGGCATTTAAATCCGTCTCTGTCGTTGTTGTTTCTTGTTGGCGGCGATATGTGCAGCTTCCACAGTTATTTCTCATTTTCTTCTCAAATCCCTCGTGTAGAATTTTTTCTGGTTGTTCAATCAGGTAGATGTCCACATTTGTCCAGGTGACGAACCAGGGAGTTAGAATGTTCTATGAGCCCTGAGATCGTTTTGTGCTCATTCACGGTTTATTGACTCGACCTGACTCACCGAATAAGATGATGACAACCGTTGCATGGAATACGGTAATGACACTGCGATTATTACGCATATTATTATGTTTCTTAAATATTTTTCCTATTTTATTGGAAGATATTTTTGCTATATTTATTCACTTTTAACAAATATTTCATCAATAGCATGGTGTTTATAGAATAGGACAGAAATAAAAAAGGAGGACTTATCCTTTCCCGGGTTCGGACGTTTTGAGGCCATCGTAGATTTCTTGGCTTTCCTTGTTGTCCTGGTGATCAAACCTCCGGGGTATTTCAGTTCCTTAAAGGTATTCTTGATGTAAGTAAGTTCATCCTCTGGAATTCTTCATGCAGATCGAAAAGCTCTGAGAAAGAAACCTATTAGAACACCCGTTTTAAACACGTCTGCGGGGTGCTGAAAAATAATGGGACAAAGTCGTCCCTATTGGTGGGTTCCTGTACACCGAGAAACTTACCTGTTGGAGAACCTCTGTGTATCACGTGTCTAAAAATGGTAAAATTACACTTTCTTTTTCTAGTTCAATTCACAGTTGATACTAGAATAAGAGTGTAATTTACCATTTTAGGACACGTTGTTACACAGAGGTTTCAACACGTAAGTTTCTCGTGTGTACAGAACCACCAATAGGGTACGACTTTGTCCATTATTTTTCAGCACCAGAGACGTGTTAAAAACGGGTTTTCTAATAGGTTCTTTCTCAGAGCTTTTCGTATCTGCAGTGAGATCCTAGAGAATGAATTACTTACATCAAGAATACCTTTAGAAGCTTGAAATACCCGGCGGTTTGATTCACCAGGACAACAAGAAAGCAAGAAGATCTACGATGATCAAACGTCCGAACCCCGGGAGAAGGATAAGTCTCATTTTAATTTCTGTCCCTAATTCTAATAAACACCATAGCTATGATGAATATATGTTAAAAGGTGGATAAATTATAGCAAAAAATATTCTTCCAATAAAAGTAGGAAAAATATTTTAGAAACATAATAATATGCGTTACTATCTCAGTGTCATTTTACCGTATTCCATGCAACGGTTAGTCCATCATCTTATTTCGGTGAGTCAGGTCGAGGGTTCAATAAACGCTTGAATGAGCACAAAAACGATCTCAGGGCTCAGTAGACATCTAACTCCCTGGTTCGTCACCTGGACAGAAAGTGGGACCATTCTAACTGATTGGAACAACGCAGCAATTCTACACGAGGGATTTGAGAAGAAAATGAGAAAAACTGTGGAAAAAAGGCTGCCACATATCGCCGCCAACAAGAACAACAACGGACCAGAGACTGATTTAAATGCCTCTCGAAAGCAGCAAGTGTCCCTATAATTAAATCGTTAGCCAAAGGCCCAAAACATGACGCTCATACCTTGGCGGGTTCCTCTCACACGAATATATAAGAATTGTGTTACCGTTTGTCATGCTGTAGTCTCTGAAGAGAACCAAGTTGGTCGCAACGTTAGGGCAATAAACTTATTCCTAACCACATCTTCGTTTGACCTTCCCCACCACATTCTCTTCATATATATATATATATATATGTAGTATATATGTATATATATATATGTACACCATATATTATATATATATATTGTAGTATATATATATACATATATATATATATATATATATATATATATATGTATATATAATATATTATATATATGTGTGTGTGTGTGTGTGTGTGTGTGTGTGTGTAGAGAGAGAGAGAGAGAGAGAAAGAGAGAGAGATGGAGGGAGAGGGAGGAGAGAGGAGGGGGAGGAGGGGGGCAGGCACCTTTGGCTAGCCTGGCGGGTGCGGATCCTCAATACAGCACGAGCCGAGGCGGTCGTAGCGTTTACCGCCTCCTCCCCCCTCCCCCCTGCACCCCTTCTTCTCATTTGAATACGTCTTTTGAATACCGTCAACACACGACAAGGCACCAATGGCGGCGGCAGGGCAGCGATAACCATATCCTCCACGGATGCCCCTCCTTCAGCCTGTACCTCTTTCCTCTTTGGGGCTACCGGCTGCCCTTCAACCACTGCCTCTTTTGTCATTTCAGCCTCCTTTGATTACCTTTCAGAATGGACTGTCTTCCTCGTGAATTTCTGTCACGTATCACATTCGTTTTCGTCACTTTTGCTTTTGCCTATGCCCTTACTTTGAACTCTCTTATTTTCCTCCCGTTTCCCTAGGAGTAATTTATCGTATCTATCATAACCCCCCCCCCCGCCTTCCGCCTCCATTGTTGCATTCCCCCGGCATGGGGGTGGGACTAGGCTGGGTGGAGGGCGCACACTCGCTCCTCAAGAATGCGGGGTTGTCCTTCTCTGTATGCTCGC
>NC_134797.1:25929947-25934947 GCF_046742065.1 Oratosquilla oratoria
TAAACAAAATTGTTAAATCCTAGTAGAGTCAAATTGAGTAACGTCTTTCTAGAAAATCAGAGGTTAAATTAAGATAAAAAGTTTAAGTATCTGGATGTTATGTTGGATGACAAAACCAGATAAGTAGAAATTAACAAAAGAATAAGCAATTACAATGAATATGCCAATATGCTGTGCCCTTTGCTCAAAGATAGAGATGTACATACCATAAGTGTGTAGTTTATACCATAAACTTTGAGACCTACTGTATACTAATAATGGTCCAGATGCTTAGTCCTGAGTCTAAGATCCAGGCAGCTAAAATTAAACTACAGAGAATGGTAATAGATGTGACAAGGATGGAAAGGTTGAAGACTTTTTTTTTCATGGGGGGGGGGGTATGTGACAAGGATGGAAAAGTTGAAGATTTTTTTTTTCTTTTTGGGGGAGGTGATCTTGATGTAAGCTCAGTGTTGGATGTGACAGAACAATGAGATGGTGCGGACATGTGAAACGAATGGCCTAAGTTTGCTATCTGAAGATATTTTTTCTAGCTTGATTCCACATGAAGCAAAACCACTTGGATGTCCTAACAGTAAGTTGATCCAAGGAGTTAGGAATGCACTATAAGACATAGGAAGGTTGCTCAAAGGGATGACGTGGAAGCAGTATGAACCGGACATTGTAACTGATAGGCTTGCTAACATAAACAGCTGTAGTCTATGAAGGTGAGGATATATCATCATCCCTTCATCTTTCTACTTATTTATCTACCTATTCATAAATTAATTTAATTTCATTTTGTATCCAGCCACATTATGATCTGAAAGGTTGCTTGTCGGCATCCTTTTCTCAAACGAATAATTCAAGAATATTTGCGCAGGAAGAATTATTCAGGTGAACTAAAAAATTTGATTAGAGTAAAGACTTAATGCACGTGACAAGAAGCGTATTGAAAGGTGATTCAGCCCTGTCAATATATACAGCATATCATCAATAAATGCTTTGAAGCCATGGCGTCTCCCTACATTGAATAAAACTCTCTGTAGTTAAGCAGAACAAAATATTTTGAGTTATACTGGATCAGAAAGTGTCTCCACGGGTTCTATTGACATTTTCTTTTTCTATTTCGATTTTTGAGAAGTTTTCAATTAAGAAGCGAGAAAGACACTTCATCGTCAGAGTCATCAAGGCTGAAAACAACAGCTACAATCAAGAATTAATTACCGACACGCACGGTGTAGCCGGTAGTAAATCGAGTACCCAAGGGACGAGTCCGCTCAACTTCTCTGAAGCGAAAGGCAGGTTAAACCTGACACGAGCTGCTCGACTCGCGAATCCAGCTGCTGCTGCTGCTGCAGCTGTGTCTTGATGCAGCTGAGCCCAGCACGAGTGGGGAATAAGCAACGCCCTGTGCCACTTTTATTGGCTGACAAATTTAAGAGTTAACACCCTTCACACAAGAAGAAAGGTCGTTGACATTTGTAATTCGCCACGATCTGCATCGACCCACGGGAAAGATAATTGTGACGGTGCGAAAAAGGCTTTACTCACCTATTTGGCACCAGCATTATCACCGTCAACGTCACTGCGCTGGGCCAACCATGAATCATCTGCTAATTAACAGCAATTCTCCTTTTTGCGACTCAAGAATGCTTAGAAAAGGTAACGAAACTGGTTTTCACAATTACCAGAGAAACCCAAAAGCATCAAACAGACGACACCTTTGCGAGCGCATGGACAATACGATGATTATCGTCAAAATGTACGATAATTATCGCTATATAAGCGAGTAAACAGCGCCCTTTAACATCATAAACTCCTAATATCTTTAGCCCAAGTTACTCGTATTCCTCCTATCAGAATCTACAACATCTTACCACGTAGCTTTTTCAACAGGGCGACGCACCTCACATATTTTTTTCTTCCTAACATCAGGCGATTCTGTTCAATGGAGGGATGGGCCCTATGGAAAAAGAGGGCCTCAATAGATCCAGGCGCCTTTTTTATATTCTATTCCTCAACTTAATAAAATAATTCAATATTTGTTGGACCGAATATCTGTAAAAATGCGACACCAGGGTGAAGGAGCAAGACCAGGACCAGAAATCTTAATCTGCACAGTAGCTTCGTTGCAATCGCACGACTCTTAAATATGAATATTAGTTTACCCTGACGCCCTGTAAATGGCAACATATTTGTGATTTAATGCTATCTTGATTACTAATCACACGAGAAAATCGACTTTCAATAAATAAACTATGCCGCGGCGATAGATCTTTATCTAATGTTCGTGTTCCTTTTAGAGTAAAATTGCCATGTCACACAGATTTCCAGTCTCCGGTCCTGATTCACTTAAGCCCTTCAACACAATGGCGTGCGTTCCAGGTTGTACAACGTTCTGGTCAGTACCTGGGGATTCTCATCAGCTGAGGGGCGGACCTCAGAGAGAGAAAAAAGGGTTAAGATAGGTCTTGACCCAAAGTTTCTCCGACGTGTCAGGTCTAAAATATGAATAAAATTGTCTGATATTGGTGAGAATAGAAACTGACAATGCGCGTCACCCTGATAAAGGGTTCAAATGTCCGAGAAGACCCAGCCTTCAGCAGAGAGAACTCGCCACCGCCGTCTAAGCTTTGCACTTCACCAACGCCATTCCTCTGTGTCTCCCAACAATCGCTAGGCCCCTGCTCCGACTTTTACTGCTCATTGTAATTCTTTCCCCGACGATTTGTTGAGTCAATGATATGTTTATGGAAACTTTGGTTCCATGTTTCAGACTGGAGCTTTTGCAAGGGCTCGGCTATGTTCCTCGTATTCTTTTCTCTTGTTTTTGTCTTTATTTTTGGGCACGGACGCACATTATTGGCTCTGGTAAGTTTCAATGCGTTCAGTCATGCAGGAGACAAGAAAAACCCAAGTGTTTAGCCATCAGACTGTTAATTATCCCATCAAGAGGTGCCATGAACAAGGAAACTGTGTCGTAAAATCACTTTCTCATTCCTTCCCCAGAGCTCCAGCTAAGCATGAAGAGTAATACGAGCGAGTCATATTCTAAACAAAAGGATTTAATTTCGTTCCTGGAAGCATACAATTCCCTTGTCGATCACCGGTTTTCCCGAGGACACAGCGGCGAAGAAATTAAAACATGGGTGAGACATCATGTTACGGAATTTTGTTTAGAAACTTGGTCAGATCAAGTTTGATCGAAATTGAATATAGACACGAAGCCAAGGAACAAGGCTTGCGTGTCCTCAAGAACATGGACGGCTTTCCACCGGTCATCGAACTCGTGGGGTGCTGAAGAGAGACTCTGAATTTAAGAGGAATTCCTGACGAGTGTGGAGACGAGGCCCAGTGCATTGGGGGACATTTTTCGAGGAAAGGAAAATACATGTTGTGAATACACGGGTTATTTTTCTCGTAAATATTATTGAATGACTACGAATTAGATAGCCTGTATGAAATAAATGAACTTCACATACACAGACATACTCACGCACACACGTACACACATACACACACACACACACACACACACACACACACACACACACACACACACACACACACACACACACACACACACACACACACACACACACACACACACACACACACACACACACACACACCACACACACACACACAAGGATAGTTATAGAAAAAACTTGAAAAGGAACAGTTTCGCACACAGAACGATAAATACATGGAACTAATTAGACAACAAAACAGTATGTGCTAACACTATACAAGATTTTAAGATAAAACTTGATGCGGAGAGATACAAAGACGGTCACCACGAGCGTAGCTCCCCTCCCATATATTACAACTAGGTAAAACTAGGTAAATACACACACACACACACACACACACACACACACACACACACACACACACACATACACTTTTAATCAGCATTGCATAGTAAACATTTCCTGGCATACTTGACCCACCGGGTGACTCCATTTTTCTTTTTATTTCGGTGGGAACTAAGGGATCTATAGTGAATCTCGATTGCCCTCTTCCTCGATAGTTTTTAAGGTAAATGGACTTTACTCCCTTGCGTTTCCTTTCGTGTGAATCTCCTTTGTGTTAAGATACGATATACACGTTATCCTAATGCCCCTGACTTTTTCTTCCCTGCCCCATATTTCTTGAGAGTTTCTCTAACCTATTTGTCATCAGCTGTCTTCCTGCCCGCAACATTTTTACCTATTTTCCATCCGGTTTAGGATCTGACCCCTCATTCTCCCTCCCCTTTTGGAATCTCTCCACATTCTTTTTGTTCTTGAGGAACTTTCACAGAAGTGAAATGTTTAAGATCTTTTCTAAGGACTGATTTCCTCTTTCTCCAGACAGTCGTGTAGCCGGTAATAAACTTGCTAGACCAATTAGAGTTGATGCTGTAAAAACCGATACTCAAATACTTCGGTTCTCCTACCACTGCGTATGAAACGATATGACGTCATTCTGAGGCCCGCCATGGACTATCACGAACATCTAAATCTGATCCATGATATTTCTGAATTGAGCAAATATCATTTACGAGTTAAACACCATATGAGGACGGAGCCTTTATTTGTACGACGTTTCGCTTATTACACCTTTTTCAAGTACAAATTGAGATACATATGCTTGAGATTAAATATGTATCTCAACTGGTACTTGAAAAAGCTGTAATAAGCGAAACGTCGTACAAATAAAGGCTCCGTCCTCATATGGTGTTTAACTCGTCAATCTTGTCGGCAACTGCCACTTTCATGAAAAACATCATTTAGGAGACGAAGTTAAGGAGTACACAGAAGAGGACATAGGGAGATCGATACTGGGAGTATCGCTCAGAGAGACAGAAAGAGGCTAAGTTAAGGAAGAGGCTGGAGTGAAGGATATTGTGGAGGAGGTAAAGGAGAGGAACTGGAAATGAACGAGGAAGTATGTTACTGACTGGACGCCGCGAGATGGGAAACATTGAAGACGAAGGTGGAGACACGAGATAGAAAAGTTTGCAGGAGTGACGT
>NC_134797.1:25942447-25947447 GCF_046742065.1 Oratosquilla oratoria
TATTATTCAATTAACTATCTGATAAAAAAAAACAATTCAGGTAACACATTGTGTCCATTTGCCACTGCATTAAAAACACATATATATACAATTGTTATATAAAAGAAAATCTGGAACTAAGTATAAAAACACTCATTGATGTATTTAATAATAATTAATAGAATGAATATTCAAAGTTATCGCTTATCATATTTTAGAGAAATGTCGACTCCATTCTGTTTATCTTTAGAATTTATTTCGTTAAAAATCCCTTGATAACTAAATTTTATGATTAATTATCTGACTATAAGCATGGCAAGCAATGTTGATATAACCATATTATCTAACGTAAAACATGAAATACATCAGATAAGAAAATAACTGAAAACCCTTGTAAATTAAATTTTGGGCTAAAACTTTTCATTTCTATTGAAAAAAAGTTGGGGGGGGGATAGAAAAACAGACTGGAGAATAAAAAATAGAAAGATGAAATGAAATAAAACAGACAGAGTGGGTGGAAAAGAAATTGAAAGGAGTGGAGATGGAGGGAAGGAAGCGAGGGGCAGTTGAAGTACGATGAATAAATGAACAGAAGTGGAGGAAGAGCAATGTCAAAGGGGGGAGACAAAAATACACACACACACACGCGCACACACACACACACACACACACACACACACACACACACACACACACACACACACACACACACACACACACACACACACACACACACACATGTACAATAAAGATAAATAACTAGATGAAAAAATAAAAACAAGTAAATAAATAAAAAACAAAAATGACTGGGATATAGACGAAAACGTTCGGTCACGTACCTTTTCAGTTTCTCCATTTGTTTGTTTTTGATTATTATTTTATATTTATATTATATATATATATATTATATATATATAATTATATAACTTTAATACTTATATATATACAATTATATATATTATGTATATATATTTATATATGTATATATATATAATATATGTATATATAATATACATATATATATATATATGTATATATATATACATATATGTTATATATTTACATATATTTATATTACATATATAATATCTTATATATATTATATATATATATATACTATAATATATATTATATTACATATATATATAAATTTATTACATCATATATATAGATGTATATTTATTTATATATGTATATATATATACATATATGTATATATATATAAATATATATATATATATGTATATATATATACATTATATGTATTATATATATACATAATTGTTATATACATATATATTATATATATATTATATATATATATAGATATTTATATATATACATATATATTTTTTTTTATTTTCCCCCGGGAAATTTGTTTATTTTTTTCGGATGGCTTATCTATGAGACTCTTTGTATGGCTGAAAAATGGGCATTCTGCCATCGATGTGTGGGTGTTATAAGGGCTGATTGAACGTCTAGAATCCGGAAACCGTCAGGAAATTTTTACAAGACTTCGGCGCCAAGCACTGCGGCGCCGGCCTGACGCACCGGCGAACGGAGAACCGACCCATGACTCCTCCACGGGGTCCCAGCCTAAGCCTCTGCACGAGGTCCCCACCTCGGCCCTGACCCTTAGCAGCTCTCTGGGTCCCAACCCCTCCATGTTGTCTCGGCCGCGGTTCCTCCTTTACCGGGTACTGGCCACGGTCCCTCCCAGGTTTTGGCACCGGTGCCTCTCCGGGATCTCGGTCGCGGTTCCTCCTTTACCGGGTACTGGCCACGGTCCCTTCCAGGTTTTGGCACCGGTGCCTCTCCGGGATCTCGGCCGCGGTTCCTCCTTTACCGGGTACTGGCCACGGTCCGGTTCTGCACGGTTTGGCCTCTCCGGGATCTCGGTCGCGGTTCCTCCTTTACCGGGTACTGGCCACGGTCCCTTCCAGGTTTTGGCACCGGTGCCTCTCCGGGATCTCGGTCGCGGTTCCTCCTTTACAGGGTACTGGCCACGGTCGGTTCTGGCATGGTGCCTCTCCGGGGGATCTCGGTTCGCGGTTTCCTCCTTTAACAGGGTTTATTGGCCACGCGTCACTCCCAGAGTTACTGGCACCGGTGCCTCTCCGGGATCTCGGCCGCGGTTCCTCCTTTAAGGATGAAAACGCACGAGAGGCTGTTTAGCCGCTCAACCGCTGCGGCTGTTTAGCCGTTTTTATAGAACACCATACTATTTTTTTAACTGGGAATTTAGCGCGCATTAGCGGTTAAGTAACTAATGCGCGCCAAATTCCATTAAAAAGTAACGTGGTTTCTATTAAAAAACGGCTTAAACAGCCGCAGCGGTCTTGAGCGGCTAAACAGCCTCTCCATTTGCGTTCCGTAGCCTTACCGGGTATGGGTCAACGGTCCCTCCCAGGTTCTGCCACCGGTGCCTCTCCGGGATCTCGGCCCCGGCTCGTCCCCGAGAACCGGACCCGGATCCTTCACGGGGTCCCGGCCAAAGACTTTTCCCGAGATCCTGACCTCTGACCTGGTCCTAACTCGCCCCCGTCTTCGCCCTTAGCTGTCCAGTCGTGACCACACGAACTCCGTGAGTGTATACATTGATCCATCCCTGCCATGAGACCTGGGAGACAGTCCAGATTAGGTTCATTACACAGTATATTTTCATATATAGAGCATCCGTTTCCCCCATGGGGTACTGTTACAATCCTGGGTGCCACCAAGGATTACAAAGGAAGAGCATGCAGACAGGGGAACTTTTGGTCCATAACTAGATCGGATGGAAAAAAAATATATATTATAAATAATGATATATGATGAATACAATGAGGTAATAATATAAATAAATTTAAAAATATAACATAGCAGGAGACATTTGGTCTTTATCCTAACTAGAGATTTGGAGCTAAAGAGAGTTTCATGCTCTCTATCATATTATAGCTATACCGCTCGTTGATTAGTAATTTCAGTATTGCCAAAAACATTATCTTTGCACTCTGGGCATCACCTTGATTCCAAAATAATATAAATGTCCACGTAGGTGCATTAGGTTGGCAGGAGACATTTTGGTCTTTATCCAACTTGAGATTAGGAGCTAAAGTGAGTTTCATGCTCATCGTCATATATTAAGCTTTACCGCTTTGATTAGTATTTCAGTATTGCCAAAAACATTACTTTGCACTATGGGCATACCTTGAATTCCAACAAAATAATATAACATGTTCACGGAGGTGCATTGGTTGGAAAAGTAAAAAAAAAAAAAAAAAAAAAAAAAAAAACATAAGGGACATACAGGGTTTCATTGAATAGATATACACGCACACACACACACACACACACACACAACACAACACACACACACCCACACACACACACACACAACACACACATACAGAGATACACTTGGGTTTCACGACTGCATTATGATTTTACACGCACTCACACACACACCAACACACACACACACACAACACACACACACACACACACACACACACACACAACACACACACCACATAAGATATGTATGAAATCGATGTTACACTGTGTATATTTCTTAAATTACCACCTGTATAATTTATATTTACCAACATATTTATGTGAATTTATGCTGTACCAACATTTGTGATTCAATCCATGATTATGCAGAAATCTTGTCAATTCCTGATCGATGTCTCTTCTCCGATAGTCGAGATAGCTCGATAAGATATTATTTAATGGAGAACTATGGGGATCTTGTATTAGCATGCTCACACCCAACTGGACAAAAAAAGTTGGAAGTAAAAATTAGAAGTTGATACGGAAAATAGATAAGAACTATTCGAACCATGACCAAAGTTGAAGAATGTCAGAATGCTGTCGTTTTTAATTCAACATTGCCATATATATATCTGTGTGTGTGTGTGTGTGTGTGTGTGTGTGTGTGTGTGTGTGTGTGTGTGTGTGTGTGTGTGTGTGTGTGTGTGTGTGTGTGTGTGTGTGTGTGTGTGTGTGTGTGTGTTTGTGTGTGTGTGTGTGTGTGTGTGTGTGTGTGTGTGTGTGTGTGTGTGTGTGTGTGTGTGTGTGTGTGTGTGTGTGTGTGTGTGTGTGTGTGTGTGTGTTGTGCGTGTTTACACGTGTGCATTTTACGTGTATGCTGTGTTGCATGTGCTTGTGTGTGTGTGTGTGTGTGTGTGTGTGCGTGTGTGTGCGTGGGCGCTCTGTGCGTGCATGTCTTAATACGTACACATTTCGCATGATTGTGCTTAACGAGTAAACATAGATATGTTTATGTGTGCATAAATATTCATGCACGGGCATTAATATGCACACACACGCACCCGTTGGACATACGCATGCATGGCATGACGGGCAACATGAACGCGCAATTGAAAAAACCGGTTTCCCTGATGCCCTGAATAGTGGAATTAAAACACAATAAATTCCAAACGCGATAAGATCTGATACCCAGCGTATCCATTAGCGATCGTATATAATGAAGTCGAACACCCCTTGTTATCCGCGCGCCCGCTATTAGAGGCGATTAGGTGTACGCGG
Organism: Oratosquilla oratoria; assembly: GCF_046742065.1. NCBI lineage: Eukaryota > Metazoa > Arthropoda > Malacostraca > Stomatopoda > Squillidae > Oratosquilla > Oratosquilla oratoria. The sequence continues at coordinate 25,946,960 of NC_134797.1, forward strand.
ATTGGGGTGTTTAGCGTGAGGCGGCCGGTGGTGTTATGTCAGCAAACTAGCCTCGAACCAACAGACCAACAGACCAACAGGCCAATCCATCGAGAATACAGGCCTTTCCGTCAGGCAACCACTATGTAAAGTAAGGTAACCTTCCCACGAGAAAGAAAAAGTCGATTTGCCAGTGCTCATAACAAGGAGGGGCTTATCTCTTGGGAATGCTGTGACTCCAGAACGGTGTGTCTGTAGACGACGGATGGACGAAAACTGACGACTTCCCAGGCTCTAGGGTAGGGGTAGGGAACCTTTTTGTGCATGAAGGCCACCTTACAATTCATCGTCCCACATAGAGGCTGCACTGAACAATTTTTTTTTTCAATTATTTTACCCCTTTTATTATATTATAAGTTTCAGGTGTATAATGATTTCAGACTTAAAAAATATTCAAGGTCTTTTAAAAAAAATGATATGTATATCAAAGGCCGCAGAAGGCCGCACTT
>NC_134797.1:25952447-25954947 GCF_046742065.1 Oratosquilla oratoria
AAAATTGCAAATACACTCCTTATGTGATTTCAGCCTGTGATTTGTTTACATTAGCGGGTGTGGTTGAAACTACATCGAACCTAAAGCGCTAAACATATAAAACATGTGTCAACTAAATGTCAAAACAAATGTAAATGGAACAAAAATAATTTTATTGTGTTACCTAAAAGTTTAAGATTATTTGTTTAATGCACAATTCTTTGTGAAGTCAAGGTACCACTCGGCACGACGAAAGCAACTGGGGTTATGTAGATTCAAAGTTAGAATTCGATTATTTTTCATAAATTGCAGTAATCTTTTCTCTAAGATGCTCTGCATACTTTTACATTTTCTCTCGTCAACTCACTTTCAACTTCTCTATCCTGGATGAATTTATGCTCAGCAATCTTACTATATTCCTTAACTTATTTCTAAGAATTTTTTTATGCCCTCGCCCGTGTAAACACCAAACCAGCTTTGTGATTTAATAATTCTGCACGTTTGTTTCTTTGCTTCATAAACTTCTGTAACCTTAATTTGGTGTCTGTTATTTTTCACTTACGTTTTCTTTTGGTGTGCTGGTGTATATGAAGGAGACCTGAATATGTCATACCTTCTCTTCACTCTAATAATTTCACTTTCATAGTTCTTGACTTCTTACTTGTCGCTCTCGTGTCTACTGTATCGTTTCCAAAGCAATATTTATACTTTTTTTTTTGTTTGTTGCTGTGAATGGTATTTATTTTTCGAGTGGAATCTATGCCCTAGTGTGTGTTGACTGGTTTCTTTGCTGTGCGTTTCTAAAGACTTTCTATACTCTCCTCTCTTTGGTTTAGCTCTGCTTATTTTTTGTTTTTAGAAATTATCCAGTTTAATATAATTTCCCTTTTTCTATTCTGGACAATATTCTCTACATTTTTTTAATAATTCCTAATTCACAGTAGAGATAAAACTGATTACTAAAGTTCTATATAATTGTTAATTACCAGTGTTTTGTGCTAAACCTCCATCATTTCGGTTTCTTTTCTTCTGAGTTCTAGTAATTCTGGATTGAATCACCACTCATCCTTGTTGGTTCTTTCAGATAATAATAAAATATCTTTTGAGCTACTAAACCGAATATGGCTTTGCTTCATATTAAGATCAACATAGGGTGCAAGCAAGCCCTATTGCATCTTTCGTCGGCGGTCTACACGAGCGAGAGGCGTCAGGCTCCTTCCCATCATATGTTGAATAGTCGTGAACCTAGACTCCCAAGGCCTCTGCAACTTTAGGAGGAAACCCGTGCCAGCAACAGATGGGCGAGCACATTGCCCAACACACTGAGCAATGTAATGCCGCGGAAAAACGTTGCGGTCCTGGCCGGCATCCCCTCTCCATTTCCAGATACGGATGTATGTATGTATGTATGTATGTATGTATGTATGTATGTATGTATGTATGTATGTATGTATGTATGTATGTATACATGTATGTATGTATGAATGTATTTATGTATGTATGTATGTATGTATGTGTCTATACATGCATGCATATATGTATGTATATATGTGTGTATACATGCATGCATGTATGTATGTCTTTATATGTGTATGTATGTATTCATGAATGTATGTATGCATGTATGTATGTATGCATGTATGTATACATCCATGTATGTATGCATGTATGTATGCATATATGTATGTGTGCATGATGTATTTAAGTACATAAGTATGTATATATGTATGTATGTATGTATTGATATTTGTATAATATATATGTATGCATGTTTGGTTGTATGCATGCATGTATGTATGTATGTATGTATGTATGTATGTATGTATTTATATGTGTATGTATGTATTCATGCATGTATGTATGCATGTATGTATGTATGTATGTATGTATGCATGTATGTATGTATACATCCATGTCTGTATGCACGTATGTATGCATATACGTATGTGTGCATGATGTATTTAAGTACATAAGTATGTATATATGTATGTATGTATTGATATTTATATAACATATATGTATGTATGTTTGGTTGTATGCATGTATATGTGTATGTATGCATTCATGCATGTATGTATGCATGTATGTATGTATGTATGTATGCATGTATGTATATATGTATGTATGTATGCATGTATGTATGTATACATCCATGTATGTATGCACGTATGTATGCATATATGTATGTGTGCATGATGTATTTAAGTACATAAGTATGTATATATGTATGTATGTATTGATATTTATATAACATATATGTATGTATGTTTGGTTGTATGCATGTATGTATGCATGCATGTATGGTCGTATGTACGTATGTATGCACTCATGCATGTGTACATCTAAGTATGCCTGTATGTACTCATATTTTCATGTCTTTATTTGGTAACTGAGCTTCTAATCATCAACCCTATTATAACTACGATGTCTGGAATGTTTCCAGGAGGAAGAGACATGGTAACCTCTCGCATATCTCCACGAGATCGTGTTGCAACAATTGTGAATAGGTTTACATTCAACA
>NC_134797.1:25964947-25974947 GCF_046742065.1 Oratosquilla oratoria
AATTGTAAATAATTCAGATAATCTGAAAAAGAAGATAAAATATCATCAAAAATACTAACATAACAGTGTATGTTACTTTATTTTTCTCAATGTACTTCCTGGGGTCGTTGTATCTATCGAGGTCAGAGGCCTTTCCATTCCTCCCCCTGGCAATCGCCTGCAGCTCTCTATTAAAACAAGTTGGAACTAACAAGCGTAGTGTCCGCAAATCAGTAGCAACTATTGCTTAGGTATACTTGGGAAAGAGAAATTAGTCTTTTACGACTTGGCCACCATGCGAGACGCGGTAAAAAAAAAAAAAAAAAAAAAAAATTATGATAATAAAAAAGGAATTCCAATCGGCGGGACGTTTTGTCATTCGTATTTCTTCGCGTTGTTTATAGCATGATGAGCACTATACTCTTCTCCCCACAAAGAAGATAACTACCAACCTGGGCCACCTTTACGACACCCTCTCATTTCGCTGCCTTGTTCTTATAAGTCTGGATTCATTTCGACTTTGCACAGCACTCAGGACGCGATTGGAAGAGCCCGTATTCCAGGGCACCAGAAGGACTATTTTCCTCCACTCCTCAGTCACATCCATCATGGACAGCAAACAGGTGACACTTCGGAAGACAGAGACTTCGTTAGCAGCCTGGCCGAGCCTCCGGGGTCGAGTCTCAGTCCACTGGTTTCCCCGTCCGTTCAGGAATGAGGATAAAATATACAGCAAATCGCCTTGATTTTACTTGATGCTGACATCTTTGCCTACACGACGATCGATTCCCGCTACGCTGGTTTCAGCAAATTCTCTTCCGCTGGTTCCAGTTCACTGGAAAGCGGGTGAGATGAGAATGCGCGTGCTTTCCTTCTCACCGCAAAATCAACAATAAGACTCGAAGGGGCAGTAACAGGCTGTGCAAAGACGAAACAGCCGGAGGGGACATCTTGACAAATCATCGTTAAACCGCTTGCAGAACCACTGCGGAATTGATAATGAAGATGCAGCTTGTCTTTAATTCGCCTTCAATTTCAAACTGAATTAGACGAAAGCCAAACTTGGATTGATAAGAATTTCCCAAGCCAAAATCAATATGATATACAATTACTAGTTATTTTCTGGCCACAAGGTACTATAATCCATGATTCATGGGGGATGTAAGGGAGTGGGACACTAAAGTTGCCTAGCAAGAAACCAAACAGGCTATCATTCTGAATAACAAGACAGAGACACATTTTAGATGAAATTGATGGATAAACAATTTCTTAAACAACCCAACAAGTCAAAATTAGCCAAAATTGCTGAAATAAACTATCAATAGAATACACTCCAACGAATAAAGCTACTATAACTCTTAGAAACACCCAATCAGTTATACACCGACAAATACAAAAGGGACTGGTACAGAAAATGCACACACACACACACACACACACACACACACACACACACACACACACACACACACACACACACACACACATACACATACACACACACACATACACACCACACACATACACACACACACGCACGCACGCAAACACATGCACACACACTCACATACACACATACACACACACGGGCGCACGCACACACACACACACACACACACACACACACACACACACACACACACACACACACACACACACACACACACACACGCACACACACACACATTGTACCAATTTATAAGGGAGGAAACAAGGAAGACCCATCAAATTACAGACCGGTCTCCTTGAAAAGCACAGTAGCAAAAATTTGCGAAAAGGTCGTCAAAAATAGATGGGTTAAACATTTGGAAGAAAAAACTACACCGAATCTAAATCAATTTGGATTCAGACAAAGAAGATCATGTACAACAAGCTTGATCTGCTCCTACTCAAGATTAATAGACATAATACAAGAGAGAGATGGTTGGGTAGACTGTGCCTATCTGGACCTACAAAAGACATTTGATAAGGTACCACACAATAAACTAATAAAGAAGATAGAATCAATAGGTGATATCAGAGGAAAATTATTGGAATGGATGAAAGACTTCCTGACTGGGAGAAAATGAGAGTAGTAATTAGAGACAAATTCTCAAATTGGGAAGAAATGATAAGTGGTGTCCCACAGGGATCAGTACTGGCTCCGATCATGTTTGCTATATACATGAATGACATGGACGAAGGAGTAGAGTGTTATATGAATGTCTTTGCAGACGACGCAAAAATACTAAAGAAAGTAAAAACGGAGGAGGATTGCAACTCATTACAACAAGACTTGGACAAGATCTGGAAATGGACTCAAAAGTGGAAAGTGAAATTTAATATCAAGAAATGTAGTATAATGGAATTTGGAAAAAAAAAAGTAAAAACAGAATATCGAGAGATTATAAAATTGGTGAAGAAGAGGTCAAAAAAGTAAACTCGGAAAAAGACCTTGGAGTGATGATCAGCAAAGACATGACACCGGATAAGCATATTAATGAAATAGACGGAGAAACCTATAATCTATTGAGGTCAATAAAATTGGCATTTGCCTATTTGGACGAGGAAATTATAGAAAATAATTAACTACACTAATAAGACCAAAACTCGAGTACGCAGCAACACTATGGACACCCAGTACCAAAAAGAATATAAAGAAGTTAGAAAGAATACAAAGAGCAACAACAAAGCTGGCACCAACTCTTTCCAAAATGACATATGAACAAAGACTGTCCAAATTAGAATTACCAACTTTGGAACAAAGAAGGGAAAGAGGAGACTTACTATCTATAGAATTATGAAGGGAATGTAAATCTTAGATAAGAATGACTTATTGAAATGAGACTGAAAAAACAAGAGAACACACACACAAAAAAAGATAATTACAGAAGAGATCTAAAAAAATAGCTTCCCACACAAAGAAACAGTGTGCAAACACTTTTCAAGATTTTAAGAAAAAAACTTGATGCTGAGAGATACAAAGACGGGTCACCACGAGCATAGCTCCCTTCCCGTATAATACAACTAGGTAAATACACACACACTTGGACGCGTGAACGCACACACACACACACACACACACACACACACACACACACACACACACACACACACACACACACACACACACACACACACACACACACACACACACACACACACACACACACACACACTTGCACGCGTGAACGCACACACACATACACACGCAAGCACAAATGCGCGCACACACACATACACACACACGAATAACTGCCAGAAGTGCCTATCGTTTGTCCCAGGAACTTGTTATCATGTAACAAGGAATTATGATGCATTATAAGAAATTATTCTGATATAGCATGGGTCAGGTTTAAAAGTCCGCTATTGTGCATACCAAGAATAAATAGAGGATCACGGCAATCTAAAAGATAGAATGAAAATTTAATGTGGAAGGGGCAAAAGAAATGTAAGACAAATTATGGGTGGAAGGTGATACGCTCAAAATGAGTTCGAACTTTTGGAATATGAAAACTGCAATGAATGAATGTACTAGTACCGTAGAGACAGAAATGAAAAAGAATAAAATATAACAGGACTCCATGAGTGAAAAGAAACCAAACATACTAACTGAAAAGAAAAAGAAAATGTTGGACTAACAAAGAATGGGTTGCTTTTTGAAACAGTAGAGTACTGAATGATAAGATAAGTTTTTTGTTCACGCTCGAAAGGGACAGACAAGAGTTCATAAACAAAGATGAGTAATTATCAGGAACCAGAATATGAGTACACAGATTCAAAATGCCAGAACAAGTGACCATAAATTGTACGAAGATTCTCAATTTTTCAAGGAACACATAACACAAATGGAACAGATTACCAGGAAAGTTAAGTGTGCACCCAAACCATACAAGAATTCAGTAAGAGTAATATTAGCTGAAGTTATGATGCGGGATAATGCAAATATTAGCTCTGCCTGCCTAAATCGATTTAGGTGGTTTAGCAGGTACAAACCTGATCACAGTTTTTCACAAATACATGCATATGTATAATTATGTCAATCCTATGGAACGAGTTTGGATACCTGCCACAGGGAGGATACAGAAAAATATACACACAAACACAAACACACACACACACACACACACACACACACACACACACACACACACACACACACACACACACACACACACACACACACACACACACACACACACACACACACACACACACACACACACACACACACACGCACGCACGCACGCACACACGAGCGCGCGCGCACATATACACACATGCAAACATATTCACATTAAAATCTTCATTTGGTATCCGAGGAGAATAAACAGCGGCGGGAGGGGCCAGCGGTTAGAACTGGAGGCAATCCGAGGATAAAACCCCAAAAATGTCCGCTCAAGCATGAAGAGTCCAGGCCTGCACCGAAGGACGCAACTCCGATAACGAACGAAGTGGGTTCATAAATTATATTTTGCTTGACTATCTACTTGAGGAGCTAAGCCTTATGCATACTTAGCTTTATATGCGAGTCTTTCAAACAAACACGGTAGGTTTCTCTGAGCTTAATACGGGCATTCTGGTAGTAACCGCAGAGGGATTTCAAACGCTTATTTAATAGCAAAAAGTTATGGCAAAGCTTGTTGCCTTATCATACTTGTCTCATCTCCACTGACTCTCTCGCGCCAAGATATACATTAACTCTTTTTTTTTTCATTCTCTTCGGGCATGTTTCCTTTCCCTTAAATATCAATCAATTTATATGGTGCAAACAATGTAATAGGAGTGACCCAAAAGGTAAAAAATATTGACTGCTGAGGGGACAATCAACCGACGACTTATAAAATGAATGAAAGAAATGGTATAGCTGAGGGAGGATTTTTGATACCTGATAAAGTCGACTTGAAAGAATAATTACCTCTAAGAGGGTGCATCTTTTTTCGCGTGAAGAAAGACCAGAGAAGGGTAAGATTTTTTTTTTTTTTTTAAAGACAGTAAGATGATGACCTTGACAAAGCAGTTTCAGATAAGGCCAGGGCCCCGACATGGGCAAGTGCCGCCCGCCCCCACACACCACCACTACCACCACCTTCCACATCTGATGGTTACTAGCACGATTCACATGTAACATTCATCCACAAAACAACGTTTATACACACATCATTCATGCACACAACTCATGATAAATAAATCATGCATTAAAAGTACATTAGGGGGGAATTTGCTTTACCTTCTTTTCACCAAAAGTGCCCCCCCCCCCAAAAAAAAAAACGTGCCACCCCGGGGCTTGCACCCCCCCCCCCTTGCCCCTCCCCTTGTTGGGGCAGTGGATAGGGCATGACAAATCGATTTTTTTTTTTCTTAGAGAGAATATGGGCTTATTATTATTGGAAGGCAAGAATATGGCCAGATTAATAGATAACATTTTGGAATGACATGGTTCTACACACTTCAAACTCTTCTGACATACTGTACTTGGTTTCATCAAGGAATTATTGTTTCAGGATACAAAACATGGAGTAAAAAATGAGAGAAAAAAGGACAAATATTCTGACTGGTATTATTCTGGCTGCTGCATCCATCAAAAGTTGGGTTTTGACAGCACGAAATAACCCGTCACATGTGTTGGCAACGGTGAAGGTTGAAGGTTAGTCAAAAGGGGACGACAGACGAAGGCGGAGAGGGTAAAAATGTCCCCTGAAGCTTCAGACCTTTGGTCCGATGTCCAGTCCCCCCCTCCCCCTCAAAGTATGTTTGGCAGATAAAAGAATTCCTCAAAAACTGTTACACTGATTGGGTCTAAAAAAAATTATAACTGTAAAGAAGTAAAGGTGATGTAATTGTAGGACTCACACAGGAGAGAAAGTTTTCTCTATGGGTTTTCGTAGACTGGCTCATGATCCGGACAAAAACGGGTCCATCAATCTGCGAGGGCGTGAGAAGACAACGCTTAGCCATCTTAGATTAAAGATAATTATTCAAAATTACTTATATTATGAAAAATAAAATATGACTCCTCTACAGGGCAACCTTAAAGTGATTGAAAATTAAAAGTCACAAAAAAAAAAAAAAAAATTGTGGCATTAGATATGAAAGAAATTTTGGGTTATGACCCAAAAGAAAATGTAAAGTCGAGGGTGCTGAAAACACAACGGTGGATTAATCACAGAAAATCGTGACCGTAGCGCTCACAGTAGGATATTTAATCATACTAATTTTTTCAATTTACGCACTTTCTCTCACCAAGCCATGGAAAAAAAGAAACACAAGAAAACTGCACTTAGTAACTTTGGAGGGGTCGAGAGATGAGAATTTTTATTTTTTTCGTTCTGGTATCAACATTTACAGATAGTATTACTGCTAAGACTCAGCTTGGGAACACCAATATAGCAAAAGGGATGGAAATGAATGAGATAGTCGTCCGTATTGATTACGCAGATTTTAATCTCAAAGTCAGATTGAAAAGATTAAGAAAAATGGAGATACCAGACAAACTGGGAAATAAGTCACCATAAGTAGCCAGTAGATATCTTATGGATAAAAAACAGACAAGAGCAAGAAATTCTCACTCGCTTTTTTATCTTTTCTTCATGAGGTTAGAAGGTGTGATATCAAACTAAAAAAAAGAAAAGAAAGAAAGAAAAAATCTCCACAGGGAAGAGGAACCATAGACTCACGAAACCTGACTACATACTTAGATAAGTCAATAATAAAAAATTAGGGTAAAAAGGGATAGATTAAATTAAAAAAAGAACTAAAAAATCTAATCATATGCACACCGTAACGAGAGGAACGGGGATAACCCAAAATCACAAAGTAAACATTAAATACAAAGCGTTCTTGGAAATCTTTATCGAAAATATAAGGAAATTCATATCAGAAATAATTGGAGCCCTACTGAATATATATATATATGTATATATATATATATATATATATATATATATATATATATATATATATATATACACATATATATATATATATATGTATATATATGTATATACATATATATATACATGTATATGTATATATATATATATATATATATATATATATATATATATATGTTTATAACAAATTAGTATGATCAGAAAAGAAGATGAAACGTAGTGTATATTCAGAAATTAAAAGAACGTATTTCCATATCTCCGAATAAGTTTTCTCCAAAATCGAATACTGAGTATAAATTACGATTGAAGTTATCTTCACAGAGACAGTGATATTCCATGAACCTTAAAGAAACGACATTCTTCGAGATGATAACCAAAGAATCTTGGCTTTTTTCTCCTTCCCTTACTCAGGTTCTCAACCTGTTTTCCGACGTATGCCTCATACTTATACTTTGCTGTTCTTTAGACTCTTGGAGATCGCTTCAACAGTGATATATCAGGCTACTAATGGTTTGCGGCCCTACTGGTGGAACATCACCCCTACGCCTCTCCTAGCGGTCCGTGGATCTCCTGTTGAAACCGCTTAAAGGACACTTTACCTGTGGTATAAGCCAAGGTAATACAGTGACCTACTGTGTATCATAAAGGTTGAAGGAATGTTAAAGGCAGCAATATCGCAGTAACATCTACAATGGAATCAACGATAATGATGAAGCAGGAAAACCATGGTCAGATAAAGTCTATCTTAACTCCTACTGAACGGATGTTACGGAGACAAATGAAATAGACTGGCGACAGCGAGAGTACGGAACGGGTCAAACATTTCAACGCAGTGCCGCATTGTCCAGATTCCTTTTTGGCAAACAACAAACGGTTTAATTCAGGTAAGGGATCGGAATAAACAGGGTCTCGATCGATCAAGATCCCGTTCAGGGTAGAGACCGCCATCTATCTGATTAAAATCGCCTGGTATGCGAGTCGTTGTCAGAGGACCCGATCCCAACTTGACCTAGAAATTCAACAAATCTCTCTCGGAGCGTCCGTCTCATATAAATGGATGAAAGCTGATCTGATTGCCGTAAATGATAAAAGTGATCGAATTAAAGCTAATGATACGTCTGATATCAGATATGGAGTCCATAATTTAGAGATGAGTCTGCAGATTCCGCATCTGAAAGACTGTTACAGAATATATATATCATCTCATCAGAAGCGATAGATACTTCTTTAGCTCAGTGGAATTCTTTCTTATGTCTGTAAAAAGGCAATAAACAGCAGTCCAGTGGATTTTTTTTAATCACATTTTCCTCTTGATACTTATGAAAGGTGCATTTGAGGTTAAATAAACAGATTCTAGTATACGAATAAGATCAATCTTAGTGATTTGTCCTGCTAGAAAAGAGACATCAGAAGATCAACACAACGACTGAGCTCATAAGTAAAGATCAGCTTAATCATCATTGAGCATGAAGACGTACCTAGTTCTGAATGCGAAAACATAAAAAAAAAATAATAAAACAAAAATAAAATACTACAGACACGAAGTTTAGCAAAACTTTGTAACGGATGTCATCTAAAAAATAAATAGATAAAACCCTTCATGTGCGGTTTTGAACCCAATCAATGTTGTTATTCAAATGCAATGAAAACTTATACCATTCTGTAAAAGGGGAGAGGGAAGCTCCATGTGCAATATGCAATGCAATTCAATTTTTGTCATCCGGTGGAGGAATGGAAACGGAGAGATATTAACATCTCTTGGAATTTTTCTGGAAAGGCCAAGTGATACAATGCGTCGTAAAATGGCTCCGTTCTTTACAGTCTGTAAGGCTGCATTTGTCTGTCTGTCTCTCTGTCTGTTTTTCTGTCTGTTTGTCTATCTGGGTATGTGTGAGTGTGTGTGTATGTATGTGTGTGTGTGTGTGTGTGTGTGTGTGTGTGTGTGTGTGTGTGTGTGTGTGTGTGTGTATTTATGTATTTAAGTATGCGTGTGTATATGTGTGTGTGTGTGTATTTGTGTATGCGTGTTTGTGTATGTATGTGTGTGTGTGTATGTGTGTGCGTGTGCGCGTGTGTGTGTATGGGCACGTGCGTCCGTGTGTGTGTGTGTGTGTGTGTGTGTGTGTGTGTGTGTGTGTGTGTGTGTGTGTGTGTGTGTGTGTGTGTGTGTGTGTGTGTGTGTGTGTGTGCGTGCGTGCGCGTGTGCGTATATGTGTGTGCAAATACCACACGATTTAGCTGTTCCTACCTCCCTTGTAAAACCTACAGCCAGACAGCTTTTGTGCATTCTTACTTCATCACCTTACAGTAGGTGTAGAAAAATAATTGGCTCAAATACTATCAATTCACTTCACAGAACAGAAATCGACACTGGCTACAACTCTTCAACCGAGTAGGTGCCACGGAGATGAATAAGACAGCCTGCCGGGAGCTGTGGTTAAAGGTAAAATGTCATCCGTTTATGAAAGTATGACAAGGCTCATGTGGCAATATGAACATGTCTCCTAGTTCATAACATTACCAGAGGCCAGGCACGTGTCCAGGATTCTGCTCTGCCCGGGGCCGACTGGGCCGGTGATCACGACCAAATTTCCTCACCTACACAAACAAAGAGGAACATGTAGTGTTTTCCCCACAGGAAAGAAAGACAGAGCGTTATTGTGGGAAATCCCCTCGCGCTATTGACAAACCCATTGGACATAACAATGTTTTTCTCAGGCCCACGTTATGACCGTGATGTGGCTCTTCAACTGGATCCTGGTTCACATACAAACGTACAAACACGTAAGAGATACAGAGGACTCATCAGAACCAGACAATCTCCCTCCCAACGATTAGACTTTACAAGTGTCGGATACAAACGATGGAGAAATGTAACTTATCAGCAGTCACATTACACTAATCCCTGGCCGATAAATTTTCAAATGTAGCTGATTTTTACATTACGAGGGATTAGTTTTTGAACCATGATGGCGTTTTAAGCCTGGACTTCTTGAGAGAAGATAGAATAGACTTAATGCTATAGAATGGCGAAGTCCTTAGAAAGAGCTTAGGGTTTAGAGTCTTACAAGGAATACTAAGTAACAACATGATAAGTAATCAGAATTCTAAACCCTCTCATTCAGATATTGCAGGCTCAACATCCCCAA
>NC_134797.1:25979947-25987447 GCF_046742065.1 Oratosquilla oratoria
CCTACCACAAACTCCCGTAAAGACATACTTAAACTAATAAAAATAAACACGCCTGTCTTACTTCCATCTCGTTTAGGAAGTCACCACATGATATATATTATATTTTGTCTCTTTATGCAAGAGTTGATCTCTGTGTATAATATCTTAATATTTTTGTTTAGTTTAGTAGATATCCCATTCTCTCCAAACATGGCCCGGAATTATGCTTTTGTAAATTTTTCTTATGTCAGTGAGCAAAAGGAGACTGATTGAAGTCAGAAATTTCCTTACACTACCAGACAAAGAGTAGAGCTAAGGGGTCATGGCTGCTCTTCATGTTTCAGGACGACACAAAACAATTCCATTGTTTTCCTTCACTAGGGGCCGGGTCTACCAAAGGATCCATTCCCGCTTGACGTCATTAACAGGAAGTACATTACATCGGAAATATCCTGTTGAATCCAGCAAACTACTTGTCCCAGCAATGATGTCATGAGAACGGTTTGAGGTAAACTAATTGAAAACAGGAATAACTTCCGCTCGGATCTAAAATCCGATAATATTCTGTGACATGATCGAAGAAATTGATGAGAAAAATGTTGGTGCCAGGTACAGAATTCCTCACCCGGCAGTAGTGATTTGAGTGTAGGTTAGTAATAAATTGTTTCACAAAATAAAAATCATCAAGCACCAAATGTAATCAATAGTAGTAATCATCTATCTTCAACTAATGTCAAGGCCCTCTAAAAAAAAAAAAAAAAAAAAAATGTCCTTAAATTTCACCATTGAAAACTACCAAAGAACAGATTACATTTTTTTCCGTTTCTGTATGAATTTGTAACTTGAAAAAAAAAATGAAGATGTTTGTAGATCAAAAACTCTCTTCACGTTTTTTTTTTCTTTCACCTTGACCTCGATCCAATCTCTTTCAAAGCTTAACAGAGTAGTATAGGAATAATTTCTCCACCTTTCTTGAAAACTTCATGCTTACTGATGAAGCCGTTTTCCCGTAATGTTATCAATAATCAAACAAACAATGAATGAACAAACAAACGAACAAATGGTGCCAGACACAACACACCTCACCCGGCAGCAATTATTTCATTACAATTTCACAATGAAATGTTTTACCACAATATAAGCGAGAGCAAAAATTTCTCCACAACCGTTTTCGAGCTTGTTCCCCTTAGTGATCTGTGAACTTGAAACTGGCCAATCAGAAATATTCAAGACCAGACTACAATTTTCTCACTAATGTGCTGAATATGACATAATTACCAATGGCAGGAGGTATGAAATTTTCTTAGTTTGAAATAAATTGGGGAATTTGTAGGACGCTTCAGCCCCAAATATATTGTTCACAATTTCTTCTTATTATCATCTTGAATACTTGACCAAATCACTATTAAAATACAGAAGTTTCACTTAGGAACCACTGTCCTCATTTTCTGACTGTTTCGTGTCAACTGCTCCAGTGGTTTTTCCACAATGTTACTTCACAAAGAAACAAAGAAACAACGAAACAAAGACTCTTGACCAGAAAGAATATCTTCATTGTTTTTACTCGGGCAAGAGGCCAAAAACAGTATTTTCCTCGGGGCAAGGTACCTAAAAAAAAAAAAAAAAAAAAAAAAAAAAAAAATCCCGAACAGGTAGATTTATTCCAGGAAATTAACTGCTGCCTAAGCAAAAATAACATCAACCTATAGCGCAACAATTCGAAGGCACTCCTGCTTGGCAAGGCTGGCTGAGTATTTAGAAAAAGAGGTACAACCCATCCTCCGCCACGGTCACCGCCCCAACATTCAGCCAGTGCCTCCCACCCAACTCAAGGCGGATATTGGGCCAGACTTCGTAAAATAAAAACGAGTGTCCAGCTAAGACGAGTCCATTGTCCATTCGACTGTACACACATTATATATATATATATATATATATATATATATATATATATATATATATATATATATATATATATATATATATATATACACAATCTCTCCAGCGGCATCACTAGCAATCAACGATTGGCGGAGACGGAAAATGAGGAGCTAACAACGCAAATAATATATATATATACATATATATATATATATATATATATATATATATATATATATAAACTGTGTATCTATCCTCTAGATGTACTTTGAAAAAGACCAGTGTCGAAACGTCAGTAATAAAACTCAAAGCTCTTCTCAGGTTTCTGTTTCCTCTCTGTCCTCAAATATATATATATATATATATATATATATATATATATATATATATATATATATATATATATATATAGATATATAGAGAAATATATATATATATATATATATATATACATGTATGCTGGTACATTGTGACAAGTTGATGAAGGTGGAAAAAGAAGTCACGGGGCTAATTCCGAGTTCCTGAGTTTCTTCCTGACCGGTTTCATTCTATGCTTCTTCCTCTGAAGAAGCATAGAGCGAAACCGGTCAGGAATAAATTCAGAAACTCGGAACTAGACCCGTAACGTCTTTTTCCACCTTCATTAACATATACATGTATATATATATATATATATATATATATATATATGTGTGTATATATATACAGTATATATATATATATACATATATATATATATATGTATATTATATACATATATATGTATATATATATATGTGTATATAAAATAAATATATACATGTATACATATATATATATATATATATATATATATATATATATACAAACACACACACACACAC
Organism: Oratosquilla oratoria; assembly: GCF_046742065.1. Lineage (NCBI taxonomy): Eukaryota > Metazoa > Arthropoda > Malacostraca > Stomatopoda > Squillidae > Oratosquilla > Oratosquilla oratoria. Next base: position 25,982,671 of record NC_134797.1, read on the forward strand.
ACACACACACACACACACAAATATATATATATATATATATATATACATATATATATATAATATATATATATATATATATATATATATATAATATATATAATATATGATCACGAAGGATCCACTGTCGGAATAAAAGGAAACTTAGAAGGAAGTATAACACTATATTTCGGCTAATAGCTATAGCCCTCTTCAGGAAAGTACAGGTTACATGAAATGATAGAGAAATAAATACAATTGAGATGTGAGTAAAAGGGGAAGAAGCATAGCTAAAAACATGACAATCCGTCGCGCAGGGTGGAGTCAGAAAGGAGGAGATATGTGTTAGAGTTGTGAGGTCAGATGGAAAACGGGTTCAGGAGTGACGGGGGAGCGGGGTCAGGAGGGTGAAGATTTTTAACCAAATGGCTCACAGCTAGCCGTGAGATTATGTCCGGGGAACATTGGGCTTTGGAGATGTTCAAGTTCGAACATTCTTCTATTAGGGTGGATGAAACAATTTTTCTCCTGAAACTGCAGGTGGAACACAGCGGAATTTTCCTGGACATATCTAATGGATCTTTTGTGCTCCGTTAACCTGGTGTTGAGATTCCTGTCGGTTTGGTCAAGGTACACCAAATCACAATATTTACAGGGTAGGCTATAGACTCCTGGATCCTCAGTTCCCCTTAACCTTTGGTGGACGTTAACAATTTGTTTGTGTACAGTGTTAGGGTAATGGTAAGCAACTGTGAGACGGTTGTTAGGAATTAAATTAAAAGAAGGATTGATGGAGTTACAAAAGGGGATTTTTAAAACATCTTTGAAAGAGGGGTGTGTCGTAGTAACTGAAGTTTTATGGTAGCCGCTTGATCCAGGAACTAGGACGGGTAAGCCAACTTTAAAAGTTGCCTTTTGATGAGGTCAGTCTCCTGGTCCAAGAATCTAAGACTACAAATTCTAAAAGCTCTCAGAAAAAGGCCGGAGGCAACACTCTTCTTGACTTTGTTGGGATGATTACTGAAAAAGTATTGGGGCAAGGCCAAATTTTTGTTTAAGTCCACCTGCAGCTTCAGGAGAAAAATTGTTGAATCCGCCCTAATAGACGAATATCCGGACTTGAACATCTCCAAAGCCCAATGGTCCCGGGCATAATTTCACGGCTAGATGTGAGCCGTTTGGTAAAAAATCTTCACCCTCCTGACTCCGCTCCTCCACCACTCCTGAACCCGTTTCCCTTCTGACCTCACACCTCTAACACAAATCCCCCCTTCTGACTCCATCCTGTGCGACGGATTGTCATGTTTTTAGCTATGCTTGTTCTCCTTTTACTCACGTCTCAATTGTATTTATTGCTCTATCATTTCATGTAACCTGTACTTTCCTGAAGAGGGCTATAGCTAATTAGTCGAAATATAAAAGTTATACTTTCTACTGTTGTGTCCCCTTAACACGATTGGCATTTCTGTGAAAAAATTACTATGATTAAACAAACCATTGTATGTGTTTATGAATATTATTTATAATTGTGAAACTAATGTTGCCACAAACTAGGATAGCCTTTGTAAGGAGAAAGCATGTAAATGTAAAATGATTGTATAACTTTACCAAATGTTTAAATATTGATTATTTTTATTTTACTTTTTCGCGGGCGGTAATATACTTGAGTTCAAAGATAATGAAAGGTTGGTTCAATTCTTCTCTTACGGCCGAATATATTTTATTTCCAAAGGGCGTCTCCCTCCTCATTTTTTTTTCTTACTTTCTTAACATTTTATTTGTATTACCTTTTCCATTGAGTTATATTGACACGCGTAACTTTTCTCAACAAATTCTATCAAAATTAAAATGATTATCATTTGCCCGCAGCAACGCGAGGGTAATTTGACTAATATATATATTATATATATATACAGATAAATATATATATATATATATATATAATATATATATATATATATATATACAAACACACACACACACACATATACACACACACACACACACACACATATATATATACATATATATATATATATATATATATATATATATATATATATATGTTGTGTCATATATATATATATATATTAACATATATGAATATAGATAAATGTATATATATATATAAATGTATATATATATATATATATATATATATATATATATATATATATATACATTGTGAAGCATGATAACCTTTTCCTGAAATTTCCGTTTCCTAGCGTCTGATTTATATCCAGTCTTAGTTAATTCCTCATTATTTGGGCGTAGGTGTGCAACGGAGAATTCAGAAAATGCTGTGACGATATAATGAAGCGGACTGGCCAATGCCTGTCTTTGCCCTTCCAATCCCCCTCATTAAGATTTCCTCTTGTTGCTTTCAAGCTTTCACGCCCGATGCAACTGGACGCCACGCTTAGTGAACAAAACCGAAGTGAGACCACAAACAAGAGAGGCGAGTACCCCGGTGATCTCAACTCCCCCCCGGCGGCTGGTTACCACAAACAGAAACTGGAGCGCCGGTATAATTAATGAATGAATATATTAAGATCATGATTGATATCCTGCTGAGGCACTGGCAGGCCCAGGAAGACCGGGTTAGGAAGGCTTATCCCCTTCAGCGCAATAATGGACCTTACATATTTTCCCAGCTAATAGCAGCCTATTTCTTATTCAGCTGAGAAATGAATTCGGGGTAAAACGTGGATGGATGACTAGGTACGTGTTTATTGATTTGATCGAGACCCTGTTTTTTCCTGCTAGACTGATTGAAATCGGTCGGCATTTGCCAAAACAAAACTCTGAAATGAAGGTGAGGAACGGCGCTACGGGGATTGGTGTCGAGGGAGGCGGGGAGTTCACAACAGCAGTATACCTATGAAAGAATTCTAAAGGGATCATGGGGAATTTGATCGCTTTTATATTCCTTCTTTACCGATATTGGGAGAAATTAAATCCGAAGTAAAATTCATACTACACAATCCTAAAAACAACAAATGTTTAAAAGCTGGAATCGGTCTACCGTGTACATCTGTGTCCCTGGGTGTAACTGATGATTTTGCAAACACAATTTTCTTCGGTGTCGGTGTCTACAGGTGAAAGTGTGATTGACAAAGGGCAAATGAATGAATCTGAAAGGTTTGGGAAACACTTCAGTTGAAGGAGAAGGAGATGAAGGTCTTCCTGGAGCCACAACACTGCGGTTCCCTGAGCGAGACTTTGTGTCGTCTCGAAATTCCATTCGCGAGGTACAACCAATCAAGGTACAGCCGGATGCCAAACTTCCCCGACAGTCCTCTTACGTTCTCATCTAGCGACGGACGGCGCCGCAAGAGATGAATTATTTGTTTTAATATTTCACTATCAAAACAGTTAACAGACACATTTGTAACGTATAATCATAAAGAGAATAACGCGTCATCTGTTAGCACTTTCGGGAAACAAACACAGAATTGTTTTCAGACTTTGGAATTTGATTATAATGACCTCGATCTACATCCACAGCACCAGTCCTACAGAGGGCATCTGGCCGGCTAGATCAAGCAAAAGAGAATAAAAAATACAGGAAGCAATTCGATTCTAGTAGGGCGGCAATCCTATAAGGATTGACAGAACAAAAACACTGGTAGGTAGACAAAATTTTCCGTTTAGGAAAAAAAAAAAAGAGAGAAAACTGGTAAAACGTGTGCAAGTTGGCTCCAGAAAACTGGATGATATCCAGAAATAAAATAAGACTTCACAAGTAAATAATAACCAAAGATATCAAGAGGAACAGAAATTGCAGCTTGCAGTTGGTGGACAACGGATGCAAACTCTCAAAGTTTAGTATTATTTATCTTATATTTTTATCTATACATGCAGTCCCCTCACTCTCTTAGGATTTCTCTGAGCTGAATAAAATCGTCTGGCGTTAATCAGAATCAAATTTCCTAAAGGGGACGACCTCTTCACTTTGGACAATACAGATTTAGTCAAGTTGGCTTAATCGTGGCTGCTTTCCTTTGCGTTCGTTAAGAAAACAGAATTCCCTCTTACGTCGTGAAATACTATATAGTAAGTGACAATCAACATTTGTTGATTACAAATTTCCCACGTGTTTAAAAACACAATAACAGTTAAATTTGTGAATGTGTGTGTATGGGAAGGGTGACATTTTGTCATCTAAATAAGTTGGTGAAGAGCTTACATTAGGAGGCCCGTAGCTGCGGGCGAAGCCGTCAACTATGCCCTACGCGCTTGAGCTGCTGGGGCAGGTAACAGTCACTGCTGGGAATCGGATAGAAGTACGATATTCGAACCCACAACTAAGCAAATGCGAGACCAGCACGTTTACGATTTCTTTGCCATTTCTTGACTTTGTCTATGGCTCAGTCTTCGAGTTTAGGGTAAATGCATCAGCTTCATCTGCATCTCTTACCCTAATATAAAATCACAAAACCCCATTACCTGCAATGACAAATATATACTTACCATGTTCCAGCAGACATCATGCGTTCTGATTTAGTTTAGGACGTCAGGACCTCCACTAAAATGGCTAGAGCGAATATGACGGTTTCACTTGAAAGTCATACATTATATAGTAAAACTAATTTTCTTGTTACTCTTCGCCTCTAGCAGAATAAAACGTGTGATGTCAGCATGAATATATTTTGTTGGGCGTGTCACAGTAATCAGGGGTTTAATCGAAATGGTATTAACTCCCTCTCCTAAACTTAATAAAATCGAATGGCGTTACGTGGAATACGTGGAAAGGATTACCGCACTGGATAATTAGCTGAAACTAAAGGATACAAGGCCA
>NC_134797.1:25992447-25994947 GCF_046742065.1 Oratosquilla oratoria
AAAGGGAAGATAAATGAAAAATAAGGAAGGGGAGGGAAGGTAAATGAAAGGAAGTGAAGGGAATGAAAGGGAAGGGAAGGGAAATTAAGGGAAGGGAAGGAAAAGGGAGGGAAGGGAAGGGGAGGGTAGGGAGGGGAAGGGAAGGGAGAGGAGAGGAAGGGAGAGGAGAGGAAGGGAGAGGAAAGGAAGGGAAGGAAAGGAAATGTAGGGTAAGGAGAGAGAAGAGATTGTACGGGAAGGAGAGGGAAGTGAAATGAAGGGCAAGGAATGTAAAGATAGAGAAGGGGAGGTAACTTAGGAAAAAGGGAAGGAAAAGAATGGAAAGGGAAGGGAAGGGAAGGAAAAAGAAGGGAAGGGAGCGGAGGAGAAGGGAGTATAGATTAAATGAAAAGAAAGAACATGCAGGGAAGGTAAGGGAAGGGAAGGGAACAAAGACGAGGAAAAAGGAAAGTGATGAATTAGAAGGAAAATAAAGTGATGAGAAGGGAAGAAAGGGAGAAAAAAGGAAAAGAGGAAACTAAGAAGGGAAGGGAAAAGAGGGAAGAGGAGGGAAAAGAAATGGGGAGAAAGGAAGGAAAGGAAAAGGAAGGGGAGGGTGGGTAATAAAAAGGAAAGGAAAGGGAAAGGAAGGAAGATAAATAGAGAGGGGAAGACGAAGGGAGGAAAGAAAATAGAAGGAAAGGGAAGGCAATGGCAGAGAAGGAAAGGGAAAATAATGAAAGGAAAGTGAAGGGAAAGAAAAGGAAGGAAAGTAAAGAAAAAATGAGGAAAGGGAAGTAAAGGGAAGGAAAAAAAGGAGAATAGGGAAGGAGAGGGAAGGGAAAGGAAGGAAAGGGTGGGTGGGTGGGTAGAAAGAAAAGGGAAGGAAAGGTAAGGACAGGTGAGTGTAGGTAAAAAGATAAGGGAAGGGAAAAGAAGAGAGCGAAACGTAGAAGGATAGAGGAAGGGGGAAAGAAAATGGAATAGAAGGGAAGGGAAGGGAAGGGAAGGAAAATGAAGGGAAGAGAAGGGAAGGGAAGGGAAGCGGAGGGAAGGGAAGGGAAGGAAAGGAAAGGGAGGGGAAGGGAAAGGAAGGGAAGGGAAATGAAGGAGAGGAAAGGTGAGGGAAGGGAAGGGAAGAGAAGGGAAGGGAAAGGCAGGTAAGCGAAGGGAAAGAAAATGAAGGGAAGAGAAATGAAGGGAAGGGAAGGGAAGGGAAGGGAAGGGAAATGAACGGTGGAGAAAGGAAGAGGAAGAGAGGAAAGAAAAAAGAAAGGATGGGAAGGGAAGGAAGGAGAAGTAAAGGTTAAATAGAAGGTATAGAAAGGAAAGGAAGTGACATAGAGGAGGCACGAGGAATGGAATAGGAGGAGAAGAGGAGAGGGAAGATGAAGGGGAGAGAACGAAAAGGAAAGTAGGGTAAGTAAAGAAGTGGAAGAAAAGAAAAATTATTTGTAGAGAAGGAAAGAGGAGGAGGAAAAGGAGGAGGAGGAGGAGGAGGAGGAGGAGGAGGAGGAGGAGGAAGAGGAGGAGGAGGAAGAGGAGGAAGAGGAGGAGGAGGAGGAGGAGGAGGAGGAGGAGGAGGAGGAGGAGGAGGAGGAGGAGGAGGACTAGGAGGAGGAGGAGGAGGGACATTAATCCAATTCAATTTTTCATCCTCCCTCGCATGGGGAAGTCCATTTGTCATGAGAGAATAAGTATCTCGTGCAAATAGAGGGTCTACCGCCTTTTGAACGTGTTTTAGAGCCTTCTGGCTGTTTTGGGTCCGCATGTTCGATGTGGTGTACAGCGCTGATGGAACTTTCAGTATTTCTTTTTAAACAAACTAGTCCGCGATGAGAGACTGTTCTGAGGACTCGTGGTCCTTATGTATACACCATTCAGTGGTATTATATTTATATATGTTTATATTCTTGGGCCTATTTGCATGATACATAATGTAGCGGGTTTAGGTCTTGGGTATTCTGAGAGATTTGGGAGGTTGGTACGCCTGACAAGCGAGCTGTGTCCACGTCTTACTGCGACTGCCAAGGTGTCACACTGTCTTGTCCTCATTTTGTGAAGGACGAGTCTTGATTCCTCACTGCCAGCCTCTGGCGACGTAGGAACGAGCCTCAAGTTTCGGGTTTCCCGAGATTTTTCGTCATGGAGAGAATTCTCACTGATCACAGCTGCTGAAACAGGGAAAGCCCAAGACCGTGAGTGTGTGTGTTTCTATGATACTGGTCTTTAACCCATGCTGTACCTCAAAAACGAATGTTTTGTCAAATCTGAGAACGCTCGCTTGTGATGGCACCATTTTTGTAATACATGTCATTGAAATTTCTTTGAATTTTTCTACATATCATTGTGACTAATCCTAGATGACTTTATTGTGCTTGAATAATGTCTCCCTATGGTTAAATCTACCATGATGACGTCTTGAATATATTTTATTCTGGTAGACGCTAAACTATTATGTTTGGCTAAAGGAATGTTACTGAAGCCAAAAGATTAAGGTAATGTCTTTCAGAACGCTTCT
>NC_134797.1:26009947-26012447 GCF_046742065.1 Oratosquilla oratoria
TCCAGGACTTGACACACAGCTTGAGTGTTCCATCCACAAGCCTATGATCGGTCACAGAGAGCTCAGCGTTCCAGTAAACCTGCAGTGCTGTAATCTAGAAATTATTAACAAAGATGTGATGGATCTCTTTTGCCACACCTCTGGCATTGCTATACCAAGTCCATCGGTGTAGCTTTTGCCTCTAAAACCATAAACCAGTTGTCCTCAATCTGCAACTATCCTTGGTTCCATCGTCTCAAGGACCGGTAACCGCATTGTGGTTGCAAAAAAAAAAAAAAAAAAAAAAGCGTGTCCCGTATTAGGTACTCGTTGACTGTAGAGCCAAGCTTGGCATAGATCACCCCTTCCCTTCACGTTCGTACACTTTGGTAGAACTGCACACTGCAATAAGAGAGGTGGAGAACAAAATGTGCTTCAATAATACGACCATCACACGCTCATCAAAAAGGAGTAACCCTTATGACGATAAGCTTTAGCTGTTTAAATACGTCTATAGCTAAACTTCACATCAAGGAGAGCCAATATATCTGTCCTAAGCCTCTTGAGCTCCGCCAATAAAACGGGATAGTCGACTGTCTTTGAAGAGGGAAAGATTGTTCCAGGTACCCAAACGATAAAAAAAAAAAAAAAAAAAAAAAAAAAAAAACGAAAAAAAAAAAAAAAAAAAAAAAAAAAAAAAAATATATATATATATATATATATATATATATATATATATATATATATATATATATATATATATATATATATATATATATATATATATATATATGAAGGTTCATCCCAAGACAGGTTCGACGTACTTGTGCTTCGTTTGCACCTCCCTGGCCGACTGTGTTGTGTCCAGGGAGGTGCACGGAGCCAGGTTGCAAGCTCATCTCCAGAAATTCGTCCTCCCACGCCCTCACCCACCACGCAGTCCAACGAAGATAAACTGAATGTTGATTTTATAACCAAACAATTCCAGGTTCTTAAAGAAAGTATACTCAGTCACCACCTTGGCACTGCGGAAGACAGTCTGAGACCGTGCAGCGTCGCCCAGTCGGTAGTTGCTTGGCTCAGGGTGTGCCTGACTTAAAGATTCAAGTCAAGGAGCTAAGCTGATTCGTCTCTACAAACTAAGGGGAGCCATTCATCCTGACCTGAATCAGCAACCAAAGAGGAGTGTTATTATCCCGAGGGACGATTTTGCGCAACCGCATCGCTTAACCTCTAAGACTCCCGTCTCTCGACCGTGCAAAGAGACTACGAATGGCAAACATGGGGGTTAGAAAAACCATAACGAGGATGAATGGATATTGACTCGTTAGAAGTTTGTCTGGCCTTTCAGTGGTCTTACTTTTGATTCATTTAAGTGTCCAACACACTCCTCATTGGTGAGAAAACTATGGGAGAACCAGATTAGTCATCGAAAACCATCAACCACAAAATAATAGTGGAGAAAAGTGAGAAGAAACTAAACATATTACATGTATATGTAAGAAAGAAAATGAAAATATGAAACAAAATACAAAAAATCTAAAGTAGAGATGCTTGACAAATATATGAAATAGAGAAAAACAAATATATGGTTTTAAATGAAAGGTCCTAAATAAAGAAAGAAATCTGGAAACTGGGAGCGAAAGTTACTAAGATTCTGAGGGGTCGAAAAAAAATGGATTCAAAGATGTGTTATCAGTTCAGCTGAGTTATCTTCTGAAGGAACGTGGTGGTATATTCAAAAAATTATCGATAAAGAAGGAAATTAGTTTATATAACCGCTTTTTTAGAGGAAAACAAAGAGAGTCCACTAAATTACAGACCGGTGTCAACCAATGTACAACTAGGAAAATATTGAAAAATACAATGAGGACCATTTAGAAAAAAGGTACGATACTGGATGAGCAATCTGGTTACAAACATTCTAAATTTTTATTATAGAAATTATATGAAAACTATGAAATAGGTGTTAGGGAAGGTAAAATATTGCAATGGATGGAAGACTTCTTTGAGGGAATGCGTATGAAAGTATATAGATTAAAATAAAGTGAGCGAAAAGATGTGAGAAGCTGCGTCTCATAGAAATCAGTGCTGGTACCCGTCATGTGCCTAATCTACAGGAATGAGTAGAGGAGGTCAAGCAACTATGTAAACTCGTTTGCTTATAATGCCAATACACTAATCAATATTCATATTGTTTTTTTTCTTCTTCTTCTTTATGGAACAGCATTTCCCCCATATCTTTTCCGTTGAAAACTTACTTGATGAGAACTCCACAGTTCAGGAAGATGTGAGTGTAGATTGTGTGGATCCCCCTTTCCACATACGGCTTAATGTTTTGATAGACCGAGCAGCTCTCTCCCGTATCCTTCCTATCTTTCAAGATGGCATCATTATCGTCATTTTCCCCGGTCCGCCCTCGTTCCTGTTTTCCAGTTCCATCCTCCCGTCGCTTTCCTGAAACAGAATAGTTCCAGGACTATTTGACCAAAATTCGGGGGCGAGAAGGTGCCTCCTGCTC
>NC_134797.1:26017447-26019947 GCF_046742065.1 Oratosquilla oratoria
ACGATTTCATGAAGTCGCATTCAATTTAGACCTTCTATTGTGTACTGCAGAACGAAATTTATAACTAACTATTCACCATTGCCATAAGTCGTACCGTGACAGCAAACTTCTCTCAATCCCTGCCTTGTGCTTTCCAAAAATCAATACTGGTGTTAAGCTCTTTCTTCGCTATGAACATCTCTGCACGAAAATGTCGACATGATGGGCAGAATGAAGATTAACGAAATTGTTTTTCGTTCACACTAGGTGTGTGTCAGCATGGACCACAGAAGTTAAACAAACAAAAATCATAACTGTTTCAAAAAGGAACTTGATTTGAAGGGTGAAATATGTGCAACGGTTATCCTAGAGCTGGGTGAATAAACTTTTGATATACTCTTAACAATCGCTTTGTTGTGAAGACGGCAAGGGATTTCAGCAACACACACCCAGTTTAAAAGGGTTCTGTAAATTCCCGTATGTGCTCCTTTTTCACACTCTGAGAAGTCATCATTCTTGAAACATGAAGAGTGATGACTTTTTTTTAATGTTATTGCCAACAAGATGGTTAAAGTAAACCTATACATCTATTCTCCAAAAAGATACAAGTCCATATAAAGTACAAAATGAGCAAAAGCGAGAAACCTTTCATCAAATGAATGTATAGGATGCTTAAGAAGTCACTGATGAAAAGAGGGCATAGTGTAGCTGAAAGAACTGATCCCTGTGAAACATATCTATTGATCGAATAAGAGAAAGGATCGATCCGCCAATAAATTTTGCATTGGAGTGCTCGTCCAGGTAGCTTGGGGTGAGATAACTGAGCTGGTGAAAGAAAGCGAACGAGGGTAAATTTGACGAACAAAGACTATTTCTGAACCCTTTTTGATGCTCTGAAGATAACGAGAGCCACAAAAAAAGTATTCTCAACTGTCTAGGAGACAAAAAAGGTCAGACATGAGTACAATAGGAAGTAATACCATCATCTGATCTTACAGACCGAAAACCACACCGGTGATAGGAAGTATTTCAGGTTAGGCGAAGGAAAAAAATAATGGAGATGAAGACAGGAAATTTATTTGAAGAGCCAGATTTGTCATTCATTCTAGCCATGGGTTATTTCATTTTATTCTATTTTCAAGATTGTGTGTCGGAGTGGAAGAATTGAACAAAGTTAGGGGAGTCTGAAAGGCATAAGCAGCAAGTTTTACAAAGCATTCTGTCAAGATTTATCTGAAAACTTTATCCATTTTATTTGTTTTCAACGGCAAAAGTTTTGTAAACTTTACCCACAATGTGAAAGGAAAGGATTTAACAGGAGAGGGTGTTGGAGCCCAATTCAGGATCATATCAGGTCTTGGGTTCAGTTAGATGAACAAGAGATAGCTGAGGTGTTGGTTTTGTCAGGACGATTGGTAGCTACAAGCTTTTTCGGATGGAGCAAACCACTCTGATAGATGTAGGAAACATTATATATTTTTTTTGTATCAAGAACAAGGATAACCTATGGAATGAATTGGTTTTGGTATTTTTGGTACCAAGGTGCCAAGATAAGGTGCCAAGATAAGAGGGAGGGAGGAGGGTGGAGGGGAGTGGAATATATAGGAAATGGAATGGGTGGGAGTGGTTTCTATGCCTTTTTCTTTGTGGCTACCCCCCCATGTAGGGGGAAAAAGCCTTTGGTATATGTATGTATGTATGTATTTTTGTTTTGTTTTTCACTTGCAATTCAATATAGCTTATCTTAACGAAAAGCACCCTAATAATGTTACACTTAAGTCTTGTATGCAAGAAAGCAGGAACGGGCAAGGTAGAGTTTTAGTAAAATTCGAAGCGAAGACACTTAATCTTCCCAGTATACCTTCCGCAATAGAGTTAAGTAGGTTAAAATGTAATGGAAATGTAAGCAGAAATCGTCCTTTGAAAAGTCGACATGGAACAGGCACGAAACCTCGTTGTTATGCAGCGTTCTGAACATATTTGGGTCTCGACTGATGAAAAGTACTTCAGAGTAAAGTCTTCCATCTCAGATGCATAGAATCACATGTTCTTAGCCACAGCGAAATACCTTATGTCCTTCACCTTATTAAATGTTTTTTCTTTATATTTTCTTTGGGAAATTTTGGGATAGTAGAAGACTTTCGAGATCATGACATGTTACCTAGTCATTTTCATGGACATATATGAACATGAATATGAGTAAGTGAGAGTACAAGAGACTATATGACCTGCACTAGAGAGACATTACTTGAAACTGAGTAACTAATGGTTTATGTTACTCTGTTATTACCCAGCGTTATAACATATATGTGATTTCGAAATGTAAATGAACTATATACAGCTTCATGTTACGGGAGAATTTTCGCAACGTACCGTCTTGCGACACTGCTTCTGACCCAGGGCAGTGGACAAGGTGCAGGGATGACCCGTCATTCAGGAGGTGCTAAGATAAGAGGGAGGGTGGAGGGGTGTGGAGTGTATTCAGGGATGCAATGGGTGGGAATGATTTTATGCCTTTTTC
>NC_134797.1:26024947-26029947 GCF_046742065.1 Oratosquilla oratoria
AAGGTGCCACCAAGTACGAAAAGAGTTTAGATTTATTCATTATTTGTTTATTTTATTCTATTTTATTTTTTTTTGCCAGTGGCCGGCCATTGTCTGGCATTAGTTTCCTTTTGCCCCATCCCCAGTTTCCTCCTTCTCGTTCCCTTCCTTTTTCCTCCTATTCTTTATCCTCTCTACCTTCGCAAGTACTTATCATTCCCTATTCTAATCATCCTCCCTCTCTCTCTCTCTCTCTCTCTCTCTCTCTCTCTCTCTCTCTCTCTCTCTCTCTCTCTCTCTCTCTCTCTCTCTCTCTCTCTGCCTTTCTCTCTTTCCGTCTTTCTCTCTCATTATCTCTCCATTTTTGTCTCTCTCTGTCCCTATCTGTCTGTCTGTCTGTCTGTCTGTCTGTCTGTCTGTCTCCCTCTCTCTCTCTCTCTCTCTCTCTCTCTCTCTCTCTCTCTCTCTCTCTCTCTCTCTCTCTCTCTCTCTCTCTCTCTTTCTGTGTGTGTGTGTGTGTGTGTGTGTGTGTGTGTGTGTGTGTGTGTGTGTGTGTGTGTGTGTGTGTGTGTGTGTGTGTGTGTGTGTGTGTGTGTGTTTGTGTGTGTGTGTGTGTGTTGCTCTCTTTTTCTCTCTCATTTTTTGCTCACCACATTAGGCCTCCACACTCTTTTTTCACCTGAACTCACTTGTTCCCGTGTTGTGCAACAGTGATTTTACTATGGCTATCACCAGGCGATTTTATTCATCCGAGACGGACCACCGAGCATGGACGGATCAATACTTTTGTTCAACTCTGCCCTCTGCTCATTCCTTTCCTGTTTTACTCCTCCCCCGCCTCCGTCACCTTTCTCTTTGATTTCTCGTTTCTGCAACGTCACAAGTGGTCTACATTTTGCGATCGACTTCCCACCCTCGCCTTGAACTTCCCCGCTTCTGTCCCATTTCATCACATTTGCGCTCCCCTTTCGGCCAGTTCAAGTCCAGTTTCCCCCCCCCTCACTGCTCCCAATTGATCTTTCTCCTTCGTTCGTTTATTTTCTCTTTTGTTCAGTCTGTTGTCGGTATGATCTACACCCCGTTTTCTTTCTGTTTTTATTATTCAATGTTGTCCTTCTTTCCTCAGACTGCCGCTCAACTTACTTCTCACATCCGTTCTACATTCTCTTCCTCTCTCCCTCTCTCTCTCTCTCTTCTCCTTCTCCCTTCCTCCTTCGGCTACTCTCCCTCCTTCCAACCCCGTCCAGCCTAATGCATTTGCAGCGTTAGATATCTAAGCCAGGTCTGATTCAAAGTCCTAGCAGCCGCTCACAGATAACGTCAAAAGTATCACCGTGCCCAAAGACGAGCCCGCCGAGATCTTAAGCTTCAGTAGACCACTTTCGATGTAGCGACAAGTGAGTTGCCGGACAAAACGGGCATAGACTGCGTAAGAAACGAAAGGAAGTCTATTTGGAGCTGCCACGCAGCAAAGGGGACTGGAAGAGCAGGGTGAGGCTGCGGAGGTCATTGGGCAAGAAGGAGCCAAGGTGAGAGAGGCTGGTAGGGCAGGTGATAGCAAGAGTTTGACCCGCGGCCGAGTTCGGAGGAGTCGCTCACTATGGCCGAAAACAAGGACGACGCGATAGCGAAACTGACGGTGCTGCTCCATCGCCTCTTCGCTACCGGGGAGGTCCCACGCAGATGAACAAAATAGCCTGGAGGCAGGCCGAATACAGGACAAAGGGACACTCGGTACGGAAGCGGTTTCCCGAAAGAAGGCATGCCTGACGACAACAAAAATAAAAGAAGTACTACCCGGAAGGGGAATGGAAGAAAGAAGTGATGGGATGGATTAAAGGCAATGGTAAAGGAAACAGAGGAGTACATAGGTGAGTTTCACTTCTGTGGATGCCGCTAGGCTATTTAATTCGTCTCCAAGGCAGCTCTTCAGTAGCGAAGTAGTTGACAAAACAGATGAATATCATATGTATATCAAAGGCCCTTTCCCCTTCATAAGGAAGGTAGCTGAGTCAAATTACACGCCCACATTATACACAATCAAAACTCAAGCACCTATGGGATAAAAGATGTGAGATATAGTGGAATGGTTAAACACATAGAGCAGAAGAAATTCATCCCTCCGAAGCAGAAGGAACTAAATTCAAGTTAAGAAGGCTAATAGAGTCCAAAAATAGAGCGAGCTAAATTCAAGTTAGTCCGTCAAAGGGCTAGAATGAAAATAGGAGAATTTTCTGCATATGAAAAAAAAGGGAAAAGAGCACTGATGTTGTAGTCTGAGACCGAATAGTATGAATAGAGGTGTAGTTATGCCTTTCCCTTGACGCTATCAGCACTGAATCGCTGCCCTTTGTTGAATAGAATAGTCTGTCGTTAACCAGACTAAAAATCTGCAACTGTAATGAAAAAGTCCTCGTGAACCGGTGGACAGACCTTCCTGCCTCGAACGAGTGAGGCATAAACAGAAAACGTAAGTTCCACTTTCATGGCTTCCCAACCCCTCTCTGCAACGGCGGGCATCAGAGGCGCAGTATACCAGGGTGGCACTTTGATGTTGACACGTAATCAGTACGGTCGAGGCGATCATATTGATTTCAGATGACACATCTTCAGCCATTTCTAAACACTCGTCACTTCACATGTACTTCACATCCTCCATCCAACCTTTCCAAGTCGGATCAAGCCACTGCGGCGAGGTATAGAGGCTGTATCGTTCACCAGGGGATAGGCCGATGACCCTGCACTGGATCCTTAATGCTTCAAACACCCAACGACAGCTGAATTTCTGCTCATATAAGATAGAGTAAATGCGTCAGTGGATGATGAAGGGCCTCATTGAATCAGAAATGGTGTCGACAGCAGTTTGAGTAGAGTATAATGAGTTTGATAAGCGTGAATGTGATAACACTAAGTACTGAGGAAGTGACACTGATTCATTCGTTTCTGTCACACAAGGTTCATTCAATGTAAAAACAGCAGATGATAAAGAAGTAGAGATAGTGTACTGGAAATTTTTTGCTGGGCGACTATCTGGACGCAAATCCCATTCCAGATATCAAGTGCTTTCGTCACTAACTGGGAGCAGTCGGAGTAAAGTACAAAAAAAAATTAATAAAACAAAATAAAATAAAATAGAATAAAATTAATAATAATAATAATAATAATAATAGTAATAATAATAATAATAATAATAATAATAATAATAATAATAATAATAATAATAATGATAATAATAATAATAATAATAATAATAATAATAATAATAATAATAATAATAATAATAATAATAGCTACGAGGTCTTTTTTCTCCAAGGACATGCAAATAATATCTACAATCATGGGACTAGTGTTTACACATATGTAAGTACAAATATATGTATGTGCATATATACATACATACATACATACATATATACATACATATATATATATATATATATATATATAGATATATAGATATGTATATATATATAAATATATATATCTATATATATACACATATATATATGTATATATATATATATATGTATGTATATACTGTATGTGTGTGTGTGTGTGTGTGTGTGTGTGTGTGTGTGTGTGTGTGTGTGTGTGTGTGTGTGTGTGTGTGTGTGTGTGCGTGTATATGTATAATACATATATATATATATATATATATATATATATATATATATATATATATATATATACATATATATATATATATGTATGTACTGTATGCGTGTGTGTGTGTGTGTGTGTGTGTGTGTGTGTGTGTGTGTGTGTGTGTGTGTGTGTGTGTGTGTGTGTGTGTGTGTGTGCGTGTGTGTGTGTGTGTGCGTGCGTGTGTGCGTGTATACATGTATATGTAAATATATATATATATATATATATATATATAAATATATATATATAAATATATATATATATATATATATATATATATATATGTACGTATGTATGTATATGTATGTGTGCGTGTATATATATATATATATATATATATATATATATATTTATATATATATATACATATATTTATATATATATATATATATATTATACACACACATATACATACACATCGTTGCCATCCCATCCTCACTTACAAAAGGCATTTGATAAAGTACCGCACAAAAAGCTACTAAGAAAACCCGAAATATCAGGAGGTGTATAAGGAAAGTTATTGAAATGGATAGAAGATTTTTTGAACGGGAGAAAAATGAGGGCGGTACTTAGAGGCAAAAGCTCAACCTGAGAAGAAATGATAAGTGGAGTCCCACAATGATCTGTATTAGCTCCGATAATGTTTGCAATATATATAAACGACATGGATGAAGGTGTAGAATGTAATATGAACTTCTTTGCAGATGACGCAAAACTACCAAAGAAAGTAAGTAAAGAAAAAGACTGAATCACTGCAGAGAGACCTGGACAAAGTCTGGGAATGGAGCCAAAAGTGGGAAGTGAACTTCATCATTAACAAATGTAGTATTTGGAGTTTGGAAAAAGTAAAAATAGAATATCAGGGCAATAAAGAATTGGTACAAAGAAAGTAAAAACAGTTAGCTCGTAAAAGTATATAGGAATAATTATGAACAAAAACATGACACCAGACAAGCATATCAACAAAATAGTCGGAAAAAACTACAATCTACTGAAATCAATAAAGGTGGCCTTTAACTACTTGGATGAGGTAATGGTAAAGAAAATATTACTCACACTGATAAGACCAAGATTGGAGTATGTTGCGACACTATGGACACCCAGCACAAAAAATAAAATAAAGAAATTAGAAAGAATCCAAAGAGCAATGACAAAGATGGCACCAATACTTTCAAAATTGACTTACGAAGAAAGATTGCCCAAACTGGAACTACCAACCCTGGAATAAAGAAGAGAATGAGGAGATCTACTGGCCATTTACAGAATCATGAAAGGCATGGAAATCCTTGACAGAGAAGATCTATTAAAGTGGGATGAAATAAAAACAAGAGGACATGAAAAGAAACTCAAAAAGGATAGTTATAGAAGAGATCTGA
>NC_134797.1:26034947-26042447 GCF_046742065.1 Oratosquilla oratoria
CATTTTTTCTCTTTCTCTTTTCCTTTCCAGCCTTTTCATGGCGGAAGAACAGTCGCCTGTGGCATTTCGAATTAGTTGTTTGTATATACCTCGCCTGGGTGCCTTTATGCATGACTTCTGCCTCGAGGTATATCGTCTGGTTTTTACTCCTCCACCCTGAAATTTCACTTTGATTAATGTTTGGTTTCACTTTTCTTGCCTTTGCGCCTCACTTTCCTCGGCGACTCCTCGGCTGTACTACACACGTCTCGCCCGACAGTGCTGCACCCCCCCCCACCCAACCCCCCCGTCGTCGTTTATATTTTTGAATAATCCTTTTCTTCTCTCCGCCGATTCTATCCTCCTTGCCATCGGATCCTCTCTTTTTTTCTTGTTTATCCATTTCGCAGCATTTAGCGACTTCAATGCTAACTTGAGTTGCCACTCGGTGATGGTGTTCAGTCGAGGGGGAGGTTCTCCTCTTCGAAAAGGTTTAACTGCTAAACTCTATCACATCCCGAAGCTATCTCTGTTAACCTTTTCGTGGTCTTCCACGGCCTCAGGTTTGGTCAAACTGTCGTTAGACGATTCTATTCAGATGAGGAAAAAAATCTCCACAGGGAAAGTTAGTTTATTTTAACTTGCATTCATCATGCTATTCCCTCCCACATTAACATTTTCTTTATCTCTTATTCTCTCTGTCTCTATCTGTGTGTCTGTCTCTCTTTCTCTCTCTCTATCTATCTATCTACCTATCTATCTTTCTCTCTCTCTCTGTCTATCTATCTCTGTATTCCTTTCTCCATCTTTTAGAAAAAAAGAGAGAGACTATTCCACCAAAAACTGCAAATAAAATATAAACACCAAAAGAAAAATTGATGTTCTTTGATGATAAAATTAGTAAGTTACGCGGGACCTTAAACATGGTCGTAAGAAAGAGGCTACGTATAGGCCAGAATAAGATTTACATAAATTAACAACTTTGCTGGTGAATATCAACAACATACAGAAAATAATATATAAACAAACAATACTTCCAATGAAAATGGTCTATTTCCAAATGTATAGTTCAAAGACTTTGATCAAATAAAAAGTTTCAAACACGAATATATTTTCTACATTTCCACATAATGAAAATGCATCTATCAAACCAAGGACCTAAACTCATGTAGACCAACATCAGACATGTTGAAACACAAAGGCAAAAGCCGACAAGACTGTGAGAATCAACACCGTGTGAGATCGAAACCCTTATTGGTACGACGTTTCGCTTGTAACAGCTTTTTCAAGTACAGACATATGGCAAACACTCTGAGTACTTTTAGGCCGACGGGGAAGGAACTGATAACCTCTCCCAGTTCCTTCCCCGTCGCCCTATATGTACTCAGAGTGTTTGCCATATGTCTGTACTTGTAACAAGCTGTAACAAGCGAAACGTCGTACCAATAAAGGTTTCGATCTCACACGGTGTTGATTCTCACAACATCAGACATACCATACTTGTGGGGAGTCGTAAAGACAGCAATAGACAATTGTTAAGATATCTAATATAAAATGAGAATATACCGGAGACCCAATCGGCATGATAAGGAAATTATTGAAGAGAAATTACATCAAGCTCAGTCATGCGGGATTTAGTAAAAATATTAGATAATCGACTGTGTAGACTAGTGATCATGCTCAATCTAAGAGCAGTCCATGATACTACACATCATAGAATTTGTCAGATGTGAAATGTAGAAGTATTAGAGGAAATGCACTAACAGTATTCGAAAGTCATTTAGCTTATAGACAAACAAATGCAACAATATCAAGATATCATACGAAAAATCTGGAACAAGAAAACTAGAAAAAGAATTTCATTAAGGTACTATTATGAGGAAAAGATTGAGAAGTTTACAGGAGCGACGTGGCAGAGGTTAGTGTGGTCGTGTGAATCATGATATGCTATGAAAGAGGCCTTTGTTCAGCAGTGGACTCAGGATGGCTCATTTGATTAATTGATTGAAACATAGTGAGAACAAAAAAAAAATTATATTTACGCGTGAATTTTTTTGTAATATTCAAACAACATAATGTAACCTTCAAACATTACGCAGGTGACACCTATTTTTCTCCCTCTCAGTTATTAATACTAATGATACATTAGCAAATTTATACCAAATCATGAATTATATAATGACCTGGGTGAATAATAAGAAATCTAAACTAAATGAAGAAGAAAAACAATACACATTCAGAGAAAATCTAAAGAAACTTAGGTTAGAAAAAATACACGTACACGCACACACACACACACACACACACACACACACACACACACACACACACACACACACACACACACACACACACACACACACACACACACACACACACACACACACACACACACACACACACACACACACACATATATATATATATGTATATATATATATAATATGTATATATATATATATACATGCCCTAACGTTGCGACCAACTTGGTCTTCTTCAGAAGACCAAGTTGGTCGCAACGTTAGGGCAATAAACCTTTCCTAACACAACTTCGTTTGCCCTTCCCCACCCACATTCTCTCTCATTTGCCTGAAATAATTTTAAATATATGTATATACATATGTATGGATATATATATATATATGTACACATACATATATATATATATTTGTATATATACGTATATATATATATATATATATATATATCTGAAGTAAAATGACTAATATCAATGAAAACATTAGGCATGATAATTGGTGATGATTTAACTACCAAGAAGCATATACTGATTACAGTAAAACCGTGTAATTATCATCTAAGATATATCACATATCTAAGAATATATTCATATGAAGAGACAAGAAAAAATGTTGATCCATAATCATATAATATATAAGACAAGTGTAACAACATATTATAAGCTACAAAATAATGCATTAAAGGCATTATAGAATATACATACTAAAACTCCTAGACTTATAAAAAGCAAAAGTCTATTTGACAGAATCATTCTGGAATTAATATGATTCTACTGGTTGCCAATAGAAATTAAAATCATACATAAATATATATCTTTATATATTTAAGAAAAAAAATGAACCAATACTAATTATTGGAATGACAGAATGATAACATTTGAACTGTCGACAAACATCGAAGTTAAACATGCATCTGCTAGATATTTTAAGAATTGTGCCCCAAAGAAAATTAACATCCTTCTAGCTGACTTAAAACACACCGCATTAATTGAACAATTTAAGAAAATACTAGAAATATTTCTTCTTGAGAGAAGTTATGACCAAGAACAAGAAATTCTAAATGATTCATATAAATGTTGCATTAAGACAATGATAGCGAGTCGGATATCAAATTAGCGGGCAAGGCCCGTTAAAGAAAGATATTTGGGTCCTCCAAGAATAACGAAAAAAAAATAAGAACAAGGAAGTACATTTCAGGTTATGATTACAATGACAAGTGCATTAGATATATCTCATTATAAAAATAAAGGGAGAAAATTTCGATGCCTTCACCATCAACAGTTCTTGAATAAACATGTACTCAATGGGATTAAAGACAGTAAACTCATCAAATTTGATTGTAAACTGGTTGGCGAATCGTAAACAAGACATGGCTTTGAACGGTAGAACTTTCATTTGGAAAACGTTACAAGAGGAGTGACTAAGGGCTCTGAATTTAGACCACGCCTATTTGTAGTTTAGATAAATAATTTTGTTACATGTAAAGAAAAATAATAGATAAATGAATATATTCTAAATTTGTTAGCAAGGCAAAATTGTGTGGGAGAGCAATCTCAGATCTTTTAGCCATTTAATTATGTCTGGACAAACTAGTGGAACAGACTGAAAAAAAATGCTTATAAAATGTTACCTTTGTAAATTTCATAATTTGCATATAGATTATTACAACAATAATGACGACTGCGATGGCTAGAAAACATCTTACTGGATGGAGTGTAAAAAACGCCCTGAAGGAATTGTTAATAACATTCAGATCCAGTGCTCATTGTATATATGTCGCAGGGATTTTTTATGACTTGCGTTCCTGATTACAAATTCCTAACTGTATTCAGCAACTTATGTACGACTTCCAGTTCGGTTGCACTTTGAATATCATATTTCTTTGCTGTTTTCTGAGAACGAGGATCTTCTTAAATATGTCCTATAAATATCGACTAAAAAGATTTCTAATTCAAATAAGTCTTGTGAATATTGACTAAATTGATTTCTAATATTGAATCTTGGAGTTATTCAGAGACTTACAATTTTTGTTAATATTAACTCGGTTTTATTTCTGCGGTTGTCTGAGCAACTGAAGGTCGTATTTTGTAAAGAAAAAAAAAATGGGTATGGACAAACGAAAGGAGTTGCCTGATTGCTCTTTATCTCCGAATTGATTTTAATGTAACATCAAGTATTTTTATTTGTTCGGAGTCGAAGGTTATAGACACCACTTGTACAAGCTGCATCAGCTTCACCCTGAACCGATTGTCGTCAAATGTGAATTTAGATAGCTTGAAGAAAATTTCACTTTAAGTTTTCTAGACTTTCTAAGAATATTTCATCTATGAGTCTAAAAGCTGTATAGGCTTAACTTCTCATAATTCGTCATTCAGACTGTCAGTATACGACGCAAAGGTAGTTTGACACTCAGAGATTCAAAAAAGAAGATTGTAACCAAAGTCGTTTCAACGTAAACGGACTCTGAATAGTAGACGAAAATCGGTCCATCGTGAAGCGGCCTGAAGAATGGACCACTTATTTTTCTGGACAATGAAATGTCAGTGCCGTAGAAGGGGAAAAACGTAGGCGCATAGCTGCGGCCGAAGCCGTCACCTTTGCCCTACGCGCTTTAGGGACTGCTAAGGCAATAACAATCACTGCTGGGAATCGGTGATTCATACGGAACTCGAACCTGCGACCAAGTTGATACGAGACCCGCAAGCTTTCGATTGCTCAACCAGCGTGCAGTCAGTCAATGTTACAGATGACTATTAGACTTAGCCAAAGGAAAAACCAGACAAATGGCGTGAAATGTCCCAAATAAGCCCAAACGCAATAAAGATGAAAGTTCGCTCTGCAAATGAAATGAACTTACAGAAGTGAAAGGCAGGAAAACAGAACAATCTGTACCAGTCATTCACTACCTGTGGTCAGTGAAACCCTAGTAAGGGGTCCAAAAATCTTTCAAAACCGGGACTACGAATAGAAAAAAACTGGTATCATTTAATGAATACCTGACGATCTTATTCACTGTTGAAGATGTCGTCGTTAGAGGATTAAAGAACAAAAACACAAAATCAAGGAGATACACAAGAAAATAAAAACCCATGATGTAGACGAAGAACAAGAAGGCGGAGATGATCCTAAATTGAATGTGTGTGTGTGTGTGTGTGTGTGTGTGTGTGTGTGTGTGTGTGTGTGTGTGTGTGTGTGTGTGTGTGTGTGTGTGTGTGTGTGTGTGTGTGTGTGTGTGTGTGTGTGTGTGTGTGTGTGTGTGTGTGTGTGTGTGTGTGTGTGTGTGTGTGTGTGTGTGTGTGTGCAAGAAACAAAACAGAAACAAAAGAAAACAGAAATGCTTTCACTAAAAACAAAAAACAAAAAAACAAATAGCGTATCATTACAACATATTTCAATTTCATTACTGTAGCAACTAATAGGTTTCAAGGATGATAGATTAATACAACAATGGACTCAAATGTGGCTTTTTATATAATATTGGACTCTGAAGAAGATATAATGTGGTGTAATCTGTGAAAGAAAAGCTGAGATGCCCACGAATTAGCCGTAGTTGAGAGAGAGAGGTATTAACTAATGAAACCTTTGTAACACCCATGTTGAGAACAATTATCCCAAAATGGTCCAGACAAATAATTATATAAAATGAGGAAAGATAAGTTTTCAAACCCTGAAGGTGTATAAACATAATTAAAGAGTCGGGACTGACATCCAGGTTCCGACACACTAGTGTAGGGATGCATGAACATCTTCAATACGGTGACGAATGTTTTGAAATTATTTGTTCTTTTATTTATCAATTTTTTAATTTTCATATATTTTTCTGTTAATTCCGGACGCCTTTATTCAGATGAGGGTCGCACTACTGAACATAATAATCTGGCATTACTCAAAAAAGAAAAAAAAATCTATGAACTACGCCTCCGTGTTGAAAACATTAACGCATCAACCGGTCTCGAGTGTACTAGTAAGCAGAGAACAATGAGGCGATTCTTTGCTCATGGAGTGTCTGTTTAGATCTCGCTTGGCATTACGTCGAACCACGTTCGACTCTAGCGAATAGCGTCTACTATTTGCTCTGGGAGTTTGACTTCACAGGGCAAAAGTGTCTGCAGAAAAAAAAAATCCGAAGAATCCCTCAACTACTTTAGCCATATGATGATCCTCTTCGTAATTTACATGTTGTCCTAACTAACACGAGATTATTCTGTTCGACTGAGGGGTAGACGCAAGACGAAATCTGTTCTCGACCGAACATGGCCATATATCTGTCCCAGATTGACTCCTCAACTTAATGAAATCGTCACTGAATTGAAGGAGGAGGTTCTGTTGCCGGGTGATGAGATGAGGGTGTGGTTGAATCAAAGGACAGAGCGTCATCAAGGATTATGTGGGTCAAAATGAGAATGGGTTGCGAAGTGTGGGTGTTTATGAATCCTGGTAGTGAGAAGAATTTCGAAATAGTTTCAACGAGTCCATGAAGAGATGTGGAATGGGTTTCGATTGTTGTGGTAATGGGTGATTTGAATACTGCAATTGACATGGTGTTCCTGAAAAAACTGAAAGGAGAGAGGAAATACTTGAAATGTGTTTTGAAAAATAATAAGTTATTGATAATTTAAGAGGAAAGATATACATTAGTATATGTGAGACCCAAGGTCTTGTTGAGAAGGTATTAGAGAACATTAATGGATTATGTAGTGGTGTTCGAAAGGGTACGTGGAAGAGAACTGGATGTGAATGTATTTAGGGGAGAGAGCGATTCGATCAAATGTCTGGGCATTATCTGGTAGAAGGAAGATTAGGATTATACGTCACACAGAAAAAATATGAGAAGAAAAGAGAAAGGGAAGAGATTATAACTTATTATATATTATTTGTTTTTGTTTTGTTATCATTTGTCTGTTTGATTCTCATTTATTATTAGTTATATGTCAATTTATTATTATTTACTATTTACCTGTTTGTTTATTATTTAATCATACCTATGCATTTATTTGTGTATTTTATTTGATATTTACATTATTATAGTTTTTATTTATTTGTTTGTTTTTTTCGCATCCGACCTAGATATGGACCATAAGGTCTCCTGTCGGCATGCTCCGCCTTTGTAATCCTTTGTTCTGAAAATGAGTTGGGTGATAAAGGAGTACATAAGAATACCAGCCGAGTCAAAGGAATGTGGTGAAGAAGAAAGGTGAACGAGAGAGAAGAAAAGGAAAGGATGTATTTGAAATTTGATATTGGAAGGAAAACTCTTCCGTCA
>NC_134797.1:26052447-26057447 GCF_046742065.1 Oratosquilla oratoria
ATGTAAACTAACACATACATTTAAGTTCGTGAAAGGTAACAAGCGTGCAATTTTGCAAAAATAGATCAACGTTCACACATACTGATATCCAGATGCATACAAAGCTACACAGAAGGCTCTCTGCTTCAGTTCACATCCCCAGACCAACGCATTTAGTGAAACGCAGTTTTGAAATCACTTTTTTATTCGCCTCTAGTACCGTGTTAACAGTGTGCTTCCTGCGCTTGCCGCGTGTCTTGTGATAAGAGGTGGGCGCGGGTATCTGTGACACGACGTCAGCCTGAGCTTTGTCTGCAGAAACGCAAAGCAACGAAAGCCGTGGCCATGCTCTGTGTCGTAGGAGGCCGAGCCATCTTTCTCATAAACTCCTCTCACGAGCAGTAAAAATGTAAAACCGTTTTGCTGGCCAATTCTGCCCACTTTGGTACCGTTCGTCTAAAACGTACAGGCTGGACGACTTTCTCTTGGCAATTTCCCGAAGTCGCAAAACAGCTTAAAGCATCTGGATTCCGAACTCCCTCATCATCCTTTCTCTCAGGGTCTGTGAAGTCATGCCTTCATATTCAAACAATTTCATTTTCAGAGAGGTACTTATGTCTCAGAGTCTTGTCCGCATGTACCATAGAAAGGTCACCTCACCCCTGTTTATTTCGCCTTCACCTTTAGCTTGATGACCTGCAGAGGAAAGTTGCAGGTCACTTGGTTGACCTGGTTGACCGGTCAGGCCCACCGAACGAAAGTGAAACCGGGGAAGTGCAACATTCGGAAAAAGTCATTTCTTACCGGCGGGGCGTTCCTCTGAGGTGACACCGCGACACACAATGACACCTCCCCTCTCCCCTCTCCACAGCACTCAAAGATGAGGTGTTCACGCCAGAAGACGCACAAGGATCTCGGGTTTCCATGGTAAAGAGAGGTCAATGGTGGCTGAATAAAATCGTTTGACACCCACCAATCACCACATTTTTTTTTTTTTTTTTTTTTTCTGCAGGCTCCCTTAGGAAACTTTTTGTCCTCTTCGGGGCTTCTGAAAAGTCCAAAGTTAAGAACCACTGGTTTCAAGGATCTTCAGCATCGATCTACATTTTGAAGATTTTGGCTCAAACGTCGGACGATTTTCTTCATCTGAGAAGTGGGCCCCATACTGAACGAGTTTTTATTAGTTGGGACCCATAGACAACTTTATTCAGCCAGAGGTGTCCATCGACTTTCCTGAGTCACTGGTTGAATATAATCACCTACCATTTTACCAGGAAAAAAACAACAACTTGCAAAACCGGCCGTTGAAGGAGCTAATAGAGACGTCTTTTCCACATACAGATGCATGCAATGACCCTCAGAAGTGAACCCTGTGGCTTCTGACCCCTGAATTTGGTTTGGAATCCTCAAGCAATTACTTTTTTTTTTTATACAATTTTGTGACATTATGTCTACTATTCAAGATATTGCCTCCTTCCTGCCCAACAGTTTCACAATGCTCCATTCTTGTGCTTTCACCTTTTCTTGTTTCTTCTTCTCCTTCTTCTTTGTTTTCTTTTTCTTTCTTCTTCTTCTTTATCTTCTTCTTCTTCTTCTTCTTCTTCTTCTTCTTCTTCTTCTTCTTCTTCTTCTCCTTCTTCTTCTTCTTTCTTCTTCTTCTCCTTCTTCTTCTTCTTCTTCTTCTTCTTCTTCTTCTTCTTCTTCTTCTTCTTCTTCTTCTTCTTCTTCTTCTTCTTCTTCTTCTTCTTCTTCTTCTTCTTCTTCTTCTTCTTCTTCTTCTTCTTCTTCTTCTATTTCTTCTTCTTCTCATTCTTCTTCTTCTTCTTCTTCTTCTCATTCTTCTTCTTCTTCTTCTTCTTCTTCTTTTTCTTCTTCTTCTTCATCTTCTTCTTCCTCTTCTCTTTTTCTTGGTTTGGGGGAACGATGATAGGTTTGATCCTTTTGTTGTGGAAGGGTTTCCCTTGACTGAACAAAATCCCTTGGCGGGCGACAGATTGAAATAAATGGTAAGTGCACTGCTTCTGACCCAGGGCAGTGGACAGGATGCAGGGATGACCCGTCGTCCAGGAGGTGCCAAGATAAGAGGGAGGGAGGAGGGTGGAGGGGATTGGAATATATAGGAAATGGAATGGGTGGGAGTGGTTTCTATGCCTTTTTCTTTTTTGGCTACCCTCCGTGTAGGAGGAAAAAGCCTTTGGTATATCTATGTATGTAAGTGCATCATGCCAGTAGCAGTGAAAGGGTCATAGTGCTCCGCCGTGTCGAAAGATGTAACCCTAATCTCTCTCTCTCTCTCTCTCTCTCTCTCTCTCTCTCTCTCTCTCTCTCTCTCTCTCTCTGTCTCTCTCTCTCTCTCTGCCTCGTCTGTCTGCCTGTCTCTAAGCACCAATAATGCCTGTTATATATTCTTTTGTCTCTCCAGCAAGTGGTCGAGGTTCTTGGCCGAGTCCCAGCGCCCCTCCCCCCTCCCCCAAGGAGCACTGGATACACAGAGGTGGACAGTATGTACACAGGAAAACCATTCAAGTTGATTCTGTCAGAATTACAGTTGGTTAGGCTAGGCAATATATGGTTAGCATTGGTTAGATTAGACTGAATGACATAACGTTACACTGTAAAGAATTGTATACGATTTCTATATCTTAAAAAAGAAAGCACTATATTTCAAATTACAGTATTTTCATATGGGAATTATGCACAACATTTTTTGGTCCTTGGTTGTTAGGTTATATGCAGTTACAATAAGTTATTATATTACGCATGCTTTATTACTTCAATCTTTCGAAATATCTAATGTACTAGAATATATCTACAGAAGCACAGTGAAATTTACCGAGAAATTCCGTAAATATTTAACAGCCACTTAAGCGTAAATTTCATTGGTTACCGTTTCGTTTCATTGCCTGGTGTTACATTATGTTACATTACGTTACGTTCAGGAAGCTCGCTGGCTGAGCGGGTTAGGGCGTCGTTACTTGTGGCGAAGGTCGAGGGGATGGCGGTTCGAATCCTGCCACCAGCGAAGTTGAACCAAGGGCATGGTTTATCAAATTCCACGCTACAAATCCCTCTGTGAGGGGCACCGTCCTAGCCCTCCGATAGGGGGGAGTTTGTGACATTAAACCATATCATCATATCACGTTACGTTCGAGACCAGACACTCAACCCTTTCCGTGCCGGAAGGCACTCTTCTTTTAATTCTAATTGCCGCCTGGCGATTTTATTCAACTCTCTGGCACCCCTTCTTGACGCAAAGGATGTGGTCTTTTTCCAGGAACTCCTTCCCGTCCCTCGTGGAACTCCTCCCTCCATTTTGTCTGCCACCACTCCTTTTCATTCATCACTGTGGCATCCCTAAACGGAATATACATTTCTTCTAGCTAAGGCGAGGTGACCTTATTGAGCTGAGGGGTCGAATCGCGACAAAAGAGGGTCTCGATTGGTCAGAAACAACCCCCCCCCCCTCGCTTCCCCATGTTAAGTGCTAGGTTCACACACACACACACACACACACACACACACACACACACACACACACACACACACACACACACACACACACACACACACACACACACACACACACACACACACACACACACACACACACACACACACACACACACACACACACACACACACACACCATCGCGGTATTCAGAATAAAAACGTACAAAGTGTAAAGTGTTTAGTTAAGGAATGGAGAGCGATGTGACTAATCAAAACTCCCCTCCCACCAAATCCCCCTGACCCACCCCTCTTTGTGTCAGCGTCCCTCCCTCAACCGAATAAAACCTTTTGTTGTCGAGAGAGGTCAGCGCCGAGCGTTGGCGACAGAGACGTCGGGGTCGAGCCAGGTACCCTCCATTGCTTGGTGTCAAAGGTCGCGGCGCGTTGGGCAAATGCCACGGCGGCGGTGCCTCAGTCTGCCACAGGGGAACTTTCGCTCGGGTTGCACCGCATCTTGAGAGATGTGAGGGTAAAACTTGTGAATCAGGTCTTCCCTATATTTCGGGGGAAGCGTCATCACCAGTGACGAAGGACAATTACAGCACTGATGACTCACGGGATGAGGATGAGGAGGAACAGAAGAAGAAAAAAAAGAGGAAAAGGAAGAAAAAGAGGAGGAGCAGCAGTGGCGGTAGAAGAAGAAGGACAGGAGGAAGAGTGATAGGAAGAGGAAGATAAGGACAAATGAAAGAGGAAAAAAGAGGAAGAGATGGGAAAAAAGGAGGAAAAAAGAGGAGAATTGAAAGGAGGGGTAAAAGGAGCAGAGGAAGAAGAGAATAAGCAAGAGAAAGATGAATAAGAAAAGAAAAAGGAAGAGATGAGAAAGTAGGGGAAAAAAGATAGGAGGAGGAGGAGGAGGAGAAAGAGGAGGAGCGAGGAAAAGGGAAAAAGGAAGTGGAGGAAGAGGAAGAGGAGGACAAAGAAAATAGGGAGGAAGAGGAGTAAGAGGAGGACGAAAAGTGGTGGAAAGAGGAGATGGAAGAGAAAGAGAAGGAAGAATGGGAACAAGAATACGAGGAGGAGGAGGGAGAGGAAGATGAAGAGGTAGAAGAAGAGAGGTAACAGGAGGAATGAGAAGAAGAAGAGGAGGAAAGGGAAAAAGAGGAATAGGAAAAAGAAAAGAAGAAAGACGGGAAAGATGTAAACAGAGGAGGAAAAGAAAGAAGAAGATAGGGGGAGAGGAGGAAGAAGAGGAGAATGAGTGGGGAAAGGAGTAGAAAGAGTTAAAACAAGAAGAAGAAGAAATGGACTATAAAGATGTAAAGGAATAAAAAGAGGAAAAATAAGAATAAGACGAATAAGAGGAAGAATAAGAGTAAGATCAAT
Organism: Oratosquilla oratoria; assembly: GCF_046742065.1. Lineage (NCBI taxonomy): Eukaryota > Metazoa > Arthropoda > Malacostraca > Stomatopoda > Squillidae > Oratosquilla > Oratosquilla oratoria. The sequence goes on from NC_134797.1 coordinate 26,057,263, forward strand.
AAGAGGAAAAATAAGGGTAAGAATAAGAGGAAGAGGAACAGAATGAGGAGGAGATGAAGGAGGAAAACAAGAAGATGGAACAGGAAAATGAAGAGAAGAAGGAGACGAAAAGGAGGAGAAGGAGAAGAAGGAGGAGGAAGAGAAGAGGAACGAGGGTGAGGAGGAGGAGGAGAAGGAAGAGGGGG
>NC_134797.1:26067447-26072447 GCF_046742065.1 Oratosquilla oratoria
AGTCTTGTCCTCCGCCAGAGGGTGCTAAGTGGAGCCATAGGGGCGGTGAAGAAGAGTTTTAAGGGGTTTATCATAACAAAGTCAGTTGTGAGTTAGTTGAGACAAGTAGTTAAATTAGAAATGACTCCGTGTTCCTTTACAGAGTTTGTCTTCTATCGTGAATAAATGCTGCGTGTATCTGGTCCATAGGGGTGTCACTAAGGTCCTTTCCCCCTTCCAACGTAGCGACTGTATGAAACTTATGCAGTTCATCTCCTACAAGGGGACCCTCAAGATTATATTACAATACTAATTATACTTTAATCTCTTGACTGTAGTCGCATAGGTTATGCTGTAGATTCTGTTGCGATTTGTGCCTGACGAATTGATTCAGGGGAACGGTGGACCTAGCACGAGCAATGGTTATCAAGCGAGACCCATTTTGGGCCAGGGTAGGAAGTGAGGGACGTCTCACAAATGATTGAAATTACCTGGCTCCACGGTATTGAATGAGGTGACGACTGAAAGTCATACCCTCTCCCTTTTATAATTAAATTTTCTGTAATGCGCTCATGATTATTTCTCCCGTACATTGCACTAGATCACAAACTTCTTTTTTCATTATTCATCTATTCATTATCATTATTACTATTATTTTACTCGTAGGCTGTATCCAACCTTGTTAACTCGTCCAACAGGCCTGCCAGTCTGACACCGCCATATATTGTGCTCGTGTAACATGCCTACCTAATGTGCCTGGGCGGGAATGTATTAACCTGACAATGTGAATCCCGTCTTCCGCCTACATGCATGGCCTCAGCTCATGTTTTCATTCCTCTTAGCTCCTTCCTTTGTGGGCACGCTGGCCGGGTGCGCTGCCTCGCGAGGCGGCAGACAAATCAGCCCGTGGAATGCAAACAAGATTAATTGTAAAAGACGATTCGAAACGGTTTGCAACCTTCTTGTGCGTGGAAAGTGCATAGGAGATAATCCTCCGCGGATCGCATTCACTAGCCCAAGCCGCCACGGTCTACTCGAGTCGTTGCAACCGTCCCCAATGAATGGGTGACGTCATATCGCTTAGACATGGATATGCGGGGTTCTGATTGTGTCGTTGCGCATTTCTAACTTCTGATCTTCCAGGGTTGGCGCCGTCGTTATCTTTTACTTTATGATTTTTTCTTTAAACTTTTTTTTTTCTTCTGCCCGCGTGTCTGATCTCAAGTCTGTGTTCTCGTTTCTATCAGATATATGTGCACTACTTTTATTTCTGTCGTGCACGCGTATGTGAGTAGTTAGGTATTTCTGGTTATACCTGTATTTATCTAACCTGTATAGGTAATAAGTATGTGAGATTCTTTACGTCATGAAAAGAAATTATGAAATTAAATAACAAGACCAGTTCACAATTTAATCTAGGAAGCCAACTTGCAGTCTTCCAAATCAAAACCTACATTCACATCGAATGTATGCGGAGAAAATATTTATAGATGAGGAATACAAACTGAAAATAATTTCAGAGAACATATTCGTTGCCAGCGGAACCTGGATTTTATATAAACATACGATTGATTTCCAAATATGTTCGGCGTTATTATATACTTGTATGTGTTGCTTCAATGAGCAATATTTGTGCGTTCATCTGAAACGGAACTGGAACGCTCTCTCTCCACCGTAACATATGTTGATCCAACATGAAAATGGCTAGATGTGGTCGTTTGGATACCGTGTCTTATAAGCTGCAAATTACACAGCAGCAGTTTCTTCATGAAAAGTTCCTTACATGGACCATCTTGCAACTGAATAGGTGCAATTGTTTGGTACAAGGGACATATTGCATAAATAAGTTACATGTTGAAAAACATAATGCATAGCAGCAGATTCTTAGCGAAAAATTGCACACGTGAACTCATTTGCAGGTGGCTAACTGCACTGCAACCTTTTGGAAAATATATATACGTAAATACACAGGCGCACAAACACACACACACACACACACACACACACACACACACACACACACACACACACACACACACACACACACACACACACACACAGACAGAGACAGAGAGAGAGAGAGAGAGAGAGAGAGAGAGAGAGAGAGAGAGAGAGAGAGAGAGATACGAGCCCCGAGTTCGGTCCCCGTCAGGTTATGGAGTGATAAGGCTTTACAGTTGCATTTATATATTCATGTTGACATCATATTCACATTGAGGAACAGTGACCCAACCACCAAGGACCTATTCACAGAAAATTAACCCAGTTGTAGTCGGATTTCTTTTTATACTGTATCATATAAACACAGAAATACATTTGATGATGCTCAAACAGAATTGTGGAAATTAGCATATGTGCACTATTAGGACAGGATAAACACCTAACAGACTATTTTTCTTTAGTTTCTTTCCCTGACCCTCTCTTTGCTCCTTTGGTCCATATTGAGAGATCTTCTTTGTCAATTCTGTCCACTCCTTACGTACTTCTGAGCAAAGCAAACATTTCACCTCTCTCTCTCTTCCTTCTCTCAACAAGGGCAAGTTCAGCCTTTTTAATCTTCCTTCTAACGATCTGTTTGTTTTGCTGGGGACCATTTTGGTCTTTGTATTCTGTCTATTCTTTGTGTTCTTTATTTTTGTGTGGAGACTCTTCCACTACTGTATAACTTATTTCTTCGTACATGTTGTAAAATTATATTTCTATTTTCGTCAACAGTTTCTTTTTTCTGCAACAGACATATTAAAATGTTTATTTGGTGGCAAACTATTAAATGTCAATACCACTATTCCCTGTCTCGCATTTGTAATTGAATAATTCTGTGATGGCCTCTAAACTTTTATCCATATTCAATATTAATCTATCCAAGTTACATTTATATACCGGGTTCCAATCTTAATGCAGAAATTTGTATTCATTTTCATTCTCTGCTGGCTTCATGAACTCAGCATCAATTGGAAATAGGTAAGTAGAGCTATTCGTTCCATCCATCATGTCAATTACGCATATCAGTCACATTAAAAGTACTAATGTTGCACCCTGCGTGCCATCGCTGATACTTCTCTCCATTCTGTCACCTTGCTATTAACAACTATTCTCATAAGTCAGTCTCTAATTCATTCCTGGATGTTCCCTTAAAGTCCTCCTATATGTCCCAATTTCCAGATTAATCGTTTGTGTAGTACTTTGTCAAAAACTTTACCTAGATCCAAATATACACAATCCACCTAACCGTTTTTTTTATATGGCATGTTAATCGTCCTTGAGTCCAAAACTAACAAATTGTGAACACCGACCCTCCTTGTCTGAATCAGATTTTGTTATTTTCCAAGATCTTTATCTTCAGATACCTTATTCACCTGTCCTTTGCAGCACTCTCATGTATTGTAGATGCCACACCTATCAAGAACACTGATTTATAATTCAGGAGTTCCTCCTTATTTCCTTCTCTAAACTTGGTACTATATTGGTCCTTTTCCATTCCCGAAGAACTTCCCTTTCTTAACGTAAATATACAATTAGCACTTGATTTTTTGTTTCCTACTGAATTTCTGCATTCTTAAAAGTATCCAGTTAGAGATCCCACCAAATATTGGGGCTTTTCTCAAATAAAAAAAAATTCAATAGTTTATAAACTTCCTGCATTTTCATTTTAAAGTTTTTTAATAAGACATTTCTGTTCCATCCCTTGCCCTCCCCCAAGATATCTCGCCTTAGTGAATACTGACAGGAAACTTTTATTCTTTATTTTCGATTGCAATTTTGAGTCTTCATAAACCTATACGTCTACATTTTAATCTTGTGATTATTTCATTATATTTTCAGTTTACTGTTGGTAAATCTATATGACAGTTTAGGTTTTCTTTTACTTTGATGAACTATACCTATTTCAAGCTCCGCGTATGAGGTATGGACTGTTAGTTTTATGCATTTGATACTTGGTTTTTTTTTTTTCAACGAAATCGTTAAGGACCAGAGTCACGCAGTTTTCTTTTATGACTGGAGACTAATCTTTCTTCTGAAAAGGATGGTTTTATGTTTTAGCCTCTACTACCCCTCCGTCATACTTTTCTCTTTGAATCTCCCTTTTACCTCCATTATGACTCCAACTCTTCGGTATGATGTTCTGCCCAAGGACAGAATCGCTGGTTATTTTAGACGAAATACTAATATCCTTTCAAAGTATCTTTCTTCCTCTCTTCGGATTTTTGTGTATTTATTTCCAGATCTAATGTATTTATCCTTTTGTTCTTTTCTTCTCCAACTTTCTCATACTACGTCTTTGCCTTTTTTTCTGCCTCAGGGATCCTGTTAAGTCAGTGCCTCGCAGTGGAAACACAGAAAAACAGAGCGTACTTGGAAGAGCTTGAAGGTCATTTGCTTGAATATTCAAGTTGGGGACATATACTCAACAAGATTGTCTTTTCAAGCGGGAGTCGACTTTTATCCTGGTTTGCAGCTACAGCTGTGGTGTTATTCTATGATTCTTTTTTTGTTGATTTTATGCCGTACGGTTTTCTGTGATGGTTATAGATGATTTAAAAAAAGATAAAGTACATTTAGACCGTTTCATATTAGATGTCCTGTAAATTGAGGGATGCGTTGCACAGACCAACTCTATTGTTCATATAGTTGTATGGGATGGATGCAAATTAATCTAGTCTTTGTGTCGTTTCTAAGGGCAGAGTTCTATTATTTTTTGTAACATTATGAGAAAATTAATTGTGTGACAATAAACGCTCTATAATCACGATACGAGTCGCACACGAAAGCATATAGCAAATATGTCACAAACGACGAAGCAAGAAACAGTAAGAGGAAGAAAAAAAAATACAAAAAACAACCTCGAAAAAATAGAAAAATGTCCAATACATGCATACAAGAACTAAATATCTGGAAGAGCAAACCCACTAGATTAGATGCCAGGCCGTTAAGCCTTTTCCAGGTGGAATAAGTGGAATAGGTGGAATTTACTGTATATGTATGTGTGTGTATGTATGTGGGTATGTATGCATGTACATATA
>NC_134797.1:26077447-26089947 GCF_046742065.1 Oratosquilla oratoria
ACTCCGGCAGAGACTTCGGAGACACCCTTACGGACGTGAGTCACGCAGCATTCGTTTATGATTTTCAAAGACTAACTTCCATTCTAAAATGAATGTTGGTCACTACCAATGTTCCCTCTAACTTTTTGCTGTGGGTGTGCGTAGAAATTTACTTGTGTGCAATTTTGCCTTCTGATCATTTAAGCAAATACGCAATGGAATCGCTAGAGTTACAAGAGAGAAAAAAGCAATCATTAGTTTGACGGTTGGCAAGTTACCATATTTTTAGAGAATTCGTATGTTGATGTTTGGGTGGAACTTCTCTATCAAATGGAATTTAATATAATTTGAAAATCTTTTTTGTGTGCACACTTTTTCTTTATCTGCGCTATTTGTAAAACATATGTGCACGAATACACGTGCACAGCTTAAGAGGGAACGTTGGTCACTATCATCTACTATCTCTACTTTCTCCTACCCTCCTTCGACCTCTCAATTAACACTACTATGACTCCGAAGAGATGCGACGAAATACAAAAATTTCAAACCAAATAAGAAAGTTATGTATTTTATGCAGGTGTTTAATATTCAGACAAATAGCAAATGGACCGTTTACAAGGCAACCATCGGTTCCAAAGATCCTCAGCTCACTATCTCTATCTGAGCACAACTTCAAAGAAAATTACAAGAAATTTTCCTTGACAGCTGACTGACCAGAAGATGCTGATCCCTAAGAATTTTGTAGAAGATATTTTGGAAGAAACATGTTATTAGTATGCGAGATATGCCTTCCAGAAGTAATTACTATGATACATGAGCAATATACCAATGCACAAGGTTTTCTGGGATATTTGTAGTGCAAATGTGTTGACTAGATCACTACCCATAAGATAAGTGTGACGAAAATGATGGAAAAGGGCGCATGGATATTCAGCGGTCGTGTACTTACGAATGCCCGCGAATGTCCGAATTCGCGAATTATAAATACGATAGAGCGTGCGATATGCAAATACTCACACGGAACTCCGAGTAATGATACCCATGCAGACGTCTGTGAGTATTTTCATAGATGGCATGATAGCATAATTGTATCTATGAATATTCAGTCACGCGCGTAAATACAGGGGAGCGTGCTTGAATAGGTGTAAAACGATTCAACCACTTCAGCAAGGTGATGCTGTTCAGTCTTTACACTTGGTGTTTATATTCGCCCCTCCCCCCAAAGGATCTAAATATCCTCCTCTGGACCGCTTTGCATTTTACTTTATTTCTAATTCATACTTCTCATTTTTATTGGACTAATTTCACAGTCTCTATCCCATATTTACATTTCCAAGTTCAGTGATAACTGCACATCTCCCGTAGAAATATTGTAGAGACGTTTTACAAGTTGTTTGAATTCTAGAGTGCGTCTTGTGTCCAACTACATCAATATCGACATTGTTTTTGTTTTTTCTAGAAACTGGCCCATTCTGATTTCTTGTTTTGCTGCTTCGTTATGGTATATATGCGACTTGATATTATTCGTCATGCATTTCTCAGCTGCATAGGTCTGATTTGTGTTGTTTAATCATTGTTCCTAACTATCCTTGTATTTAGAAATGTTGTAATTACAGGTACACATTCTTCAGCAGCATAGTTTCTGACATTGTGGCCAAAATCATGACACTTATTTGAGGTCAGATCTTCGCCGTAATTCATCTTCCACCATTTAGCATTTACACAGTTGCTTCTTCTTTAACTTTTATCAAATGTTCAAAGCACTTAACTTTAATGGTATTATTATTTTTTCAATTTTGAAGGCTTGTATACACATACACACACACACACACACACACACACACACACACACACACACACACACACATATCTATATATATATATATATATATATATATATCTATATATATATATATATATATATATATATATATATATGTGTATATATATATATATATATATATATCAATGAAATTCCTCCGCCGAGTTCCCTTCCATTATAATTCCCACAATTTTCAGCCACTTCTGGTATAATATGATTCTGACATTTGATGCTATTAGTAGTTTACTTTTGATGCTATCTGTTATAGGTTCAATGAGCCATGAGATAAGTTTTAAAAGGTTATTCACTTTCTTTGGAGGAGAAGTGCAATGTCCAGCTGCATTAAGATTGTTAAAAGTAGATAACCAAATATCAGTTTTACTTCCTCTTGTACCTAAGGTCCATCCTTTTAGTTTGTAGATAGATTTCCTGTTGTATTATACAAATTTTGCTAATTTCAAGATTCATATATTTCTTTGAATATTTGTCAATACTATATTGATTAGTTGATCATTATCAATGCAAAACAATCTTGCGTCAAGTACCGTCTGATCCTCAACCAAGGTAACTATAAAATACTGCGAATAGATGTGGCCCAAAAATGGAGCCTTGAGGCACTTCGCTTGTAACAACTCTCCAACTAGTCTCTTAACCAATCAAGACGGAGCGACGTTTATGACTGCTTAAATAGTTTTCTGATCCATATAATAGGTTCCTTCAGGTATAATGAGATGTGAATTTAGCCACTAGTCTTTGGCTTGAAATATATCATCGAAGGCTTTTCGAAAATTAAGATATGATTGTTACGGTCGAAAATACTTTCCATTGTTGTGCAAATCAACCAATTTCAACGAAGGAACTAGATTACCTCTGGTACACACAAACCTGGTTATCTAAACATCTTAAACGGGTACACTAGTGGAAGCAAGATGGCAGAAGTAAACACTCGACTACCATCAAATGCATTCTATTTTAACGGACAGATAAGTCTCATGTGCACAAAATATATTCTAGTAAGAATAACTTCTTTGTATGTATGAATAAATAAACCGATTTATATCAAAGAAACAATTATATAAAGTGTTCTTAAATTGCACATGGCTTAAATAAACTGATATATATCACAGAAACAATTAGATAAAGTGTTCTTAAATTGCGCAAAGCTTAAACATAATTGTGATAGGAAGAATCACTTCCACATTCTCCCAGTGGTAGGCCCTGAAGAGCTGTGAACATGACAATGATATCCTAAACTGATCAGACTGGAAATTCTATTAACTAATTTATCAGTCTGCCGATCTGATTCGTGGTAAGTTCCGTACTAAGAGGAAGCAAACATGCGTCTGGATAATTCATTGCAGAGGGAACGTGTGCAAGGCGAAGGCAGGCAGTGGTACACAGCGCAAATGAAAAGTGACTTTGTCTACGAAGGAGAACAAAGTAACAGCAACGAAAATAAGTTGGGGATTAAGGTACAGGAAGCAGAAGAGGACAGCAACAGCAGAGAGAAGCTAGATATAAGCCTTTTCGTTACGGAATGGCGTGCCACGATAACAATTCAACTCGTTTAGCGGCAGGGGGAAGAAAAAGACGGTATTAACTGAGATGAGTTATAACCCTTTTACTACCGACGAGGCGTCACGAAGCTGAATGAAATCACCTGGCGACAATCATAATGAAGCAGGGGGGGATGCCCTGTCCCTAGGTTCGAAAGGAGTCGAGAGAGTAGGTGATACAAAAAAAAATTCCCGACGAAGTTGAGACCTCGGCAGCCAGACGATGTGGACGCTCTTCCGAGATAAGAAAGCGACGCAGGCGCCACGCCCTCAGGGGCCACGAGCCGCATCCTGCTTTCTCGCACACGACGCTAACAGCGGCAGCCGGACACCCCAACTCCTCCCCATTCCTCCTCCTCTTGCAGACTTTTCTTCGTCATTGTTTCCAGGAACTCCTCCCGAAGTTCTGATCACTTTTGCAGAGTCCGGGGTGAACCCTTCTCTACCGAGTGGGGGTGGTCACAGAAAACGGATAGAATAGCCTGGCGTCGTTCAAAAGGAAGGTAAAAGTGATAACCAATACGGAAAGGGTTAATCAAGATGAGCTATCACGCCTTCACTACAGAGAGGTACCATGGAAAGGAACAGAACAGCCTGATGGTAATCATATAGAAAGGAGATATACCCGGTACGGAAGGGCTTAATCGAGAGTTCTGTGTAGACCAAAGATACGCGTTTAATTTCATGGACCTTTTTCCTTCCTAAGCGTATAGCCCGACTCACTCCCAGCACCCCCGTCCCGCCGACTCCCAGCTAAACCCCGGCTGGACTAAGTCATATGACGATGTCAATAATAATTACAATGAAGAGTCTTCGAACTCAAATGGATTAATCGATATATACTTCTTTCATCCTTGATGGTGGTGGTGGTGGAGGCTCTTTATCTGAACCAAATCGCTTTGCGGTTCAGGATAAACAAAGGAGCTAATCTTCCCACTCCGAAAGTTAAAGACTTATCTCGATTTCAATTAGGGATATCTTTAATCTTCAAGTCCCTGAGATTAATTCACTGGGTTTTACTCTGGCTGATGCCACACGATTCTATCCAGCTTAGAGGAACATCTAAACTTTAAACGAATACAAGATGCTATATCTCTGCTGGAACTGGTAATGACCTTGCATCTGGAATCAGAGAGCTGAAGACTTTATCGTTGGCTTCGCTCGGCGCGGTGGGTTTCAGCCCCAGACTCTGGCTAGAGGGCTTCGAATTATTCCCCAACTGCTACCGGTGACTGCTACCGGCCCCTGATATTCGTATATATAGAACAAAGGTAGCAGCTTTGGTCACAGCTGAGCGCTTTCTGGCCCAACCTACCCAGTCTTTAGTCACAATGGCAAACCATGCAGACACAGGTGACCTTTCGGCCTATAAATGCACTTGATGTTGATTTCTTCAGCATGCTTGGGAATGATAGTCTCTCTTTCTTCCCAATGTATATCTTTTCTTTCCATATTTCTAACTTACCACTGTTCCGTTTACGTAGAATGTAGTGGAAAAATAAAGATTATGTTTCCATTTCTATCATAAAAGGTATATTGACTAAAGCGTATCATTCTTTCCAGTGAGGCAAAGAATGAATAATGAAATAAGAAGATAATTTCGAAATTTCTTTCCTCCTTTCTAACCTACCATGTTTCATTTAGGTAAAATATAATGGAAAAATTAAGATCATGTATGTATTTCTGTCCATCATAGATGGTACACGGACCAAAGCATGTTACCATTTCCAGAAAAAAAAATGAAATAAATAAAATCTCGATGGATCGCTTTCCATAACGTTTTGGCTTCTCTGCACAGGGGTTCTCCTTCGGTTGAATAAAATCACCTGGCGGCAACCAGAAGAAACGTGAAAGTTGTCAAAAGCAGTAGAGAGATTAACGCAAGTAAATTTAACCTTCCACCTGTGAAAGATATTTCCTTTGGATGAATGAAATTATCTGGGGTCAACCAGACAAAGACAGCCTTGAAGTCACCAATGGCAACGAAAGAACAGCTAATACACACGAGAAGGTCGTTGGCATTTTGTTATTATTTTTCGAAAATTGTTACGGACAGAGTCTTTGTGCACGAGGCTCAAAGACACAACAAATACAACTAAACCATTTAACTTGACTATCGATGGGCTCGTTAACCTATCTGGATAGTTAATAGTCGATACTGGGAGACCTGCTATCTTGAAAAATGGGGAAGTCGAGGTTAGTTATAGACGAGATGCTCAAGTTGATTCTGGCGAGAAGACTTTATGCTCTCATTATTATGGAAAGTTGTGGCTTTAAGATTCGACAGCCATCGCTTCGTTGCCATCCAACACTGCGGTAGCTGGTCGCTATCTATGCAATCGCTCTGTTCCAGACAAAGGGATTTGTGCTCAGCCATTGCCAATATGAGCCAAGGAAGGTCCAGGCGTTTCTGTTCATGATGTCGTTTATTTTTGGTTCTGGCCTCATCTGCGTCACTTTAAGCCTAAACCCACTAAGGAGAATCGTCTTTTTTTTTTGGGGGGGGGGGATTTTTTGATGGGCAATAACTTGGTTTGTCTCTGTTCCTCATATAGATAATGACTCTCAGTCAAGGTAGTTAGGAGAGTCACCGTTTTAATGAATTTCATTATGCATAAACACGGCAAAGGAAACATGGACTGGAAGTGAAGCGTTTATTCCTGACGTTTCGTCTATTGACGTCTATTTCGTCTATTTCGTTTATTGACGCTTCACTTCATTCCTATTTCGTCTATTTCGTCTATTTCGTCTACTTCGTCTATTGACGCTTCACTTCCAGTCCATGTTTCCTTTGCCGTGTTTGTGCAATTTGTTCACATGGATTTTCGAATTTCATTATATCTATTATTCTAGTTGATGCCAAACAATTTTATCCAGCTGAAGGAGGGCCCAGAATTGAATAAAATCGTTTGTGTAATTGCCAGAAAAAGATAGAATGGTTACAGGGAAGATGGCTGTCGTTTACGGGCTGATAATGCTTTGCTGTGATTGGTGCCGACTCCCACAGCTAAAAGACCTTTGATATAATCTACAACTATTATCTTAATTAGTCATATCTTGCAGTGAAGTGTTAGAAAGTCAGTGAGGCTGAAAACAGGACAACGCTGGATAACAAAATTAACTGAATAGATAGATAGATAAGAAAATAATAGATAAGTAAATGAATAAATAAATAAATAGATAGATAAACAAATAAATGAATAAGTAGATAATGAATAAATAATTAAATAAATACATAAATAAACAAATAAAGAAATAAATCAATGAATGAATAAATATAGATAAATTAATGAATGAATAATAAGAAATAAATAAATAAGCAAATAAAAGAAATAAATGAACAAACATAGAAATATCTGACTCGCATAACTTTATTTTTTTCAGAGTCCAAATATAATTACCAAAATTTGTCCATAAGTTTAATTTTTTTGAATGACATTCAACGTAATAAAAAACATTCGTTCACGTGTTTATTGCAATCTGTGTTTTAAAAACTAATTTGTGTCATGTTTGTTGGTGGCGCAGTTGGAAGCGTGCTGGCCTCGCATTTGCATAGTTACGGGTTCGAATCCCGCACTCCCCTCCCATTTCATTCAGTGACTGTTGCCTGCCCCAACAGTCCCCAAAGGAAAGGACAAAGGTGACGCCTTCGGCCTCAGCTACGCGTCTCCTGGCGTAGACTCCTCACCACCTCTGTTCTAGTTGAGCTCTCAGGAATCGAACTCAGGTCGCAAAAGACTCACGGTGGATCTGCGGTAGAGCACGCGATTGGTAGCTGCCAGGGAAGTCAAGCACGCGGGTTCGAATCCTTCTTACGGCACACAGGTTAGGAAGGACAGCACTCACCCTGGGCAATGGCCCTAAATCCCTAAAACCAAAGTCCTTTCCTGGATCACCGTACTAACCAGGAACAAGGAAGTTCGTTAAGTAAAAATGATCACAGAAAGTGGTCGAAATATACAAATACATTTATTTCTAATCTTATTTTCCGATAGTGGGAGACAATTCTTATATATATGTATATATATATATATATATATATATATGTATATATATATGTATATATATATATATATATATATATATATATATATGTATGTGTGTGTGTGTGTGTGTGTGTGTGTGTGTGTGTGTGTGTGTGTGTGTGTGTGTGTGTGTGTGTGTGTGTGTGTGTGTGTATGTGTGTGTGTGCACGTGTGCGTGTGTGCGTGCATTAATGCGCGGGAGAGTGTGCGTATACACTCCTATATCATGATAATAGGACTGATAATTATATCTTCAGCACAGTCTAAGGAACATGATGATATATTGTACGACAGTATAATCAGCATATCAAGCGAGCGAGGCATGTTAATTTCCGATGATATTAATCTCCTAGTATCAATGTGGGACGAAGCGTTGAAATCGCCGGGACATGCTTTATGTTCAATTATAGTCGATACTCTTTTGTTTCAGCTCATCACAGGCCCAACAAGAAATACAGACAAACTTTATTCTATTTTCATTACGATTGGCGCTTTCTGACAGAATCGGAGGAAGCTTTCGAAGTCGCTGTCAAATAAAATCTTATGTGAGGTTCATTAGTTCTTCTTTTCTTTCTTGACATATCGTACTCGGGGAAAATGTTGCTGAAAATTGTAAGGCATGCTTGATATTGTATTCAAGAAAAATAAATGACAAAAAAGAAAGTTTTAGATTTCAAACTCGTTTGCCTCTAGGAAAAATTAATATACACACACACATAGACACACACACACACACACACACACACACACACACACACACACACACACACACACGCATATAAACACACACACATACGCATATAAACACACACACACACACACACGCACAGACACAAACACGCACACGCACACATATACACGCATACACACACACACCACATGCACGCACACACACACATGTATACATACACACACACACACAAATATATATATATATATACATATATTTATACATATATATACATTATATATATATATATATATATATATATATATATATATATATATATATATCTATATACATATATGTATATATAAACATTATATATATATATACATTATATATATATATATATACATATATTTATACATATATATACATTATATATATATATATATATATATATATATATATATATATTTCAATTACTTCAAATATCTTTGAGGAAGCAAGCAGTCTGAATTTGAGTGTTAATGCACAAAATGTTTTGATCATGTCCTCGGTATCCACAAAACTGAATTAATCTGAATAAACTAGAATGTGTGTGCAAGCTGTGACTATCAGATTTCCGGAATGTCAACCCAGATGGAGCATTGAGTCACCACTGGGCAATTCTCAGGTCTTTACACATATGACAAGATATGTTTTGTGTGTCCGTGAGGCATAAGGAAGGAAAGCGTCCGGTTTGATCCAGAATAAGTAAGAAAGAAATAGTATGCAAGTGAAATGTTTTGTCTGTTGCATGTGGCGAAGATATTAAGATCTTGGAAAGCTTCACATAGCTTGGTAGTCTAACGCATAACAGTGGTGGGTCAAGTCAGAAAATCCTTTGAAGGATTAGCATTGCCCATGGCGGCGTTCTGGATTCAGCCAAATAATATGCCTTTGTCCATAATTATGTGGGTGGACTAAGATCCGAATCTTCGCGTAGTTTGTATTACCTGTCTTGCTGTACGTCTGTGAGACAGGGGTACTGAATGTTGACTTGAAGAAGTGTTGTTGTCCCCCACGCACAGTGTTGTTTCCACAAGAGAAAACCATCGACGAAGGAGACAAAGAAGTACAGAGGACTCATGGCTTGGGCAATTCGACCACACTTCCCAAGAAGTGTCTAGAATGGGACTGCAGTATGCCGGCCACATTGCAAGAATGGAACAAGAAAGAATACCAATGAGAGTGATGATGGATGGGATGGTAGGAGGAAGACGTTTCCCAGGAAGACCACGCAGAAGATGGATGGACAACGTGAAGGAGGACCTGGAAAGGGCTGGAGCAGATGTCCGGGATTGGATGACAGTGGCACAGGACCGTAGAGTCTGGAGGCATTTGGTGCTAGCGGTGAGGGGTCAGCAAGTGGCCCGACCACCACCGGAGTGAGTGAGTGAGTGAGTGAGTCTGGAATGGGAAGGGTGGCTGCATGGGAGATTGCTCAAGGGAACTGTGGGGATTGGCAAAGGCGTGAGTGAAGCGACGCCTTCTCGGTGCGCACTCTCGCTTGATGATAAAAGTAATTGGACAACAAATCAGTCAACAAATAAGTAGACTCAAATAATGACTAGATAATTTGAAAAAGGAGTAGATAAGTAAATAGATGAGTGGGAAAACAAATAAGTATACAAATAAATAAGATAAATAAATGAACAAATAAACAAATAAATAGATAAATAAACAAATAAATAAATAAGTAAAGAGGTGAATATAGAAATAAATAGATTAATAGAAGAATAAATAAACAAATAACTAGGTTAATAAGGGAAGACAAAAAATGAAGAGCGTATAATTAAAAAGTGGTCTGGCTTCCATCATAATTGGATCAAAGTACGCCTCTCCTGACATCAATAGTTTCATTTTTATTCTACATATATTTCCACTAAATCACCAATCCTTTTCCCACTTGCACGAAAAATCTGCCACTGTGACCTGAGTCAATCCTTTGCTGAAAGTGTCACGTTCAGGTCCTTGCGAGAGACGCAACCACAAGCAAAGGACAAGTAGGGACCCCTAACACTATTAACTTACAAAAAAAAAACCAAACAAGACTGCCACATTCATCATTTTGTTCCAGCCGCTGCTGTGTATCTACCGAGGTAAAGACATTACCCGTCTATGTATCTGTATGGATAGTTACGCATATGCATATACACACAAAAACATGTTGCATGCACTCATACACGTGTGTGTGTGTGTGTGTGGGTGTGTGTGCGTGCGTGCGTGCGTGCGTGTGTGTGTGTGTGTGTGTGTGTGTGTGTGTGTGCGTGTGTGTGTGTGTGTGTGCGTGTGTGTTTTTGGTTTTATCCCTTCCATTTAACGTCTGGCTTGTTTCTTTTGTAAGTGGTACCGTCCTACAGTACACCACATCACTTCTTATAGTTTCTTGGTTTTTGGTATGATCATCTGTCCTTTCTTATCTTTCCTTTGTATTCTTCTAAAATCAAATGCATCGTCGGAGCCGCTAATGAATTTGTCGTTTCTGTAATGGCGATATATACTTCATCGATCATTCGCCCGAGTGTTTTCTTTAACCCTTAGTGTATTTGAGGTCCTGTTGGCTTATGTACGCTTTTGTCACCGTATAATATTTTAGCATACCCGACCACTCTTTCCAAAACAAGAACGTGTGCATTGTAAGCATGGAATACAATGAATCACACCATTCCTGTTCTCCTCTGTGTCTCCAATCTTCGTATTTCTTGAATTCTCCACTCTAAATCTAGTATCCTCCAACAGTTTGTTCAGGCCTACTATCTTCTTTGACCGCTAGTTTTCTCGAATATCCCCTCCCACCCTCAATCATGCATTTATCAAGATTTCAACAAATACACATACATAGATATCCATACATATATACACTTGCAAATATATATATATATATATATATATATATATATATATATATATATATATATATATATATATATATATATATACCCATATGCATCCAGGATCATGCGAACATTTGACATAAGAGCATGTAAGTAGCCACATGAAAATTGAAAATGAACCTGAACTTACGTTTCCGTCCTAATCAGACATTTGAAAGCAGAAAGTGAAGAATGGTGACACGTACACGTTGTATTTTCTTCCTTGCCAACTGTGCTAAGCATTGGCGGTGCGTGCGGTACCTATTATGCAACGGAAACCACACGAACGAAGACTGAAGTAATATACAAGGAAGTACAAAGTAGACTAGGAATGTGCGAAGCAGAAGTCTTCGTCCCCAGTTTTATTATGTATCCTTCTCGACCTAAATGGTTATTTTGCCGCCAAGCGAATTCATAAGATATTCTTAATATTTTCTTGAGAATCAGAATGAGAATATTGTTTTTTCTGTAGGTACATACACGAACACATTAACATGAAGAGATGAGGTTGGTACGACCATGAGAAGATGGAAGCTGAGAGAACCTGAAGCACTAGAACTGGGAAGCTGTGATGGAGGAGATAATTAATGGCAGCAAACATTAGAGTTGCATGCGATGTTCATTATGAACACATAGTCAAGAAATATGCAAATGACCGTAACTAATACTGAAACGAGATTTGGCCGAACAAATTTGTCATAATCAGATTTTTCAAGTGACAGTGAAGAATGGCAATACATATATATAAAACAACGAGTTTTTATATACACCAAAAAAGTTGACTGGAAGATTGAAATGGAATCCTCGAACTGAGAAAGAACTAATTATTAGTACCATGGATAGAGTGACTATGGACGGCATGCAAATATAATGAAGCAAAACCTGTTACAGAATTGGGTCTATATCATATAAACAATTAAAAAGGAAAAACGAAGACTGAAGACGAATAGAGTAGGCACTGATGAGTATGTAGGAGTTCAGTAGATGCACAATGGCTTCTATCATTTCAATTCTTTATTGGTATCGCCTTGTGTGTTCAGTGACCACTTGCTTACATGAGACCATCAGGTAATAAAATGTCACGTTGACATAGGGAATGACTCAGCTTCCACCCAAAATTAGGGGTGGTTGGGGGGGGGGGGTAGTTTGGGGGGAGGGGTTATCATAGGCACTGACCCTAAACAAAACTCTTCTTTAGGCCCACCCACCCAGGAGTAAACACACTCAAAAAAGTATCGTTACACACTCAGTAAGAGACAAACTGACACCAAGGACGAATTCATCAATATCAGACTGCTGATGTTGGTATTACGTGTTTGGCAGTGGATTACTTGCCTGAAACAAGCAAACGGAAATCATAAATGAGAGAGTAGAGTTTGAGGTGGCACAGTGACGCTTCTTGAAACATAGATGAAGCAGCAGTCGAACACGTAATTTGGTCTGTGTTGTATCACTGTAATATTGTCGTGTTTAGGTCATGAAATAATATTTTTAACCCCCCCCCCACACACACACACACACTTACCAACCCTGTCG
>NC_134797.1:26094947-26099947 GCF_046742065.1 Oratosquilla oratoria
CTCACTGCTTAATAGAAGGTAATGTGCCTACGCCAGGAGACGCGTAGCTGCGGCCGAAGTCGTCACCTTTGCCCTATGCACTTGGACTGTTGGGGCAGGTAACAGTAACTGCTGGGAATCGGAAAGGAGTGCTGGATTCGAACCCACTACTAAACAAATGTGAGACAAAGACAATTCTGAATACGCCACTAGCACACAATAGCAGAAAGACTTTATTTTCCATCAAGTAGAAAAGGAACTTAATGAATATTACCAAAACGATCTATATTTGATTGAAGTCACTTCGAGTAAAAAACAGCATATCATAGTGCATAAACCTGTTCTCTATTAGTGATCAGATCAGACTCCATAAACTTGTAAACCACAAAGGGAAAGTCTTCTTCTTATATGTCAACCTACAGAACCAGACATTCTCCCATTGGAAGTGGAGCGGAAAAGGTTACATTCTGTCTTCAGGCATCTCCTAAGACAGTCCTTGTTTTGGACTTAGAATTGCAAAACAGAAAGATTCGGGTTAAAGGAATCAAATAAAAAGATCTCAACTAATCTAGAAGGACTGCATGACAGGATAAAGACAGTAAAATAGGAAACCGGCAACAAATTGGTTGAGATTAGTTCCTCTAAGACGCATAGGCTTAGAAACCTGTAACTTGTTCATAAAGCCGACTGGAATTTATGAGACACAAGCACGGCATAACGACGCAACTCTGGGCAAACCACCATGAAGAAAGATCGAAGGAAGGGCAATCGAGACACAGCAAAGATATAAGGCAGACAGATGATTTCTTATGACCAAACACGATGGTAAACAAGAAAGGTTGGCTATGCCCTCCAAAGATAATCAACATGGGATCAAGTAAATAGTTTGTAAGCAACAAATACGAGATATCGAGTAATAGAATATATATATATATATAGATGTTGAGTGTATGAAATGAAAATAGTGAGCAATTAGATAAGAGTTGGATTTTAGGAAATTGTGATGACCCTGGGAAGCTAAGATATGGACTACTAACTGAATCTGGGACATCCTCAAATATCAGAGTACTAAGTGTTTTATAGCACCTATGTATTTTGTTCATTCCTCTGCTCTCTCTCTCTCTCTCTCTCTCTCTCTCTCTCTCTCTCTCTCTCTCTCTCTCTCTCTCTCTCTCTCTCTCTCTCTCTCTCTCTCTATCTATCTATCTATCTATCTATCTATATCTCTCTCACTCACTCACACACACACACACACACACACACACACACACACACACACACACACACACACACACACACACACACACACACACACACACACACACACACACACACACACACACACATACACACGGGCACACACACGCGCGCTCGCGCGAGCAATATAGACGGAATATTATCAGAAAAAATAGAAAATGTTTTTGATTTTAACCAAAGGATCTGAGGGAACATTGAATTACCGGTGCCTAATGGGTACAAGTGAACATGTGGTCCTTCTGTGCTGGAAGACAGTAATAGGAGAGGAAGTATGTATACAAGGAAGATACAACTTTGCAAAGGCTAATTTGCTAAATTAAAAAAGTATTTTGAAGAAGTAAATTGGGGGCAATACCATAAAACTAAAGAAACTACAAAGAGATGTAATATGTTTGTAAGAATTATAACATAGGAGTGGAAAAGTTTGAGCAATGGCAATGCAAAAAAGAGACAAAAGCTAGAGTGGTAGAGTCGGGAAAAAACGAAGAAATAAGAAATCATAAAACGAGTGTAAAAGAGTCATAAATGAATACATGAAAAAAGAGAAGAGGAACTGAATTTCGAAATAGATGTAGCTAACAAATGTAAGGATCAGCCCAAGTTGTTCTTCAGATTTGTTGACGGCGAGCTGAAACAATAAAGAAAGACTATCCGAACTGAAAGTCGACAGGGTCGTATATGAAGAAATAAAAATGCAAATTTAAATAATGAATGAAAGCTTACATAAAGTATTCAGTGCAGAAGAGGAGTTTGAGGGAGGAAAGAGTGACTAAAACAAAACTGTTTTAAACAAAATGAGAAAGACCTCAGACCAGATGGAATCTCAAATTGAACATTGCAAAAATGTAGAAAACAATTTGTGGGTAAAGTATATCAATTGATAGCATGTTCTCTAACGAAGGAGAAGGTGACACTGGACAGGAAATATGCATTTAGAACAAATATCTAAAGGGGAGTAAATATAGAAGTATCACTGAATAGTAGACGAGTATCCTTGAGTAGTACGATAGCTCAAATGTATGAAAAATATATAAAAGCTAGATGGATACTTGGAGAAAGGATTCTTGGTGGAAAGTAAATTTGGACTTAAGGAAGGAAAGACTTGTGTTTGGTAAGCGGAGGCAAAACGGAACTTCATGAGCATAGCTCCAACCTTATGTACTACAACTCTGTAATTGTACGCACACACACACACACACACACACACACACACACACACACACACACACACACACACACAAAGGATTTCAAAGGAGGAGCATGCCGACAGGTAGACCTTTTGGTCCATTCAATAACTACACTGTTGGCGAAGTTGTTTCTACCCACTTCCAAATGAAATATATTCCCTGACAGTTGGAGACCATTATTTCTTGTCGGAAAATTTTGTGAAAATTTTGTCACTTTTGATATGGTCAATTCTATTTAGAATCTTAAAGACCTGTATTAAGTCACCTCTGAGTCTACGCTTTTTTAGGGAAAACAGATTCATATGTTTTAGTCGATTTTCGTATGATTTATTTTTGATAGTTGGAATCACTTTTGTGGCTCACCGTTGTACTTTTTCCAATCTGTCAATGTCTTTAATGAGATTCGGTGACCATACGGAAACAGCATATTCCAATTGTGGACGAACTAACGATTTATATAGCTTATTAATGAGTGATGGACTCTTGAAGTCGAAAGATCGCGCAATCAGTCCTAGAATCTTATCTGCTTTCCCAGAGGCTGAAATACACTGCTTAGATGATTTGAGATCGTTACTGATAATTACGCCGAGATTCTTTTCACTATCCACTTTTGTTAACGAGTTTCCAAATAACTTGTAATCGTACTTACTGTTATTTTTACCTATGTGCATAACTTTGTACTTGTGTTAAATTTCATTAGCCACTTTTCAGAAAATTGCTGTAGTTTGTGTAAATCTTCTTGAATATCTAATTGGTTTAAGTGATCATTTGCCATACCGCACAGTTTTGTATCATCATCAAATTGTAGACGATAGATTTCAGTCCATGGTCTATATCATTTATATATATTATGAATAGAAGTGGCCCAAGAATGGAACCCTGAGGAACTCCACTCGTAACATTTTTCCATCTGGAAGTTTTGCCATTTTGAACAACGCACACACACATACACACAGACACAAAAGCGAACTTTTTCCTTCCTCACTCTAATTGGCCCTCTGTCTATCTCCTCTTGTCTCTTTCTTTGCCTGTTTGTCAGTCTACCTTCCCTCCCCTCTCTCTCTTTCTTTCTCTCTCTCTCTGCATGTGCATGTGTGAACCTGTATGTATGTATGTGTGAGTGTGTGTGTGTGTTTGTGTGTGTGTGTGTGTGTGTGTGTGTGTGTGTGTGTGTGTGTGTGTGTGTGTGTGTGTGTGTGTGTGTGTGTGTGTGTGTGTGTGTGTGTGTGTGTGTGTGTGTGTGTGTGTGTGTGTATGTATGTGTGTGCTTGTGTTTGTGTGTGTATGTGTGTATGTGTGTGTGTGTTTGTGTTTATTTAACTGTATTTACCTATGCCTGTGAGATCCCGTCTCCGTTTCTCCAATTATCATGATTTGCTTTCAGATTGATTTATGATGTCCGCTTGGGCTGTAACTTCTACTAATTTATTCCACAAATTAATGCATCTGTGCGGAATAATGTATTTCTTAAGTCAGTCGAACATTCCGTGTGTGTGTGTGTGTGTGTGTGTGTGTGTGTGTGTGTGTGTGTGTGTGTGTGTGTGTGTGTGTGTGTGTGTGTGTGTGTGTGTGTGTGTGTGTGTGTGTGTGTGTGTGTGTGTGTGTGTGTGTGTGTGTACATGTGTGTGCTTAACCAATTGTCTTATACATGAGAGGAGCTATGATCGTGTGTTTGTCTCTTTTTCTCCATCTATCATACCCACCTTTAAATTCGTTCATGGTCGTAACTTGGGCTGTGTTCTTCAAGATTATTCTTGAAGTTGATGCACCTGTGAGGAAGGCTGCTATTTCTTGACATCCTTCAAAGATGTGCCCTTCTTTGATCTGTGCGTATGACTTCTTGATCCCTTTCTACCCCAAACTAAGATATCTGTC
Source organism: Oratosquilla oratoria (assembly GCF_046742065.1). Taxonomy (NCBI): domain Eukaryota; kingdom Metazoa; phylum Arthropoda; class Malacostraca; order Stomatopoda; family Squillidae; genus Oratosquilla; species Oratosquilla oratoria. The sequence goes on from NC_134797.1 coordinate 26,099,246, forward strand.
AATTTTGACCGCTCCCTCAAATTCCTGAACCCTTTTATTCTCTTCCTCTTCTTTCTTTTAGTGATGCCATGTTCAAAATTTCTGTTCTATTCGTATCCTCTTATGGCTTATCTGCAAGGCTGAGAAGCAGTTTGTTTGTTGTTATTTTTAATCTCTCATTATTGTTTACATATTTTCATTTTGTGTGAGGACGACACCACCACTGCGTATTCGTCTAGGGTAGACCAGACATTCTAAGATTTTTTTTTATAATTTCTTTGTCTACGTAATGGAAACCCACTTTTATGTTTCTCAACAATTTATATTTCTCGCCGACGATCTTGCTAATGGGTTTGTCGAGTGACAAAGTGTCCATAACCAATACTCCCAGATGCTTCTGTTCTTTAGCTTTTGTAATTGTCTCATTCCTATGGAAGAATTCATTGATTTCTAACTCATATTTCATCTATTTTGGATTTTTCGGAGCTAAGGCTCTTTTCCTACAATTGGATACTGGTCTATATGTTATCCTGATCTTTTTGTAGCAACTTGCAGTTTTCCTCATCTTTTATCCTTCTCATAAATTTAGCATCACTTGTAAGTATGTTAGAGTAGCTTACCATAATTTCCACCGTGCCATTTATGTGGATCAAGAATATTACGGGTGCCAGAACTGAACCATGAGGGACTCCGCTCGTCGCTACTCTCTATACTGACATCCTA
>NC_134797.1:26104947-26109947 GCF_046742065.1 Oratosquilla oratoria
CCCTTCTTTCTCCTCTCTTCCACGTGTGCTTCCCTTCAATCGGGCCCTCTATCTCTGTCTCCGCCACGACGAGGGCGGGGAGCTTACTATCCTCCATCTCTTAAAGATTTATGCTGATTGCAGAGCAACAGGAAACCCATCGATTCCTTGAAGACTGTCGGTGTGCTCACCCAAGTGTGTTCTTAAGAAAACAGGTGTCCATATTTGTCACAGGACTGAGCGATCTTTTATCTCAACCGCGCCTTTAGAAATTCGAAATTTTTGCATAAATATTCTACTCCAAATGCATCTTTCCCTCAGTGTTTCGAAGCTCTTTCTTAATTAACAGAAAAGAATTTTACTATTATCGGTGACGGCTTATATGCATGAGGCTTCAAATACCGCAGAGTTTTGTTTTTTTTACGCTCCAGCATTCCTTCACTGGCTCTTTTGCGATAAGAGTTTAATTTATGTGTTGTCATGCATGTCGCCTTGGGGGAAGTTCCCATAGTAGTCTTCCTGGCACTCCTTGGTCCACTGGGCTCATCTGCATTAGTTCACATAAAGACCAGAGTACCATCTGCATACACCTCCACATCTCCCTCTCTCAGTCTCTCTCTCTCTCTCTCTCTCCCTCTCTCTCTCTCTCTCTCTCTCTCTCTCTCTCTCTCTCTCTCTCTCTCTCTCTCTCTCTCTCTCTCTCTCTCTCTCTCTCTCTCTCTCTCTCTCTCTCTCTCTCTCTCTCTCTCTCTCTCTCTCTCTCTCTCTCTCTCTCTCTCTCTCTCTCTCTCTCTCTCTCTCTCTCTCTCTCCCTTTCTCTCTCTCTCTCTCTCTCTCTCTCTCTCTCACACACACACACACACACACACACACACACACACACACACACACACACACACATTCTCTCTCTCTCTCTCTCTCTCTCTCTCTCTCTCTCTCTCTCTCTCTCTCTCTCTCTCTCTCTCTCTCTCTCTCTCTCTCACACACACACACACACTCTCTCTCTCTCTCTCTCTCTCTCTCTCTCTCTCTCTCTCTCTCTCTCTCTCTCTCTCTCTCTCTCTCTCTCTCTCTCTCTCTCTCTCTCTCTCTCTCTTTCTAACCATCCATGCATTCCTCACACCTTTTCTTTCATGTCGAAATTTTCTCTGTAATCATTGTGTCTTCTTCCTCTCTTTATTTGCTTCTTTTTTCTTTCTTCTGCCTTCGCTTTTCTCTTCTCAACGTTTTCCTTCTTATTTCTTTTAAGAATTTCCTGTCCTTAACGTCCTCTTTTGACTTTTTACTCACTTTATGTCCTCCACGGTATATATACTTTCCTTCTATGTTTTTTCTTGCTATCTTATTTTTTCCTTTCCTACTTTATATCCACATTTATATATTTTTTTCTCTTCCCTTGTTCTAATAGTCACGTTTATTCGTCTCGTTTTTTTCTTTTGCCTTATTTTTAAATTTCCTTCCCTTGATATTACGTGTATGTACAATATGTCCTTGCTTCAGAGATGTTTTCTTTTGTATAATATTTTGATTTCTTCATATACTGTTTTCTCCCCAACATCTGTATTTTCTACTCTCCTTTTTACTTGTTCCCCTTCTCTTCCTTCTTTCCTCCCTTCTTCACTTCCCTCTTTCCTTCCTTCTTTCATTAATTGAACTTCTTGCTGCGGTCTTTCGCGTCGTTTTACTTTCTCGACCTTTTGTTCCGAATGAATTTTCTTATTCCTCCTTCTTCATCCTTCCCTCCACCTCTTCCTCCTCCTCCTCCTCTTCCAATTCCACCACTTCCAGTTCTTTTTCTTCGTCTACCGCCTCCTCTTTTTCTGACTCCTCCAAAACCTCTTCCATCTCCCCCTCTGTTCTTTCCCCTTCTCTTCCTTTTGACCCCATCTTCCTCTTCTTGCTCCTCATCCTCACCGTTTTTCTCTTTAATCTTCTCTCCATCCTTATCTTAATCACCCATATAAACCAATCTTTCTTCTCCAAATCTGATTTCATCTTTTCAACCTACACTAAACTCCTATCTCGATCTTCTTCACACTCATCCTCCACCTCCCTCTCACCCTCCTCCTCCTCCTCGCCCTCGTCTTCATCCTTCATCCTCATCCCTTTCCAGGTCTCCGCCCTGCTTGAGACCGAACTCGTTTCTTCTCTGAGCGACACCTGCACCCACCCACACCCACCCCACACCCACACCCACACCCTACAGTCTTGGTTCTTATTATCACCTCGGTGTTGATATGCCATTCCCAGCGGTCGTCTTTCCAACGGCAACTGCCCTGACAAGAACTTCAACTTTGTTGTTGTTCTTTTTTTTTCTTCTTCTTTGTCCTTCTTCCCCTTCTCGATATTTCTCTCATTTGTCTTCTTCTCTTATTTTTTCTTCATCTTTTTCATCTTTCGTTCTCTTTCTCTTTCTCCTATTCTTTTTCTTTCTTTCTTTTTCTTCTTCTTCTCCTTCTTCTCCTTCTCCTTCTCCTTCTCCTCCTTCTTCTTCTTCTTCTTCTTCTTCTTCTTCTTCTTCTTCTTCTTCCTCTTCTTCTTCTTCTTCTTTTCATTTCCACCTTCTTCTCCGTCGTCTCCCATTCTTTCTCCCCCTCTCTCCACTGCATTTGCTCCTCTCTTCGTCCCTCCCACTCTCTCCCGGAATTTGCGCCAATTCTTTACTCTCGCTTACCACCAACTAATTCCTGTTTATCCATAATTCACCGAATCATCTATCCACTTATCCGGCATATTTTAGGTCCTCCAAGTGACTTATTCACCAGTTTAAGGTCTTTTCATTTCCTCTCTTCGATATTTCACAAATCCCTTAATCCCATTCACCTCGCATTTCAAACCCTTGGTTCCCTCTTTCCGGCACTTTTATCCGGCATTTTACAAACAACCCCACTCCCAACCATCATGTCGTTTATCCGGCATTTTATACACTCCATTGGCTCTATTACGACTCGAATGACCTCCTTCATGTTACTTATAATGGGCCGACCAGTTGAGGGGACAGCTTTCACGCCATTTTTACCGGAGAACCTACAGTTCCCTTAAGCTCTTCAATGTGGTAATATACCTCATAAGTTTTATTCAGAAGACGCGTGGTTTCAAGCACCTTCCATCTTTCATCAGATGTGTTTGAAATGGAACATAAGTTACGCTTTATCCGAGGAATAGTGAGATGTGGATTATACTCTTCCCCCCTCCCCCTTGTAAACATCATCTCCACCGATATGTAAGAACATAAGAAGAATGAAGGAGACTTCAAGAGACCATGAGGCCTACACTAGGCAGTTCCATGTTCATTACCACTCATCATTTCATCCATAAACTTTTCTAACCTCCTTTTAAAACAACCGATAGGTTCAGCCCTGGTGTTTTAATATGTTGACCTTATCTGCATCACCTTTGTTAAAACCATTGACCCACTTGAACACCTCTATTAGATCATCCCGCACGTCTTCTCAGATAGAAGATTAGTTACACATGACCTACCCTTGAACCCATGCTGTGAGTCACGAATCAAATTATGTCTTGGTGTGATCTTTGGTTCTATTTGTTATTTTCTATTTTAGCATTTTACCTATAACCGACGTCAAGCTGATTAGCGTGTAGTTGTGCATGGACGATTTATCACGATGTTACTCAATAACTGGTTTGTGATTCTTAGGACTCTATGACTTGCATTTTTTCAGTGATTCCTTTTGTCTATGTTCATTTCGAAGTGCACATTCTACCAATATTTTTATTTCAAGGCCTGACATCTTTTCTCCTTAAAGACGCATCTTCTCCAAAAGAAAATAAAAGGGCCACACCTATACACATCGCTTTACCGATCAACTGGCATCATCTGTCTGGGTTCAAATCCCGTCAAAGCAAAATATTGTCAGTTGCTATTTCACAGTGGTGAACTATAATTAATGATTATCGTGGCCAATAAGACAATATTCGTTCCAGACATCCCCTTAATCCACTGACAAAAGTTAAAACAACGCATAAAGTTGTTAATCATTGTCACAATATCCTTAAAAAAAACAACGTGTAAGATGAATCAGCTTATATATACGAGTATACTACGCCAATGGTTCTCAATCTGTGTGCTCATGATCTCCAGACTTATGTATCGCTGTTGTTTAGCCTCATCGAGGCCACTTCAGCCCTGAATAGAATCGTGAGGCATCCAATGTTTATGGCCCATTTGTGGGATTCTGTGGCCCCCAACTGGTCCATATGAAACACTATATACAGAGGTCTGTGTGAATCACCATGGTCTTGGATCATGAATTGGACTCGTGATCGACAGCTATTTCCCTCCCGGAAGAGAGCTCAGAGCTCATATATGACCGATCTATGGGTAATGCCGTGACCTTACACACACACACACACACACACACACACACACACACACACACACACACACACACACACACACACACACACACACACACACACACACACAACACTCCCCGTCCACGAGAGTTGGAGTAACGACTCGCAGTGCAGCAATACTTAAATTATTTCAGCCCTGTGTGGGATTCGAACTCGGACTGCCGTAGTGTGTGTGTGTGTGTGTGTGTGTGTGTGTGTGTGTGTGTGTGTGTGTGTGTGTGTGTGTGTGTGTGTGTGTGTGTGTGTGTGTGTGTGTGTGTGTGTGTGTGTGTGTGAGAGAGAGAGAGAGAGAGAGAGAGAGAGAGAGAGAGCGAGAGAGAGTATACGTTCATTTTGCGTGATCGGTCAATCTTTTACATACATTTTAATATTAATCTGTCACTACCCAATCATTGTTGTCATTTCTCTTTCCAGAGGAAATTCCCAAAGTCATATCTTTCAGTAATGAAGAGGAACACTGAAGGTTCCTCAAGTAACACAGTGGGCAACAACTTCCTTGGTACCTTTACTCTGAAGAATAATCATAGAAAATAACTATGGACTTAACATACAGGAGTTAGTGCTCTTTCTCTAAAGAATAATTACACAAAATGTTATGAGCATTTATCATCTTAAAGAAATTCAGCAATAAAATGAACAATCAA
>NC_134797.1:26129947-26132447 GCF_046742065.1 Oratosquilla oratoria
GTGGAGACTTTGTTCTAGGAAAAAAACAGATTTTATTTGACTGAGGTATTTGACCAAGGTATCTGCGGGATTTAGACCGATCAAACAGACCTGGTCTGGATTGGGGTGATGTGTGTGTGTGTGATGTGGGTGTTGATGTCAATGCCCTTTACCTAAATGAAATTATCAGGAGCCATGCTGATCAGAGGATTAATTAATTTTAAACTCTGTGTTGAGGAGTATTACATCATCCACGAAGTGCTGAGATGGGAGGAGCGTTAATTGGCTTTTGATTTTAATGAATACGAGCATGAAGTGGGTTTGTACTTTAACTCACCCACCCCATTAACAATGATTAAGGAGTCTTTAGTGTATGTATGTATATATATGTATATATATATATATATATATATATATATATATATGTATGTATGTATGTATATACATACACACACACACACACACACACACACACACACACACACACACACACACACACACACACACGTATATATATACTAGCCAAATTACCCGCGCGTTGCTGCGAGTTCATGAATAATCCCTAACCTAACCATAGCCTACCCCACCTAACTTTAACCCTTAACCCTAACTTTTTCTTTTCAGTTATCCAAGTACCTGGAGTGATAGGGTATCAGAATATATATGGTTACTGGGGGTCTATCTCCAAAACCCTAGGAGTTCGTGAACAAAAAATATACAGACAGACAAATGAAAGATAGTTATCCAAGTACCTTGGGTTATAAGGATTCAGAATATATATGGTTATAGTGGTCTATCTGCAAAAACCTAGGAGGATTTCGAGAATAATCTTTAACCTAACCATTGTAGTGAATTGTTAACACTACATGGTGAATGGTACTCAGCCGTAAGAGAAAAATTGAAACAAACTTTAAATATTTTACAACTCGCCCGCACGCGATAAAATCAAATAAAAATAACCAACACTTTAACATTTGGTGAAATTATACATTCATTTTACATTTACATACTTTCTCCTTACAAAGGCTATCATAGTTTGTGGCTACATTACTTTCACAAATATAAAAAACATTAATGGACGCATACAATGATTTGTTTAATCATAGTAATTTTTGTCACAAAAATGCTATGCACGTTAAGGGGAAACTACAGTAGCAGCGTGTAACCACACCATACCCCACTTCACTTTAACCCTTAACCCTGACCATTTTTTTAATGAAATATAGTTAACCAAGTATCTGCAGTGACAGGGTATTAGTATATATATGGTTATGGCGGTCTATTTCCAAAACCCTAGAAGGAGTTCGTGAACAAACAAACAGACAGACAGACAGAAACTACTACTTCATTATAGTATATATATATATATATATACATATATATATATATATATATATGTATATATATATATACATATATACGGTGCATTAGCGCCAGGAATAAAGCAAACAGAGTATTAGGTTTCATTGCTAGGACGGTAACGAATAGAAGTGCAGAGGTAATTGTCAAACTCTATCTAGCGATAGTTAGACCCATCCTTGACTATCCCGTACATTTTTGGTCTCCGTCCTACAGAATGGACATCAATTCACTAGAATCAGTACACAGAAGAATGATCAAAATGATACATGGACTCAGAAATTTGCCTTACGAAGAGAGGCTTGGCACCTTAACTTACACTCTCTGGAAAGACGCAGAGTGCGGGGTGATCAAATAGAGGTGTTCAAGTGGATCAAAGGCTTTAACAAGGGTGATGTAAACAAGGTCATCGTATTAAAACAACAGGGCAGGACTAGCAGTAATGGTTTTAAGCTGGACAAATTTAGATTTAAGAAGGAAATAGGGAAAAATGGTTTACTAATAGGGTGGTCGACGAATGGAATAGACTTAGTAACCAAGTAGTAAGCGGTGAAACTATCAGTTGTTTTAAGAAACGATTAGACAACTTTATGGATGAGGATAACAGGTGGTGATGGATACGGAGCTGCCTAGTGTAGGCCTTATGATCTCTTGCAGTCTCCTTCATTCTTATGTTCTTATGTGCTGTGTCTTGCGACACTGCTTCTGACCCAGGGCAGTGGACAGGATGCTGGGATGACCTGTCATCCAGGAGGTGCCAAGATAGGAGGGAGGGAGGGAGTGGAGGGGAGTGGAATATAAGGGAAATGAAATGGGTGGGAGTGATTTCTATGCCTTTTTCTTTTTGGCTACCCCCCGTGTAAGGGGGGAAATCCTTTGGTATATGTATATATATATATATATATATATATATATATATATATATATATACAGTATATATTTAATATATATATCATATACTATATATATATATGATATATATATATACATATACTTATGAACGCATACATATAAATGTGTGATATTTTATTCATAGTTTTTTTTTTTTTTTTTTTTATATCCTCCGGAATATCTTTTCCATATTTTGAATACAATTTAATACTTATCATGGGTGATCTGGTACATCCACTTTGTTGTATGCAGTTCCGGCTCATCGGTTCCT
>NC_134797.1:26142447-26149947 GCF_046742065.1 Oratosquilla oratoria
AATCCATAAAGTTGTCTAACCGTTTCTTAAAACAACCGATAGTTTCAGCGCTCACATACGCTAAAATGGATGTGACTTACAAAACCTGAAAATCAACAGACACCTCAGCCCACATCCTTGAGGGTGGATAGGCCAATGCACTCTTAATGAATGACCACATCGGTCCCCAAACTTCATTCTTGAGTGAGCCATGGAGAACAAGTTTTATGCCCAAATAATTCGTACTAGCCTTTTGCTTTGCTAAATATATCTTAGATAAAACATATACATTCCTTAGACTGACTGCATGATATTTGACCTAAAACGTCAAATTAGTATAGAAAATTTGTCTGCAGAGGAATTCTTCCTTCTTCGTTTATGGTCATCAAATCTTATTAGCCTCTTCGCCATTTTGAAGCAATACATTTATTTTCTCTGGTTAGCATATAACTGTTTTCTTCAGTTCTGATGATGTTAGCATAGTGGTGAGTTCAAACCCAGAAAGTCACTAAACTGGTACCAAGCATCCGGAATAAACAAAAAAAAAAAATCCTCAAAAAAATAAATAAAATAAAATGGAGGCTTCGTGGCGACATTTGTGAAAAAGGATGATGCCTACTTTTATATATATATATTTTTATATATATATATATATATATATACATATATATATATATATATTTATATATATATATATATATATATATATATACAGTATATGTATATATATACATATATATATATATGTATATGTATATATATACATATATATATATATACATATATATACATATATATATGTATATATGTATATATATATATATATATATATATATATATATATATACATATAGATATACATATATGTATATATATACATATAGATATACATATATGTATTATATATATACACACACACATATATATATATATATATATATATATATATATATATATAATATTATATATATATATATATACATACACATGTTTAAATCCACCTCATGACAAAATTCCCCTAATGCCAAATATGGAAACATATTTGGCTCCACTATAAAATATGAAATAGAAAACATAATTCTAATGGACACATCGATTGCCCATGAAATGAGAGCTGTTAGCGTTTACTCCCCTAAGGCATTATCACACTGAGCTATTTTTCCTCCGACTGTTGGAGAAAATTTGGAGCCTGCAGGTATCAGAAAGCGATCTGATATGCTGGAGGAACAGAATCTTCCTCCAACATATCAAATTACATTCTATGTAAATTGTTGAAAAAAAAAATGCTGTGATTTTACGGTGGAAAAAGTGTAGGAGGTGGATGATACCGCCGACTAATTGGAGGTTGAAGGAAAAATAGTCCAGTGTGATAGTGCATCTAGATTCGCGTGTGTACCCCCCAGAGTGAAGAGATACGTAGGACACGATTCGAGAACGGCCGTTTTAGAAGAAATGTTGATTATATTTTAAAAATTCTCTCAATGAATATACACAAGCCGGATAGGAAATAAGGACATTAAACTATGAGGACATGGCCTGAATTGAGAGGACGCTTCAAACGACTTTATTAATAGTATGCTGTAGTCATCGAAAGGAAAAGAAAAATATAACCTCAGAGGTAATTTGAAGCAATAAAATTACAAGTTTAAAACCTAAATTGACAAGGAGCTGAAATGTATATCATATAATACCCAACCCTTCTTTGTTTCATCCAGCCTTATCGAGAACCAGTTCTCTCCCTAGTTTTCACATTAGCCAGAAAAAATCTGAATTAAAAGTTCGTCATTTTGAATTGAAGGAGTCGACCAAATTAGATGTTTTATATTATTTACAAAATGTCCTATCTCCAACTCGCCTGTTGGCCCAAGACAAGGACTGACTCGCCTCCTCTCTTATGGATTACTGATCTCCTGTGTAGGGTGAATCACCTCTCTCAGCGTTGCTGTGTAAGGAGGAGGCCAAAGCTTTCTGTCTTATCAACGCTTCTTGGCCATCTCAATAGCGAATCTCCATCCCTTTTCTCTACTTCGTTTCACGATAACTAGTCTCCTGAACTCAATAACCGTTTATCTTTACCAATGGAGAGACCACGCAACAGTAGATTGTCTAAAATGTCTAATCCTTTTCTCAATGCAATTTATGGTCCTTTTATTTATTTTCGCTGATAGAGTCTGGAACTCTCATCCCCCGATATCTATCCAACCGACTATAACTTCGACTCTTTCTGGATGGGAATCTCATGGCATTTCCCCAACACTAGCACGCACTTCAAATTAATGTACTCTTCGTACGTTTCTATCCAGATCGGTCTTTCTTTTTTTCTTTCTTTCTTTCTTTATCTATTTATTCATCTGCTTATTTATTTATTCATTTATCTATCGATTTATCTATTTCTTTCTTTCTCTATCTATTTATTCATGTTTATTTATTTATTTATTTATCTATTTATCTATTATCTATTTATCTATTTATTTATCTATTCATTTATCTATTTCTATATATATATCTATATTTTCTGCTAACTACAGTATGTAGACAGATATGTATATCTCCGCGTAGGGTACTAACCACATAGCCTCAATCAACTGACAGACAAATCACTCAGATTCGAGATTAATTCACTCAAATCGATTTGTGTTCCGATATATGAAGGGCGAGCTAAACTTCTGGAGAAGGCGATACACCCGCGAAGTCCGGCGGGTGATGCCCATGCCTCAAGTGACCGACTACATTAGATTACCGAGTCTGAGGTGGCTTGGCCACATTCTCAGATCTGGTCCAGACAGTGTTACGTGTCGTGTTTTCACCGAGGATATGGTGAGCAGAAGACCCCGAGGACGCCCCCGCACCAGATGTAAAAATGTGAAGGAGAACGATATGCGAGGTTTGGATGTCGACCCTGACATCATAAAGGTGTTAGCGGTGGGTCGCAAACTCTGGAGGAGACTTGTTGGAACGGTCAGAGGTTTCGATAGGTCTGAAACGCCAGAGGACTATGTGTGTGTATATATATTTTTTTCTTTCTTTTTTTATTTATTCTTCTTTTTTAACCATAAATAGAATAAAATGAAATTAATAATAAAACGCTTTCGTTTATGACTGTATCTTCAGCTTACAGAAAACAAATGCAAGGTGACAACATAAATACAGAAACTAGACAAGTAAAGGAACACTGAGAAACCAATCAAAGACGGCAGCAGCCAAACCCTCTGTCATGATAATGCTTCTGGGACTCTTGAATGTTGCACACAAAATCTATTTGTAACAAAACTGTCCAATTTATATAATATCATACTCAAATCTAAATTATCATCAACAGTATGTTGGGCGTAATTGAAAACAATAATATACCTGTCCAACAAAGAATTACAAATCATCTTTATTTTTGTCCCAATCTATAATGTGGTTAAAGTCTCTGACATAAACTAACTGGTCGACTCTCATATCAACAATAATATAAATTTAATTGTTAACTTCAACGATCTTGATACTGATTTATATTTCCACTATTCAAGCTATTTAGGCTTTACTTGTGTTACCGTTACTGAATGGCGTATCTTGAAAAGGAATCAGGTTTCCATGTATATAAACACGTATTTGCATATATATATATAGATATGCATATATATATATATATATATATATATATATAAACATATACATACATACATATATATGTATATATATATATATATATATACATATATATATATATACATAACATACATGCATATGTGTATGTACATGTATATATGTATATGTATATGTATATGTATATGTATATGTTTATGCATATGTATATGTATGTGTTTATGCATATGTATATGTATATGTATATGTATATGTATATGTTTATGTATGTATATGTATATGTATATGTATATGTATATGTATATGTATATATATATATATATGTATATGTTTATGCATATGTATATGTATATGTATATGTATATGTATATGTATACGTATATGTATATATATATATATATATCTATGAGTATACCTATACATATATGTATATGCATTTGTATATGTATATGTATATGTATATGTATATGTACATGTATATGTACATGTATATGTAATATGGATATGTATATGTATAACACCAATTTTCTGCCCTACGTAACATCCGGGCAAAATATATCCCAATAGTTCACATTTCTATTCTTGTTCTGAGCTTGCGTTGGCCGAACATTGTATTAGTGCTTATCTTTTATCATCTCTTTCCTGCAACATTTTTATTTTTAAGTATTTGTTAACGAAATTATATTTTCTCATATATTTTTTCAGAATTTAGTCATACATTGTAAACACTCATTTTTTGCCAATTGAGCTTGTAATTGTAGAAAATATGATAAATAATTAAATATAGTTTGTACGATTCTCATGTTTATTCATTTATCAATTGAAAATTCCCGATAGATTTCTAAATTCAAGAGACGTTTTCTTGGGCTGATTTTTCCCCTGCAACATTAATGGGCAAATGACACCAATTCAAATGCAACTAACCCACGAAACACGGTGAGAGTTGGATGACGTCACGAGGCCTCAACAGGTTTTTTTTAGGGGGTTTGCAAATTATTTGCTAAGTCTGTAATAGTTTGAGTGTAGGGGTCGAACAGAGCATACGGGAGTACCTTATGCATAGACAAAGGTGTGACATGGGTACAGTTGACCAAAGGGTGGGAAGAATTCTTACAAGAAAATAATGCATCAGGCACGAGGAAAATCGTTCTCGATTTTTGCTTCATCCGCTGATTCCGGGCCTTAATAACTAGATTGATATCGAAAATCTTGATATGCATCGGGGAAAGAAAATGGACCTGCGGAATTTCCCTTGTGCTGAGGACCTATTGGGAACTGTTACCATTAATCACGGCTCGTCCTGTTCCATTAGTAAACCAATTATTCATTCTTAATTTAGGGTTCGGGCGCCATCTACAAATTTCTTACATGGCACGTTCTAGAAGGCAATCTTAGAGTTAAACTATGCGAAATTCATTTGTCCCTTGTTATCGGAAATATTTATAGTGCCGTGAAAAATCCCAATAAATTTCCGCCCCTTGATGTCTTGTAAATGAATCTGTGTTAATTATAAACAATTAGGGTTTTGGTATTCGAGATGCCTCATATATTTGTGTCTTGCTACAAATCGTAAACTAGAATTGGTTTTGCAGACGGCAATGGGATTAAGCCCGACGAGGAAAGTGTTTTGCTTCCAATTGTAAAAAAAACCTGGCGTCATTCTGGTCAATGATTGGACATTGTATGTCTATCTTGAAGCTCGCTTTGCGGAGTTTATTTGTCAAATTGTTTTACATTCGCTGCTTCTTAATGCCCGTGTAATTGTGTGTCTCTCACGATAAATATCAAATCAACCTGACACTAAAACGCAGTTGATGGACTCTGAAGAGTTCCGTTGTTGTCTGAGACTGATTTGAAAATTAGTTTCCTTTTTCCTTCAAAAGAACGTTTGATCCACGGGGAGCTAACAACCCTTGGTAGCATGAATTGTTTTATTTCTTGTCGTATGGAATGATATTCTAGTGTTTGTTTATAACTTACCCCTTATTATATTCTCCCCTTTTCTCATCAGCAGCTCCACTTTCTGGAAAGCAACTCTAATCCCTCAAAATCATAAGGCAAGGGGTTCTCGACCTTTTTCCTCTTTTATCCCATACTTATGTACTGCTGTTCCTCAGTCACCTTGCGACGACTCTAACACTAAACAAAATCACTAAGAATTGATCATCATGTTTCGGTTCGGGACCCCTCCTGGGAAGCTCTGTGTCCTCATATGGATTCATAGACAACAGCCTGAGGACTATCGCTTTAACGCACTGTTGTGTCAAATGCCATACCATACTATTCAGTTCAGAGACGTTGCCTAGGTCTGAACGGGCCCTCGATCGATCTAGACCATGTTCAATTCATTGCCTTATAAAACCAATTGGCGTTTGCCAGGACCAAATTTATTAAGGCTGCCACGATATTGAAGGCGCCAACTTCGTCTGTGCCTGACCATCCTCTGAGAAGGGAGTGTGACTCTAAAAAAAAAAAAAAAAAAAAAATCTGGACACGTCACTAATAGTGAATAGAATACTCTCGTGATTAGAAGCGATAACGATGATGGTTATAAGAGTGACGATAGGATAATTTTCATTTTGGTAACCTTGTGATATTTTTTCTTTCTGTGAAGGACTGGAAAAATTCGTAGAAATGATTATTATCGAAGAAGCCATAATAAAACGAACCACAGGCATTAACATACAAAATTTGGAGTAACCTATTAAAGAAATATCCTAAGCACACCTGATTCAGAATATTAACAATATTGATGATTTTTTTTTCTTTTATACGGCAAAAAAATAGTTCTTTGGCTTCCAAACACAAACCATTGATTAAGAAAACTACCTTCCGCAAAGGATAAAAAAAAAATAATAATTAAAGAAATGCCTTAAGCACACCTGATTCAGAATACTAACAATATTGATGATTTTTTTCTTTTATACGGCAAAAAAAAAATAGTTCGTTGGCTTCCAAATACAAACCATTGATCAAGAAAACTACCTTCCGCAAAGGATTAAAAAAATAATAATCATAAAAAAAAGAGCTGTCCCGAAGACTCCTTCCTGCTCTGCAGGAATTTAGATTCTTAGAAACTAAATTGCATGTGAATCTAGGTCACTGAAAGGTATACAATTCATCGCTGGTCAAGATACATGTACAAATATAAGAGTGTTTAGGAATAAAATTATGGTTGAATAAATCTATCGTTATATTGCGGTAAGTAGGAAGAGCGACACCATCATTGATAATTATGAATATGCGCTAAAATAAGAATTATCATGGAGATGCTGCAGTAGCAGAAACTATCATGATAATAATGAATGAATGATTTTAATTACGATTCTTCTCTCGTCAACAAATCCGATTCATCAAGAAGTTAGAAATGAGGATGAGCTTCATCATGATTCGGTAGTGTCAAATGATGGGAATGATTAGTAAGGTCCAGATTGTACCAATCATTTTCATTAGATCAATCCATTCACTCATTTCCTTTGCTGTTATATTTTTCACGTTCACTTTTGATTTTCACTAAAATAATCTAACACGCTGTTATCGTAGCATTTAACGGACCAATACAAACTTTTTTTAATTTAGAAGAAATTATTTCATACGTTTTCACACAAGCTTTCAGAAGTAAACTGACCCTCGGAGTGGAGAGAAGGTTAAGTTTTTGTCCTTGTTTTTTTTTTTTTTTTCATTATTTTTAACAGCTCTGACTTAACCCCTCGAGCTCGGTGACGCACTTGGTGCATATTGTTCTGACTACTATCAGACTATTTTATTCTGATGTGAGGCAAAACGGATTAAGTTCAGAGTCTCAATCGATCCAGAGCCCGTTTTGTCGAGTCAGACACTTAGAAGAATAGAATTCTCTGGGATTTACTCGAATATTAGTATGTAAAGCATGTTAACGTGTTTAAGAAGTTAAAGAGATTTGTATTTACA
>NC_134797.1:26154947-26159947 GCF_046742065.1 Oratosquilla oratoria
AAAACATTTCAGTACCCTAGAGCTATTTATATATATATATATATATATATATATATATATATATATATATATATATATATATATATATATATATATACATATATATATATACATATATATATATGTGTGTGTGTGTGTGTGTGTGTGTGTGTGTGTGTGTGTGTGTGTGTGTGTGTGTGGTGTGTGTGTGTGTGTGTGTGTGTGTGTATACATATATATTTATATATATATATATATATATATTATAATATGTGTGTGCGTGTGTGTGTGTGTGTGTGTGTGTGTGTGTGTGTGTGTGTGTGTGTGTGTGTGTGTGTGTGTGTGTGTGTGTGTGTGTGTGTGTGTGTGTGTGTGTGTGTGTGTGTATCTGTGTGTGTTTATATATATATATATATATATATATATATATATATATACATATATATATATATACATATATATATATATATATGTGTGTGTGTGTGTGTGTGTGTGTGTGTGTGTGTGTGTGTGTGCGCGTGTGTGTGTGTGTGTGTGTGTGTGTGTGTGTGTGTGTGTGTGTGTGTGTGTGTATCTGCAACCACCAGACTGTTTTCTTCGAGTCAGGATTTAAAACCAACTGACAAGTGCAAGAACAAAATTCATACGATATGATACTGAAGGAATGGTCTTCCTCATTCTTCCATCCTATTTTCTCCCTCTCCACTCTTGTGGCAACGCAATCGTCACTCCTTCAGGATCTCCATGTCTCCATTCTTTGTCTCCAGTACGCTTCCTTCTCTTTCAGCATCGCTCTAGATTCTTCTTTCTTGTGTTTTCGCCGTGTTTTCCTTCTTTGCCCGCTCCCTCTGCCCCTGACGCTCCTTCTCTTCCTCATAGGACCTTTCCATCTCCTATATTCCCTCTCCTACTCCTCCTCCGTCTTCCGCATTATTTCCTCCGTTTTTCAAGATTTCAGAATCTCTTTTCAGAAACATCTTCTCATCACCGCCTCCCCTTCCATTTCTCTATCTCTCTTTAAACCTCGCCATCCCCTTGTACGTCCTTCCTTTGCCCGCAGTCCTCTCCCTTCTTTCTACACTCTTCGGCTCTTGCCTCCCTCCTCTTAGACTTCCACCTGCAGCTTTCGCCGGTTGCTTCTGACAGAAGCTCTGCTGCTCCACGAGGCCGTCTGTGGTTCCCTCCCTCCCTCCACCCCTCCGTCCCTCCCTCCCTTCCTCGCCGTGTCTTCCCTCCTCTTCGAAGGCCCTCCACCTACTCTCCCGCTCGCTTCCCTCCACTACGCTGGCGTGGAAAGACGAGGTCCGAGCGCATCCCCGCATTAGACACGTCAACAAAAACTGGTCAACGGCTCCAACGGATCAACTAATTTGCATTTGACATTTAACCAAAATTGAAGCGCTCATGCATCTAAAGCTGTGTCAACATTTGAATTGTTTTTATGGTATTGTCTTGATAGTATCTAGGGAAATGTGGATAAATGAGTTATTCTAATGTGTTACTGCGCTCGGGAAAATCATAACTCATATAAGGAAAGAACAGAATTGGTGAGATTTATTATTTGTGAACTTATCAACATAATCAAAACAAGTGGACCGGAATGCGAGAAAAAAAAAGGAATGGATTAATCTTTGGCCCTGTGATTGGTGGAGAAGACTTGACTGTAATTGGCTGATGCGATGAAGGAGTTTATTGAATGTTCATTGTTTTGCATAGCCTCATTTGCGCTGGCTTTGGCGTGGCCGCGTCCTGGCCAGACAAAGGGCGCGAAAGCATGGGAAAGTATGCAGTTCTCACCTGGAGCATAGTTTCGAGCTCCAGATTTATGCTAACCAATCACGAGAATAGGTTTGATAGCCTGCAACTCAAAAAAAAAGGGGATGAAATGCGAACAGACCTTTATCCACTGACCATCGAGGATCGCAATCACTGGAAAGGAAAATATTCTGATTGGAAATGAATTACGAAGAGAGAGAGAGAGAGAGAAAAAAAAAGGACTTTAGGAACTTGCATACCAAGCGTTTCTGGGAAGACCTGGGATCGGCGCTTCGATGGGAACAGCGAACTCCCTCGGGACCTTCTCCGGGAGGATTAAATGGAGCATAGGACCTGCCACGGCGTCTGAGTTCGGTCGCACAGCGAGGAAGGGCACGTCGCCTCGATGATCAAGCCCGAGTATGGCGCTACATCGCAAGGAGGAGATGGCAAGGCTTCTAAGCTGGGAGGGAAAGAGGCGGCGGCAGAAGGGACCTCGTAAAGAAGACCTTTTAACACTGCTACAAAGGGAAGGCCAAGATGACTGAATAAAAAGTTGCTCCCTGGTATGGAATGGGCTAATCAAGATGGGCCATAACCCTTCACTGTCGAGTGGGGTGCCACTGAGATGAACTAAATAGTCTGGTCGTGGCAAGAATATAAAGAAAGGTATCACCCTGTAGGGAAGGGAGACTGATTTAAGAGAGTTCCAAAGGTAGAACAACTGTGGGAGGGAAGAATAAAGCCAGAAGACCTTCGGAAACTGATATATGCAGTGATGGCCTCTCTCGTGTCATAACACCAAAACCTAATCTCCAGCAACAATGGCAATGACCTCATAACATGCATTGTATCACTGGCAGCCAGTGGACAGCTACTGGTAACTGAGTATGTTGGAAGTGAAAATTAGGTGGGAACAGGCAGTAGCGAGCGGTGGTGTCAGGCGTAAATTGTATGCCTCGGTAATAATTTTGTGAACGCCAAGGACATGCAACACCTGCAAGGCATGGAACTATGCATTATTATCATACAGTACAGGAATGAGTAGACACCAGTAGTATAGGTTGCAGTGATACTTGAAGTATTATTGTGCCCAGTTTATTTGGGTGATACTGTTAATTGGTATTACTGCATCCTGCCAGAATCTAAATTCACCAAACTTTCTCGACTGTAAGATGAGATTTAATCCTTTGGAAGTGAGCCTCGCAAATTCCTTTCCGATGAATTAGTTTAGCGACACTCGGGATCATATATTTTTCCACGGAAACAATTTATATTTCACTTCTTTTGTGACAAGAAATGGAGGACAAATTATAAGGAAATTTACTCAAGGTGGATTTTCAACTTTTGAACATGAATCTCACGACCGTTGAATGTTTTGGATCCCGTTGATTATATTATGCAAGGACTCTACAGATAATAGCAAACTTTAATACTACAAGCAGCGGTGTTTACTTGCACTAGTGATAACAGAAGCCGTGGGTGCTAATTAGGATACGGCATTCGAGTGATACAGGTAAAGTAAGGACTTGCGTTGAAGTAAAAACATGCAGAGCTCCTTGAGATAAAAGTAAGCGAACGTCTCCTTTTTTGCATATTAGTGTGTGCTACGAGAGCAATAAAGATACTCCTTCTTTCTCAAATTCTTTATGCACCATTGCCTTCGCTGTGACGTCATGACACACGGTTTCCACGTCACATCACTGTTTGCCAGACTTATATAACAATTCACATTCTTACTGTACGAAATTTTATATAAAAAAAAAAAAAATAGATGTCCCTTACCGCTGACAAGACCGGCTTCCCTGTGTCTCAGGTCTGTGGCAGACACCAGGGCAGGTGTTTGATTTTCATCAATCTGACAACGACCCCAAGGTTGCAATTACGAACTCACAGGATGAATATCGAAATGTTACCATCATATTTAACTGGAGGTTAAGCGGCACCTTACTCCAGTTCAATCACTTCTGATATTCACGGCGAGCGTTTGCGATAAACGTTATCTCTCTTCGCCTAACAGTGGCACAAACGTTTGGCACTGTGGAATGTTGTTTGATAAGTGCCGCTTCATATCAGAGGTCTATCCAAGGAACCCCGCCTCGGTTCGTGCGGAGAGAAGACGCTAGAGGTTCTTCCAAAAGAGCAAAGAAAGAAGCTTCTGGAAGGTGGGAAACTGCATAAATATTTCTAAGAAAGAAAAAACAACACACTTTTTTTTTCCCGCTGACTGGAAAAGGTTCTTTGCCAGCAGAAGAGGATAAGTCCTACCCGGAGGAGCCAGCGTCGGAATGGAAGTTACGGCTCAGAGAGTTGAACATCCCTAATTAACAGCTGCAATGGCAACAAAACAGCTCATAATTTGCAAGGCTACTGCAGATAAAAATATTCCGTCTAGCTGAACGGAACGCACTCGTGGAACGTAAATGAAGACTTTTTTCTCTCTCTCCCATTCTGGTGGAGAATCGACCAGTCTGTCCGCCTGGAAGGCTGCAGGAGGGAGGCTCTGCCCACCGTGGCATTGGCGTGGACCCCGCCAGCACTCTGGGTGTCTTTCACCCCCACCTCGCCTCTCATTCGTCCAACCAACCTGGCCAAGCAAGAAAAGACGAAATTCTTCTTTAGTTTACCATCCTGCTTGACTTCCCATCCACGCCCTGTAAAAATGTAGGAAACTGAGAGGCCGTAGATAAAAGATAGCGCGTCCAGAAAGGTGGCTGGGCGATAAGGACTGCAGTAAGTGCTCCATAAAACCAGTTGGCAAGGCAGAAGCGGAGCAGATGCTGAGGCGAGATAGCTGCCAAACACGGAGAATGTCGGACCCAGTCGCATTCCCTCGCCCTGTCCCTTTAATGAGCGCTCTATGCATAACGAGCTAACAAGTCGCCCGCTTGCTCATCCACCCAACTCCTCCCCTCATTTTCCTCATCTTCATTCTCCTCTTCCTTTTCCGCTCATCTTCTTCCTCTTTCATTCTCCTCCTCCTATTTCTCTTCCTCCTCTTTCTCATCTTCTTCATCCTACTCCTATTCCTATTCTTCCTCCTCTTCCTCTTTCATTCTCCTCCTACTACTCCTCCTATTTCTCTTCCTCCTCTTCCTCCTCTTCTTCATCCTACTCCTATTCCTATTCTTCCTCCTCTTCCTCTTTCAATCTCCTCCTCCTACTCCTCCTATTTCTCTTCCTCCTCTTCTCATCTCTTCTCCTCTATCTCCTACTCCTCTCCTCTCCTCCTACTCCTCTTCTCTCCTCCTCTTCTTCCTCTTTCA
>NC_134797.1:26164947-26172447 GCF_046742065.1 Oratosquilla oratoria
AATAATGTCCCCAAGTTGTCAAGTAGGAAAGAAGAATTTTGCCAACCACGTAATCACCGAGCGGAATGAACTGCCCATAGAGAGAATGGATTGTACTGTAGTGCATTTCAAAGTATTTATCTCCAGCCAGATAAAGACCAATAATGTACATCAATTAAGTATTTCGTTTATTTCTCTGTTCATATGCTTGTTTGTTTTCAAAACGCATGTTTTATCTCTCTAACCCCACGTCGTTATGGACCAAGAGGTCTTTCTGTGTCCACGTTCTGCCACTTTACGGTGATCCATCGTAAAGAACGGATTCGTGCATCCAAGCACCCAGGGGTTCCATCGAGCCAATCAATGATCCTCCAAGTCAACAGCTTTCTCTCTTTTTTGCCTCTTTCTCAGAAGCAGAACGCTTCCCACCCCCACGCCAACCATTTACAAATAATGAAGTATTTATCTTCATTGTTCACATATTTTGAGACACAGGAAAGGAACAATTCCCTAAACATCACGTGGGTTGTGGTCGTAGAATCTGTAGTACTGTAATGTGTAGAAAGATATTCCAACAACCTGAATTCTAAAATCTGGGGTCCTACCTGGTTGAGGGACCTTGATCTTAAATTCTTTAAACATGAGACTTCACAGCAATCTGTAACAACACCACCACAAAATGAATGCAGACTGCCGTAGATATGCAAATTTATTCATTCTATCTATATACCAAAAGCTTTTTCCCCCTTATAAGGGAGGTAGCTAAGCCAAAGCCACGTACCCACTCCCACCCATTCCACTCCCCTTCATCACCCTTTACCACCTTCTCATATTAGCTCCTCGTGGATGACAGGTCATCCTTGTGGTGGTGGTGGTGGTGGTGGTGGTCATAGTAAACTAAGAGACTGAAAGGCTGGGAACACCTCCAGAGAGTATCCAGAAGGTGGCCCAAATGAGTTCCACTCCTGAGGTGTCGACAGCACCTGATGGAAGAGTCCCCTGGGGCCAAATGTCTGTATACACCGGCCCAAAAGAACTCATTACCGGCTGAAAAGAAACAACACCTTATGAATCACATGATGGCATAAATGAGATGTCGCCTGTCAATCTTTTTGCCCATCAGGGTCTGTCGGTACGTGGCATGGCACACATTTAGCTTCTTTAATGCTTTCCTTTTGGGGATCTGCTGTCAGTCTGCTCACTTTTGTAACGCTTAGAATTCTTACGTTTATTCCTTTATTCACCACAAATGGAAAACGCTGTTTCTATGATAGATCAAGCTTCTCTAAACAGCATAGTCTTCACAAAATATAAACACTATTCCATGATTTATCAGCTCTTCGTTTTCGAAGAGACGTCATAAAGATGAATAAGAGCGTTGGCGGCAGTAAAATTCAAATAAAAAACGTCACCCGTCATGCGCGCTATGGACACTTTTGAGGGATCAATTGCTCCTCTCACTGCAGAGATCACTGTGCGGCTCAATCCTTCTGGACACCAATCTTCGAAGAAAACAGTTTCTTCTTCGACCTCCGAGCCAGTGAGAGTCGAATGTCTCACCTAAAAGACACCAAATATTGAGGACCACATAGATCCGCAAACATTGTAACTTAACCAACGATATAAGGTTTGATTAAAGGAGTTCTATGACGACATTCAAATGAAAATAAAAACAGTAGTCTTAATAGCAGTGAATTTTAGTGCTGATGTTAGATACAATAGTAATAGCAGTAGTACTAACCGTAGTAGTGATAATACTCTACCTGGAGTCGTAGTCGTAGCCGTAGTAGTGGTGGTGGTGGTGGTGGCGGCTGCGGCGGCGGCGGCGGCGGCGGCGGCGGCGGCGGCGGCGGCGGCGGCGGCGGCAGTAGTGGTGGTGGTGTTGGTAGTAGTAGTAGTAGTAGTAGTAGTAGTAG
This sequence comes from Oratosquilla oratoria, assembly GCF_046742065.1. NCBI lineage: Eukaryota > Metazoa > Arthropoda > Malacostraca > Stomatopoda > Squillidae > Oratosquilla > Oratosquilla oratoria. Next base: position 26,166,843 of record NC_134797.1, read on the forward strand.
TAGTAGTAGTAGTAGTAGTAGTAGTAGTAGTAGTAGTAGTAGTAGTAGTAGTAGTAGTGGTAGTAGTAGTGGCAGTAGTAATAGTAGTAGTAGTAGTAGTAGTGGTGGTGATGGTTGTAGTAGTAGTAGTAGTAGTAGTAGTAGTAGTAGTAGTAGTAGTAGTAGTAGTAGTAGTAGTAGTAGTAGTAGTAGTAGTAGTAGTAGTAGTGTGAAACATAAGTGGAACTACATATTAAGGACGGTACCGAACATCACCGACCTACTAAGACCCCTTGAAGTAACCATCAGAAACGAGCTAATACCGGCCATCACCAACGGACGGACAATAAGCGAAGAGGAAAGAAAACTTATGGAACGTCCACCTAGAATGGGAGGGCTAGGCATCTCCAACCCGCTAAACCTTGCCGACACAGAACACCAAAACTCCATGAAACTCACGTCCTCATTGACAAACAACATCGTGTCACAAGATCAACGGAAGGAGACTATCATGGAGGAAATTAGAGAAATTAGAAGAAACATTTCAAAGGGAAGGAAGGAGAGGCAGGAGGAACTTCAAGCACTTCTAGCTCGGCTATCGAATTATATAAAAAGAAAGATAACAATGGCGCAGGAAGTTGGGGCGTCCAATTGGCTGACGGCACTACGAATCAGGGCAAAGAGATTCACCCTAAACAAAAGAGAGTTCACGGAAGCTATTGCCCTGAGGTATGGATGGCCATTGGAAGGGCTGCCTTACAGATGTTCCTGTGGTTTACAGTTTACTCCAGACCATGCGATGATATGCAAGCAGGGTGGATTCATTTGTATGCGATATGATGAGGTAAGGGATCTCACTGGCCAAATGCTTCAGGAGGTGTGCAAGGATGTGACTATCGAACCAACATTACTCCCACTAGGAGGGGAGAACTTCAGATACCGCACGTCCAACACATCAGATGAAGAAAGAGTGGATGTCAGCGCAAAAGGTTCTGACACGGGGACAATTGGCTTTCTTTGACATGCGAATATTTGATCCGATGGCCCCCTGTTACAGCAACCTAACTATTGAGGCATCCCACTTCCGGAACGAGTATGAGAAGATCAGGATGTACGAAGAGCGCATACAGAATGTAGACCAGGGCTCATTCACTCCTATAACCTTTACGATTTCAGATGGGATGGGTCCTACAGCAAAGGCATTCTACGCTCGGCTGGCTGAGATGATGGCTGAAAAGAAACATCAACCAAAAAGCACCATTGTTTCATGGATGAGATGTAGACTGTCATTCTCACTCCTAAGATCAGCCCTCCTATGCCTGAGAGGTACCAGGTCCCCACCGCCCAAATCAGCACATATACAAAACCTAGATTTTGAGCAGACGGTGGTTGACACAAGGATAAATGAACTTTTGTATTAGGCATTATTAAAAAAAAAATAGATAAATAAAAGGGTCGTCGACCACAGTCATTGGCGGGAGAGGGGCCAATGAACAGTGTCTGTGGGAGACAGACCCTGCTGCTTCCACCACACAGTTCCACGAGGATGGAGGTCGTGTTTTAATCGTTGAAAAAAGTAGTAGTAGGAGTAGGAGTAGTAGTAGTAGTAGTAGTAGTAGTAGTAGTAGTAGTAGTAGTAGTAGTAGTAGTAATAGTACTAGTAGCAGTAGTACTAACCGTAGTAGCAATAATAGCAGTAGTCGTAGCCGTAGTAGAGGTAGGTTAGGTTAAGTTAGGTTAAGTTAGGTTAGGTTAGATTAGATTAGGTTAGGTTAGGTTAGGTTAGGTTAGGTTAGGATAGGTTAGGTTGGATTAGGTTAGGTTGGGTTATGTTAGGCTAGGTTAGATTAGGTTAGATAAGGTTAGGTTAGGTTAGGTTAAGTTAGGTTAGGTTAGGTTAGGTTAGGTTAGGTTGGGATAGGTTAGATTAGGTTAGGTTGGCTTTTTTTGGTGCGTAGGGATTCCATGGTAGTGCCTGCCTATGATAGCATCTTGAAACAGAAATCTGAACGACGATGCAAGCTCGCATGTCAGCCAGGCCCTGGAAGGAACAACGGGACCTAAGCCATCGTGGATTGCAAGCAGGCTGGACAAGCCGTCACAATCGTTCATACTTCCCGTATGTGGACTTGGTGAGGTCACAGGATTTTGGTCGGAGTTGCAAGTTTCTCTTCCGGGAGTTTGAGGAGTTTGAGGAGTTTGAGGAGTGTGGAGGCGGTCAACGCGTAGCCTGGGGAGTCCTCCCGAGGCTTTTTGTTGGTCCGCGCAAGAACAACAGAGGTTATACGTAAGTGTCAAGAGAAGAATATCAAAGTTGTGGATGCAACTGAAATTCCTCTTTTTCAGATTTTATGACCTTTCTGCTTCTAAAGGGGTCCACCTTGAATGCAGTGCCAAAGGGGTTTTTGTAGACCACCTTCTTGATAATTGTGGTCAACCAGTTCTAATTTTGAGTCTGTATTCCGAAAAGAACATAAACTCAAAGTAAGAGCAAACACTGGGGATGTTTGGGACATCATTATAGACAAGCTGTAGAAGTAAGAAATGAGCAGGAAAAACGTTACGAATAATCACGAAGTTTTGAAATTCTGTATCTTATTGCCCGCACCTTTAAGAACCAATTTCATAAAGTCCAAGCGTAGGCCTACATCATAAGCAAAATCTTGATGTGATGCGATTAATCGAAACGTGGTTGACAAGTAGTGAATTTGAAGACGAACTTAATGTACTTGTATTGTATCAAACGTGACATAAAAATATATTCTCGCCTTAGACAAACTAAAACAATTGTTTAAAAATAGACTAGTAAGATGTAAACAGAACGGATAGTTATGCACACAGGTAAAAGAAATCACACGAAATACGACAATTTTTTATTTAACTTTAACCAAAATGAACGGGCAGAAACCTTTGTGCGATTTATCAATAACGAACCGACCGAAAAATAATGAAAGCATTTTATTTTTCTCCCAAATAAAGCAAATACGATTTTAAGACAGACAGCCTTATCTTTAGCAATTTGAGTTCAATGTTCATTAACCAATTATGCAGATCATTAGTGCGCCCATATTCGGAATATGCCGTTCCCGTATAGTCCCCGAATCCCTCTAAAGACATTGACAGATTGGAAAGGGCAGCGTCCATACAGTAACACGTAGAGATACTTGGTGAGAAAAACGAGTCCTCTCCAGTGCTGTGACGTAACGCAAAGATTTTTTCAGCTCACTTGCTCATTTGCCTCAGTCGAGTATAGACGTCGGTCGGATGCGCGTGATCTGACATCGTGATCTCTACTTCCCTTCCCAGCTTGTTACAAACAATATTCTCTCAATGCCCAGCACATGATTAGTTAGGGACTGTTCTGGAAAAGGACCTGACGTATGTAAGAATGGAGGAGACTGCAAGAGACTATAAGGCCTACACTAGGTAGTTCCCTCTCCCTTACCACCTGCCATTCTTATCCATAAAGCTATCTAATCTTCTCTTAAAATAACAAATTATGATTTTCTATTGGTTTGCAGAAGACAAACATCAAGGCGCGGAAGCGAGTGGACCTCTGCAAACGGACTGATACCATCTTTGCCAATGCAGATAATGATATCTACTTCTGAAATAAACAAATGGATGTATCTTTCATTTAATTCCTACTTTTTCTCAGCTATATTAAAACAACTCTTCATCAATACTTCATAAAATCAACTCTTGTATAGTAAAAACATTTATAAACATTAACCTTTTATCAAGCTTTAACCTCCATATTATCAACCAATAACAAGAAATAATGTGAATAGTAGATAATAGTGAATTATAAATGACAAATAATGATAAATATTAAATGATAATGAATAGAAATAATAAATAATGAACAGAAAATTAATAAATAATAATTAATAACTATTAAATATTAAATAATAAATAATGAATAATAAATAATACATAACAAGTAAAAATAATAAATAAGGAACAATGAATAATGAATAATATGTAAACAAATAAACAAATAAGGTTAAGAGAGATACAAATTATCAATATCTATTCTGCCACAATATTTGATTTTAGTTCCTATTCAAGTCTCGTTGAATTTATTTTCCGTGTTAGTGCGAACGCCACCTGACGCCATGACTGTCTCTCCAGACCCTTACCTAAGATCCGCGTGTCTCCATATGCTAATGTATGGTCGTTGAGAAAGGGTACAGCGGCAAGCCATAAAGCTGACACCACATATAAGATAAATCATACGAAAACTAACACAATTTAAGCTACTTTCCCCTCAAACGCTGAGGTCTTGGAGATTTTAAAAGAAATCAATAACGGTAAGGAAATATGTAAAGTTGTCAGAACGAAGATTTAACCTAAAAGTAAGTGGAAACATTTTCGTCGACCGCGTAGTCAGTGAAGGAAATCAACTTCTCGCCGAGGCAACTGAATGCAGTGATATTAAAGGTTCAAGATTCAACAGAGTAAACACCCAAGCAATAGATCATAATGTCTGTCAACTGATTGTTTTGTTCGCTTGTTTGATTTGCCTTTGATCCCTCCTTTGTTATTATTCTTCCTGCGTCCGACTCGCTTTGCACTGAAAAGTCTCCTGCGTACCTTTTTTGCCATTGTAACCCATTGCAACCCGTTGCAACCTCTAAGATCAGTTTTCCTAGGTCTGAGAGGTTGCAGGTCACCTTGACCCACACCATCCAACATAAGGAATCTCGAATTTGAGCAGTCATAATAACGAAAAACTATATATATATATTTCTTAAGGATAATGTCGGGACTTAGAGGTGAAGTTGAAAAGAGATGGATGTCGAGGTATTTGGTTCAATAATCTGCAATTTTGAGCGACAGAACTTGTCTTCCCACCACATGGTTCCACAAGGATGAAATCCGTGTTTGAAAATAGAAGTACAAGAAGAAGTAGTGAAATAGAAGTAAAAGTTGTAGACTTACGAGAGTAGAAATAGAAGTAGAAGTAGTATTAGTATTAATTGTTATTGTTGCTGCTATTGTTGTAGGAACATTGGTAAGTGTGGAGGTAGTAGTAGTAATAGTGACAACAGTAGCTGTAGTCATGATAGTTAATAATAGTAATAATACTAACATGGAAAAATTGCAACAGTACCACAATCACCTTCTCACCCATAATAAAAGATCTCTCCGGCCTCTGATTGCAAGAATGAAAAGAGCTGGGATCGCAAATCCAGAAGACTGAGTAGCATTTGACACCTGTCAAAGCTCCGCAAAGCTTTTTGGTGGTTCTTGTGGAACTCGCCGTGGCCACGAACGGGGAGACGGAGGTAAAGGTAAACGAGTTACTTGACTCGCAGTTACCGTTGCTAAAGATTGGTAGCGCAAACAAGAGAGAAAGCCTTGAAAAAAAAGGGTACCACACTTGTCAGTAAATATGCAAAGAAGAATACACAATGTGTAAAAGCTGGTCGTCTCAAACAGGTTAACAACCTTACCACCAAGAGTAAAGAAAAAAAGAAAAGAAAAAAAAATCAAGTTTGAGTAAACGAGAATTTACTGACGCCATAATTCCAAATACGTGTGGCCATTCGGAAGAAAAAAAATTACCTGCGTCTGCATGAGGCACAGCGAATTAAGGGAGTTTACTGTTGGCAAGTTGTAA
>NC_134797.1:26177447-26182447 GCF_046742065.1 Oratosquilla oratoria
GCATGAGTAGTCTATCCTCTGAGGAACGGAACATCCTCTGTACATCATTATGGTCACATAATCCGGTTCGGTAATGTTATGTGCAGTGAGAAGTTTGTATGAAATTTAGGTGTGATGCAGTGACTGCATCTGTGAATATAGTCTAAAGTCAGTGTAAGCAATCACACCGACTAGATGTTGATATTGAAATACAACAGTGGCTACTGCACCTCTAACGTTGGTACACAGAGGTTGAGATTCCATGAAAGTGCGACTTGAACGATTCTCTGGTTCTTAATAGAAACAGGACCTGAGCCCCTAGCTAAAATTCTCCAGCCTCATTGAATTATATCATTTCATCATTTTCTATATTTTTCTCTTATGCTAATTCATGCCCCCAGCCGATATTTTTAATCTAACGACTAAGAACATATTCGTTTTGTAATAAATCTTCATCAAGTGTAAGTAAAGAGACTAGTCACTGTTGTCATTATTGATGTTACTGCTATCGCTACAATCACAACTACAAAAAAGGATGGATATCCTTGCCATTACATCTCCAATCATCAAGTTTGTCATCGTCAATATCCTTGTGCTTGTAACAAGAGCTTCCATTTGTTTTCGTCAATACTGACATGGTGCACTGACATGATTATACCCAGTTCTATTAAAACAAACCAACTACTAATCACAATGGGAGGTTTCCATGAATATCTCTGTATGGGGGCAGTTCTCTTATGAATGTTATCGGCGCATTTACATTTTCAAATGAACTTCGAGAGTTGCAGCGAGCTTGGAGGAATGTTTCCCGTGGGTGCGCGAATGCTATCAACCCATGTGTATTTAACCCTTGCCCTTGATATCTAATATAATTGGCCAACTGATTCGCGTGCGCAGACACACACACACACGAACGTACACACAGCTTATGTATCTACTATCAGGTGATACACAATACTCGTGTGCACGCTTACTGTACACACAAAAACAAAAGAACACGACACACACACACAACAAAGGAGATCAATGAGGGTAATATCATCGTCAAGTGTTTGTCCAAAATGTAAAGACATATACGTCATGCAGAGTCATGTTGTGTCCTCCGAACGAACATCAACATCAATAGTGATATGCGAAGCCAGAAATCATGTAGACAGTTCGTGGGCCGCTCGAACAGCAATCCATCACTTACGAGATCGATTCCCAACGCCCAGGCTACTCAGTAAACATAGAATGCCTAATTTGGCATGGGAGAATCAGTGAATGATCATTTTTTGGTTATACGAGAATATGAATAAATCAGTATTATAGAACTGTATGATAATGGGATTTCAGTCACTTCAGCTACTGTGCAAGATCATATCATGATTGTTCCACTGTTTACGCACTGTCCCTGTTTAACCCGTCAGCGAACGACAAAAAAGTTATTCTGGTTGACACCAAGCGATTTTATTCAGCTTAAAAAGATTATGACTATGTCAATGACATCCTCCGCTATGATGACACACATTAAAGCTTCTGTTTTGGCTGAAGCCAAGCGATTTTGTTTGGTTCAAAAGCCGTTGTCGTAGCCAAGAGATCAATTAGCGTTTGATAAAAAAAAATAGATATAAAGGGTAAACAAAGTGAGGACATACCCGAGGTGCGAACATACTTTTTAAATGTACTCGTGCAATTTATTGCATTTTTTTACATCTTCGGTTATTTTCTTCAACTAATATATCATCACTAATTGTTAAAGTTCATACTTGTTGCAAGGCTACTTCGCATTAAAAGATGGTATCACATAGCATCGGTATCGCTTTGCTGTGATATATTAGACAGTATAAGACCCATTTTATAACTTTCACCCATCGAGAAGTGATAAGAAAGTACCACGTATGGTAATCCTTTTAATATTTAGCAAATGCTCGGTTAACTTATACCTTTAGCAAGAATGGTAATAATAATGATAATGTATTCACCGTATACATTTAGTTTTAAGTTTCATTGTTACTATCTTTAGAAATCGTTGATTATATTGCTTAATCCAAGACAGTGACTGCAAGATTTATGACATTTACACTTGAGATGATGAAGCATTTATCCCCATTCAGCCTAGTGATGGACTTCCCAGATTATGTTCTGGTAAGGACTAGACGATCTTATCTGGGTAATAGGAAGACCCAGGACAGAACGGGCCCTTAACTGATCAAGACCCCTGTTCTGCAGGGATTCCTTCATTTACGGACTAATTAACAAAATTACGAGAACAGTAGTTATGTGTTTTTTCATATATTTTTTATCTAAGAAGTATATGTACTCATGTGTCTGCAAGAACAGAAACATTAGCTAAATGCAGTCCCTAGTAGCACAAAAATAATCCATACCAGTAGTAGTATAGTATTTGTAATAGTAGTGCATAGTAATACTGTAGTATTAATAGTAGTGGTTAGTAATGATAGTAGTGGTAGTAGTAATTGTTGTTAGTAGTAATGTACCGGTAGTATTAGAAGTAGTGATAATAGTGGCAGTAATAGTTGTAGTGATAATAGAAGTAGTTGCAATAGTAGTACCTGATGCCGACATTGCGACAATATGCAAACAAGATTGTTTTATCAGATTTGCTGAAATGTAACAGCTGAACCAGTGCTACCACTTCCCCACCAGGTTGGGAGAATTTCAGGCATTTTCTGTCAACACATCGGATGAAGCGCCGAATGGACGTCAGCGCAAGAGGTTTCTGCTGAGACACTTAACTTCTTTGCGATATACGACTCTTTGATACAATGGTCCCCTACTACAGTGGCCGTATAACTGAGGTGGCCCACTCCCGAAATGAAAGTGAAATCAGAGTGTACGAGGAACGTGTACAGAATGAGGATAAAGACTCTTTTATTCCGGTAAGGAGTTTAGTAAGGACGGGTCCAAGAGGTGCATTCTACACTCGGCTTGATGAGGTAATGGCGGAAAAAATAAAAAGAAGGAGCACTATTGTGGAGCGCATGAGATTAAGCTCCCGTTCTCACTCCCGAGGTCAGCTCTGCTATGCCTGAAGAACATCATGTCCCCGACCTCGAAACCAGCACACAGGAAACCTCGACTTTGTACAGACTCTTGTAGAAACTCGGATCAGTGAAACATCATATTAGATTTAAGTGAATAGAAATACAGAATGATTGTCGACCAAATTTACTGGCGGACATGCAGTTCATAAACTATGTCTTTGGAAGAAAGAATCTACTTGTTTTCACCACACTTTCACAAGGACAGAGGTCGTATTCACAACAATAAAGAAATAGTAGTAGTAGTAGTAGTAGTAGTAGTAGTAGTAGTAGTAGTAGTAGTAGTAGTAGTAGTAGTAGTAGTAGAAGTAGAAGTACCAATGGCAGTGGCACTAGTGGTAGTGATAGTGATAGTGATAGTGATAGTGATAGTGATAGTGATAGTGATATTGATAGTGACGGTAATAGTGATAGTGAGAGCGGTAATGATAGTGGTAGTGGCAATGGTACTGGAAGTGGTGGTGATAGAGGTGGTAGTAGTAATAATAGCAGTAGCAGCGGTAGATGTGGTAGTAGGAGCTATAGCATTAGTAGTGTTGATATTGGGGGTGATATTATCTGTACGAGGCACGACCAAACAAGGACTCTCACAGCCTAACGATTCGAGCGGTATGTCGGGGTGTAACAACCAAATCACCTACCCACACGATGGGAAGGGAACGTTTCTGCCGTCTGACTGCAAACACATCTCATGACGACTGAACTCAGGAGCAGAAGGCTTTCACTGATATATGAATTGTCAATCCTATTGCTTTCAGTCACAGGGTCTTGGCTTTTGAGGTGACTCACTTGCAAAGTGAACTTGAGAAGATTATAATTTATGAAGAGTAAATAAAAAAGGTGAGCCACGGTTCATTTGCTCCATTAACCCTCACGATATCAGGGAGAATGCATTTAGGATCAAACGTATTTTACGATCGACTTGCAGAAGTGATGGCGGGAAAAAAACGAGAGCCAAAGAACAGTTTAGTGGCTAGGATAAGGTGAAGACTCTTTCTTACTTCTAAATTCAGTTTTTCTGTCCCACACCAGGTAATGTATAAGAGTCTTTGATGTACAGAACTCAGGAACTCTGGAAAGATGCCTTCCGCTATTTTCTTTTTCTTTTCTATTTCTTCCTTTCTTTCTTTTTTAGTCAGATCCCTCATCACGCCCAATCGTCAGAACTAAAAAAGGTTATCCGAATGTAATATATTTCACTATCACTATTTCATACCCTAGAATACAGATATGTTAATTAACTGGACTTTTAATAGACCGAATACTTAAGGTCAGTAGCAGGCATTATCTGAAAGTTTAATTAATGGAAAACTGGATTAAAGGAACATCAATGTAAGTAAATGAAAATGGAAAACAAGTAAAGAAAATAGTTGACGACCAAAGTCATTAGCGAGTCTGGGGCCCGTGGAGGACTGGCTGTGAGACACAAATTCCCTTTTTTCAACACGGACAGTTCCGCAAGAATGAAGATCGTATCTATAAAAAGTAGTAGTGGTGGTGGTGGTGGTGGTTGTAGTAGTAGTAGTAGTAGTAGTAGTAGTAGTAGTAGTAGTAGTAGTAGTAGTAGTAGTAGTAGTAGTAGTAGTAGTAGTAGTAGAAGAAGAAGAAGAAAAAGAAGAGGAAGAAGAAGAAGAAGAAAACAAGATGAAGAAAACAAGATGAAGAAGAAGAAGAAGAAGAAGAAGAAGAAGAAGAAGAAGAAGAAGAAGAAGAAGAAGAAGAAGAAGAAGAAGAAGAAGAAGAAGAAAAAGAAGAAGAAGAAGAAGAAAAAGAAGAAGAAGAAAAAGAAGAAGAAGAAGAAGAAGAAGAAAAAGAAGAAGAAGGAGAAGAAGGAGAAGAAGAAGAAGAAGAAAAAGAAGAAGAAGAAGAAGAAGAAGAAGAAGAAGAAGAAGAAGAAGAAGAAGAAGAAGAAGAAGAAGAAGAAGAAGAAGAAGAAGAAGAAGAAGAAGAACAACAACAACAACAACAACAACAACA
>NC_134797.1:26202447-26207447 GCF_046742065.1 Oratosquilla oratoria
ATATATATATATATATATATACACACAAATTGCATGCGTTGGGTTCCCCTCTGTTGGATGAAATCAACTGGCAGCAGAACAAAATACATCGTGTTATATGTAATTATGAATGAGCCATTCGAAGGCATAGACAAATGCAAAATATACACAGCCTCTCTAGGTACGCCGCGTGCTTGCGATCGGTGAAAAAAAACATAACGTTTGGTGTGCTATTCTTAATGCGTTGTCTGACCTAGGCCTACGACCCTTTTTTCTATTTTTCTATTATTTATTTATCTATCTATCTATTTATCTATTATTTACTTATTTATTTATCTATTTTTTTACTTCTATATCTTCGGAAACTATATGACTGCCGTTACCGCTTTCTCTGGTTTATAAACCTCCAGTCCATTCCCCCTCCCTCCCTCCCCTTCTTTTTCTTTTAAATTGGATCAACGTCAGACGCTCCATCGGTATATCCTCTGGTGTTAGCCAGAATTAAATATGTAAATGTGGGTTATCGGGTCAAACGTTCATAACCAACGTTTCTAACCTTGGGTACAATATCGCACCAAAAAGATGAAGTCATAGCGTTGGTAACAGAGGGGTTTTTAAGGAGGTTAGCAGAACCGAAGGAGGGTTGAGATGGAGTGTAATTAACACAGCAAATTACGCCAGGGAACGCTTTGTTGCAGCCAAACTCGTCACCTTTACCCATTGTGTTTGGACAGCTAGGGTATGGGATCGAAGCAAGCCATTGGCGTCAAAGTCACCGCACACTAGACTTGCGTCAGCTCTTGAATTGTATATATTATTCAGGATGTCGCCTGGCAATTTTATTAAACCGGAGAACTGTCCCACCCATCCCCCGTACAACGAAAGAGTTAAACCCGAATTTATGCACTCATTCACCGATATTTACTCATATATTCTTGTCCTGACTGTCACCAAACTATTCTATTGAGCCGAAGGAAGCCCCCTCAGCTTCGAAAATAACAATTAATATCATATTATATATCAGTGACATATTTAGTTAAAGGTACAATACAATAGATATTAGTGCAGGAAAACCTCTACAGAATGTCATATCGGTAACTACCACAGTAACCCACATTGCCCGGGGAGTTGAAGAGGGATGGATAATATTAAGTCTAACCAATCCAGACCTAAAGAAATCCTTTTCCTGTTCTTTCCAATTCTGTTTCCTCCCCTACCCTGTCCTGCACCCCGCCGAGGCCGGTGGGAACCTAATATGACTATGACATTTCTTGGATTATGGGTGTTGGGATCTACAACCAACTGTGTAATGGGGGCGGCCCCTTTGAGTTCTACATTCCGGGTCACCCCCCTTAGTATGCAAGCCAGGTGATCACTCTATCTTGGGGAGTAACCTCTGGGGGTTAGGGGTCAATTATTTTTGCTTAAAACTTATTGCAATACTTCTTGTGCCAATTATGGGCTACCTTGAAAACTGAGGGGGTCATTTTCAAACTTGTTGTGGTAGCTTATTAGTATGCATGCTAAGTATGGGGTATCTTGAAAACAAGGATGGAAGGCGGGAGGTAGGGGGTTTTGAAACCCCCAAACCCAACGGGAGTGGGGGGGGGTAATTTTCCGCCTAAAACATATTCTGTGACGTGTGTAGTATGCATGACAGCCAATGTTTTTTTTTTCCGGTTCTTCCTTGAATATCAATGCCAAATATGGATTCTACCTTGAAAAATGAGTTAGTAGTTCATGGGCAGAGAGTTCCCTTTATATAAGAGATAACCAGAGGGTCAGACTGATTCTTCATTGTATGATAACGGTACACATTACACGAGTATTTGTACGCCATGGCTTTTTGCAACAAAACAGAATGCGTACTGCCTCCCACCCATAAAGTAACGTATGTCTCATCACAGCTTTTCTTTTTCTCTTTCTTCTATTCTCTTTCGTTTTCTTCTTCTTCTTTTTTCTTCTCCCTCTTTTTTTTTCAGACGTTACTCGCCCTGCGAGGTGGCTATGCAGTCATGCCTTAGTCGGAACTATGGAATATAAGGACTTATATCATTACTGCCAACACGCGTTGACTCCAGCGGTACTCGAACCGCGCTCTGCTCGATTATCACACTCCCTTTTCATTTCTTTTATCTATATATTTGCTCATTTATCTTATCTATCTAATCATTTATACATTTACTAAATATTCTCTTAAATCGTATAGTCCTTTATTCTTTTATTCATTTGTCTATATATCTAAAGGGCTCAAAATTCATTTGTTTACTTCTTAGTATCCCCATCATTTGTCAATATTTAACCTTAATATGTATTAGTTATTCATCTATTTAGTTATCCCTTTATTTCTAACGATGTTGATTCGTCCTTTTTATTAAAATTCTACTCATGTATTAATCTATTTGTTTGTTTGGTTAGTCTTTTCCTTTATTTATTGTCATCATCTGCAAAAAGTATCGTGGCGTCGACTGTGAAACTGTACGGCTTGTGAAGTCATAATTGATCTGTGGTGTTGTCACATCAATATTCGGTCCTTCACAGTTTACATGTAACTGATTATGCGCAATTTAATGAAAATATATTTAGTAAAGAACAGCAACAAAATCATTACCGTTTCAAGTGCTTCATAAAGAAAAATAATCATGGCCACAAGTCAAACTGTCAAGGAAATGCTTGTCATTGATGTTCTTGATTTGTCATACCGGTCCAGCGAGTGATATTTGGGAAAGCGGGATTTGACTTAGCAGACAGACCTACTTAAAAAAAAAACGACGAACAAGCTTTTCAAACTAGGCATAATTGGCCATTTCCAGTCATCTGGGTTCGAAGAACGACTACAGAAACCCAGGCTTGCCAACCTCTAGCACCCAGGGATGCCAACTATAGCAGACGAAAGCATCGACGTCTGTGATATGAAAAGAAATAATGATATTCTAACCTAAGTATCAAAATCATATAGTACTTAACCAGATTGGAATCCGGCTAGCTAACAAGGCGAAATCATTAAATGAAATCTCGCATGACAGACTCGTTAGGCAAAACTGCAAAGTAAAATAATGAGGCGAAATCTTCATGTGGAACTGTTAGCAAGAATTGTTCAGTGATGTTGCAACGGGAAATTGAAAGACGAGATTGTTTGGAGGTAAGATCTTTAGGCGAATTCTTAAAGCGAAATTGACGAGCGCATTTCTTACATAAAATCGTTAGGTGGAATCCTTAGGCGATATCTCGGCAACAGGTCGTAAGGAGGAATGGTTAGGCGAGATTGTGAGACGAAATAATTCACTGAAATTGTAGGAAAGGAATTTAAAATATTGTAAGGCCAATCCTGAGGCTTAGTAAGGCATGTACAAAGTGTTTCTATACATATATATATATATATGTATATATATATAGATATATATATATATATATATATATATATATATATATATATATATATATATTAACAACCACAATGCACTTTGATTCTAAGCCATCAAAGGCCAGAATGCTGAAATTGAAATGTGGTACTGTCCAGGACTCAAACCCGGCATCCTCATGACAAGTGCGACAGTGACATTCCAACTAGGCTAACAAGGGAGATAAAAGTTCAGCGCATTTTTCTTATATATTTGTATGCTCGAGTTACATACACATTTGAAATTTTGCGTTCAACCCATCTCCACTATGATAGTTATTATATATACACATATATATATATATATATATATATATATATATATGTATATATATATATATATATATATATATATATATATATATATATATATATATATACAAATAATTTAAATGACCGTAAACTGCATGTGAAAAGCCTAAAGAAAAATAATAAATTAGAAAGTAGGTAAGTACTTTCATTAATTTTCTGTGTTGCATCCTTCGTATTAAGATGGAATTCGAGATGCTACCTTCAGTTGTCGGAGGTTGACGGTCGGGAACCCCCAGCATGGGGTCGACTGGGTGTCGAGACGCGATGGCTTTCAAGGATGTTTGCGGCAACGATAGGCTCGACGACAGTTTCCGATGGTTTTACGGGAACAAAAATCTTCCTACGTAGGAGAACCTCCATCACCTGGACCACAAGTTCCTTTAGGACTTCCAGGTGTAGTGGGTGGAGGAGGAAGTGTTCAATAACTATTGAGCGATTATAATCGTCCGGAGTTGTTGCCACAACCTTTCGCTGCTGCAAATGTCGTTGAACGTCATCGAACAAAGAACCTTGAAGTTCCATTCTGAACGGTCACATGTTTTTTTTTTTTTTTTTTTTTTTTTTTTGACTACTGAGTCATAAATGAGAAAAAGGGTACAGTTAAGTAGTAGTATGGAAGAATTAAACCCAGACTTGACCAATCGGAACGCAAGGACAGGATACTATGAGCATAACTCTTATCCTGTATACCACTACTAGACAAACACACACACACGCACACACACACTCAATTTGTGTAAATGTACATCAATTAGAGGGAAAACGGGTGCAGAAAAGCGCTACAATTGCGAAGCTAAATGACAAGAGTAAAGAAACAGTATAAATTAAGATCGATCAAGATCGTGAGAAGGAATACCTAGGGAGCGCCGTTCTACAGGTAATTTTTTTCAGATTTCTGTTAAAAAATAAAATAAACAAAGAAAAGCGTCAAATTCCCGAAGAGATTCACTGGAGACCCGACGGATATTAACAAATTCAGACACCCTCCGAAGACTCCGACCGACATCGACACACTTCGACAAAGTCCGACAGAGACGAACTCCGACGGAGACGGATTCCGAAAGACTTCAGCAGATTCCGACAGACTGAGTCGGATTCTCATCTTTTGCACGAGACTTGTATGAAATGGGTGACACTGGAGGGTTTTTTCATATAACCGACATAAATCTTGCAGTCTCCCATCTTGCAGTCTCCTTTCGTATGTTCTTATGTTCTTAAGACGTACTTGACCTCCTTTGCACGACGTCCAGCCAAGAGCCAAAATCTTGTCTGCCGTTAACACAGAATAAAATCTATATTGGCTTTATCG
>NC_134797.1:26212447-26219947 GCF_046742065.1 Oratosquilla oratoria
GTTAGGTTGGGCTAGGCTAGGTTAGGTTAGGCTAGGATAAGTTAGATTAGGCTAGGTTTGGTTAGGTTAGGTTAGGCCAGGTCAGGTTAGGTTGGGTTAGGCTAGGTTAGGTTAGGTTAGGCTAGGATAAGTTAGGTTAGGCTAGGTTTGGTTAGGTTAGGTTAGGCCAGATCAGGTTAGGTTAGTTTAGCATAATCAAATCTGATGTCACTAACCAGTAAATTATATTATCATGCTAACGGTACAGATAACAAATCGACACGAAACCTGCTGCGTCACTAAAACATTAACAAAAATAAAACAGATTATTCTGTTCGAGATAATGTACTTACTTTTTTGTAGAAGTAGATATGTATGTGAATTACAGGGGGCTTGCAGTTTATGTGATACCGTTGAGTAATTCACAAAAGCTTTACAGTTTATCAATCACTCGCCAATTCACATTCCATTTTTATCACACCAAGCTAAGTATAATTACACAGTTGATTTCACTCAATTTGACAGAAAATGTATTATAACTTTATACAAATATTGATATTGCAGTGTTTTATCAAAATATCTCCATATTTTCAGTATTCTTATGGAAGTTTTCAAGAAACTGCGCGACTTTACACAAATTAGTTTGTTTACAAAAATCATAGGGAGCATTCCTTTAGCGCCATCTATCGAAGAGTAAACAAACTAATCATGAGGCGATACATGATTGCACCAGGATGACAAAATTAGCGCTGCCGGCATAACTATGGACCTAACTGTAAATCAGATTGCAGTAAAGAAAACTTTCTATTTCAGTGGCCTTGGAGTTGTTGAAGCAAATGACGACATTTTACCTTGTGCTCTGCACCCTTATTAAGTACTACGGTTGACAGAAAGGTCAAACCCATCATCTTTATCTCCACTTGACAAATTGCAAGGGAAAGTACGTTAGTCATACGGTATCTTTACAATGTTTTTCTTTTACTGCCGAAAAAATACATAAATAGATATCTTATTATGAAATTGGTTTGTATTGATGTCTGGTATTACGTTGCAGATGGTGTAGAGATTTATTTCGGAGTTGTCCTAACATTGTTATTACTTCATCTAATTCGCTATCGAGGGGCAGCCACAGAAATGAATAAAATAGTCTGGAAAAGCCTCACCCGGTGCAGGAAATAGTGAGAAAATAATTTGATAATGTGACATATTTGTAAATTACCATAAATGGTGCTACACTGCTTTACAGAAAAGTTGTTACCATATATTTCATTTTCATTTAATCAAAATAAGACATATTCTCAAAAGAAAACATGTGTGGTACCTAATTAGAACGAGAACATATATCACCCACACTGTAACAACCCTCCTTTGGAAGTGAGAAAAAATATATATGTATATTATATATATGTATATTATATATATATATATATATATATATATATATATATATACATGTATATATATATATACATATATATATATGTATACATATATATATATATATATATATATATATATATATATATATATATGTGTGTGTGTGTGTGTGTGTGTGTGTGTGTGTGTGTGTGTGTGTGTATAAAGAATATTCCTAAACCTAACCTACCTAACCTAACCTAACCTAACCTAACCTAAGTTAATTGTATCTCCTTCTGGGTAATTTTCTCCGTATGAATAGTTCACACTCCCACAGCGATAAAGGGACGTGTTACTTACATGACCCTTGTCAAGGAATTCTGATTACTTAACCAAATCTGAAGTGATGTGAAAACGCTATTCTAGGACAAAAGATAATATAAGAAATACAGGGACCATGTAACTCATTTGGCAATGGTATTCTCTTAACCTTTCCATATAGATATCGACTTATTTATTCTGCAATAGAAGACGAGGAAAGATGAAGTTGAGCAGTATTCGCGCAACACATTCGGAAGTAAGATAAGGATAAGCTATCAAGAACAAGTCAAAGGTTAACCTTCAAGATTAGCCTCTGATATCGAGAGGGTGCCGCGGGATTCAATGAAAAAATTAATTGACGGTAGTCATAACAGTTTAAGCTCTTGAATGAAAATGGGTTGCAGATATCATAAATCCGATGATTACAAATTCATCTTTTACACGACAGAAGGAACAGTGAAAAATCGAGCAATATCTTTACAATACTTCGTAAAATTCACTTAGAGAAGATTATTTGCTTAAATATAACTTTTTTCTTTTATATGAGTGCATAAATATCTGTCGTAACGAGCGAAGATGACTGCAAAAATAGAACGACAATTTTCTACTTATCTGATAAGTCATTGGAATCGCAGAGCGGTACAAATACACACGCACATTATCAGCGTTTATGTGAAGAATTTCTGGTTTATTTTCGTGCTTTGTTCGCTTTTCAGATAACTGAAATCAGCATGAGTTAACCCGCTTATCAGAAGAACATATTTGATTAAGACTATTCAGACTTGGAGGGTATGATTACTAGAAAAAATAAAGCGTTTGCGCTGTAAGCAACACGGTATCACATAAATTCTAAGTCTTATTCATCTCATATATAAATACATATCTCTTCATCAAAAATGCAAGCACAATGCCTCTATTAAAGATCTTTCTCTTCCCTTCTAGATTTGATGTTTGTTACAGTAGGCTTGCTCAGGGAACGATATTTTCTTTTACCCTGAATTGAATTTGTAAGTGATGGCTTTCCATCTATTCTTCTAGTGATTTTATACGCTTTTCCAATTAAATGCTTTAACTGACTACAGTCAAAAGGCTGAATAGCACAAATATGTCAGGGAGGAGAAGAATCACACCCTCCTAGCCATGTCAAGTGAGATTAACGATAAGCCCAATCGAGAGAAAGGATTGGGGGAATCTTCATGAATTAGTAATGGCCTGTCTCACTGTAGTGTGTGAATCCTTGACTTCTGCGTAGATCTATAATTTTTTTTTATTGTAAACCAGAATGCTACTAGTAGCAATGTAATGGTCTAGCATGTCTGTGTCTGTTTAAGGCAGCGTTTCCCAACCTTTTCCAACCATAGCACCCCTTGTTGTCATGTCTAAGCAGTCCAGCACCCATATCTTGTTATTAGAAGGATAAAAGAAAGTGAAGTGTACTGCTTGGTGATTTATATTCTTGAGTCTTTAGAACTGAAAAAATGACAATATCGTTTGAAGAAGAAGTAAGAACATCATAGAAAAATAAAAAAGCATAGAAAAAATCAAATATCCACATCTAGGTAATCAATGATACATATATCAATGTGACTTTTGTGTACATCACTTTCCAGCACCCCCTAGAATTGATTTCAGCACCTCCAGTGGGGGCTAGCACCCCAGGTTGGGAAACGCTGGTTTAAGGCATCACAAGAGCCTAATAATGTGCAAACACGCGTAATGATTACGTATGACACCTTAATTCTAACACCACCTTAAAATTTCGCCCTGTGGATTTGAATTTAGGTCATTCGCACACGAGGAACCGAGGTCAGTACCCTTGACCTCCCTGGCCATTCAGTGTTAGTAGTTTCCAGAATTCTGCCTTGCCTGTGCCACGCTTCAATTTCTGCATGTTGGCCTCCTCGAGTCTCTCAATGTTGATGGATTAGAATTAAAGTGAATTATGGTTTATATATATATATATATATATATATATATATATATATATATAAATATACATATATATATATATATATATATACATATACATATACATATATATATACATATATGTATATATATATATACATATATGTACAACACTGAATGGGTCCCAGTGAACAGATATACATTTTTATCAAACACAATTCACTTTATTTCTAAGCCATCAACATTGAGAGACTCGAGGAGGCCAACATGCAGAAATTAAAACATGTTACAGCCAAGGACTCGAACCTAGTGCTAAGCACGTGACAAGTGATAGTGGCTTAATCGATTGGCGCGATCTTTTAAGTCACTAGCACTTATTACGTGGTAGCAATAGGCTCGAGTCCTTGGCTGTACCATGCTTCATTGTCTGCTTGTTGGCCTCCTCGAGTCTCTCGATGTTGATGGATTAGAATTAAAGTGAATTTTGTTTGAGATATATATATATATATATATATAAATATACATATATATATATACAAATATATATATATATATATATATATATATATATATATATATATATATATATATATATATAAAGTGAATTATGGTTGACATATATATATATATATATATATATATATATATATATATATATATATACAAACACATATATACACACACACACATATACACACACACACACATATATATATATATATATATATACATATATATACACACACATATATATATATACATACATATATATATATGTATATATATATATATTATATGTATACATATATATACACACACATAGGAGCGTCTGTTGATTGAGGTGATTAGGAGGGGAACAGAGGGAGGGAGGGAGGAGGACTAGCTTATGTTTAAAAGAGGAAGGGGTAAGTAGACCAGGTTTTTGTGGTAGTAGGTATGTATGAAATATTTAGCAAAAATAAAAGAAAAAAACGGGGCAGGGGGTACGTAGACCAAGTTTTTGTGGTAAGGTGTATGCAAGAATTATTTAGCAAAAAATAAGGATGTTTTTCTGGTGGTTTTCGTTGGCTTGGAGAAGGTATATGATAGAGTTGACAGAGCAGGTTTGTGGAGCATGTTTCAAATATATGGGATAGGGGGAAGTTTGGTGAAAGTGGCCAGAATTTTATATATGAGAAGTAGGGCATGTGTGAGGGCCAGGAATGGGGAGTGAATGCTTTGAGGTGAATGTGGCGATCAATCAGGGCTGTGTGATGTTACCGTACTTGTTCAACGTGCATATGGACGATGGTAAACACAAGAGCGCTAGGCAGAATTTTGGAATTCTTGGGTGGAATGAAAGGTCATGGGAAGTGAGCCAGTTGTTATTTGTGGATGACTGTGGTTCTGGCCGTATCTAGGGACAGACTAAAACAACTGATTACTGAGTTTGTTAGTGTTTGTGAGAAAATAAATTTATAACGAAATTTGGGCATAAGTAGAATAGTGAGAGAGGTGCAAAGAATGACGATGACAGGTTGAATGTAAATGTACAGGGGAGAGAGGCTTAGAGTTGCATTAGATGTTAGATTAGAAGACATGGAGATGAATTACAGATTAAAGTAAGCAAGTAAATGTCTGGGTATAGTGAAAAGTGGTAGGAGAAATACGTATTTGAAGGTGAGTGCAAAGAGAAGGTTATATGAAGGACAGATTGTATCGCTGTATGGTACCGAGAATTGGAATCTCATGGACATAGAGAGAAAGAAACTGAATGCTTTTTAGATTAACTATCTGAGTAATACGACAGATGTAAGACTGAGAAATATGGAGGTAATGTAGAGAACGGGGGATTGAGGAAAACTGCTGGATAGTGTACACCAGAGGGTGCGGATGTGGTGTGAACATAAGAAAAGTCAGATTCAACATTTCTTCATAGTTTCTGCAAAGCAGCCAGTACCTGTTTGTTGTCTGGTTTTTTGGGAGGGTCGCTGTATGAAGAGTAAAGCAACCAAGCACCTATATAGAACTTGAGCCTCTCATTTACCATTGGATATAAAGAGTCCTCTGCTGCTAGGATCTCCATAAATTGGTGCAGGGATTCCCTTGACTTGCAAGAGATTGTTTGACTGATATTAAGTCGGTAGCGATAGAATCCTTGGATTACAGCCGTAGGTTAGGACTTCTTCCTCATTTATTTTACTGATTTTTCATTGGTGTAGTTTCAGAACAGTTATGGAGATTGGATATCTATTATGAAATATAGACACAGCACCTGAATATCTCAGATATATGCTTGATTGAGCTTTCTGTCTTCGTCCCCGACTGAAACATTATTTTTTCAGTCGCGAAGCGTTGAGTTCAGCGTTAGTTTGGTTTATATGCGGACCTGAGTTTTATTTCAACTGCTACCGTTGACTACCACTTGCACTAGCTATCCAAGCAGCTGTATATTCTTTTAGATGAATACTAACATTAACATACAGTTACGCTAATCACCGGTATGTCATCAATATCATGAAAACACTAACAAATCTAATTTTACTTATGCTCCACAGCATTTCCAGTTTGTTTGGACAATGATAAATTAGGAAAATGGCCTGTATATCATGTCAGAAAATATTCTATTAAATTTCTTTGTCTTAATTGACATCACATGCTCTCACCTACCTGATGTCTTGATTTCAGTATCTTAATCGAACGAGGTTTTTATGTCCTTAATGACTTTATAAATTTGAGCATACCTTATAAGGGGAACTACATAATTTGATGGAGATGATATACCAGTCCATAATTACATCATAATACTAGGTTCTAACCACCAAGCCTTTGTTTATAACTCAGGCACCCTCCCAGCCACTTTGATCACGACGGATCTAGAATGTTTAACTAGTTGAAAGAGGCTACCATAACAACGTTAGTATGTGAAGTACGTAAATCTAAAAAGATTTATATCATGGATAACGTTTTCATAAATGAAGTTACCAAAGATGTAAGAATAGATACATTTCATATCCAGTTTTCTTTTACGACACATTCACTTCTGTCACACAAGTTCCTTTTACTCTTCCCCGCTTGCACTACAAGGGGAATGCACCTCATTCTCTTGATAAGTCTTCGTATAAATATGTTTACAAGTTTTTTGCATGATTAGAAAAATTAGTATTTATGAGGCAAGTACTACAAATAAAAGAATAGATTATGAAGAGTAAGTCTAGCTAACTTTCGGTCAACATAATAGAAAGTAAACTTCATGGTACAGTTACTCCAGTTTTTTAGACATCCGACCCCTCCATTTATTTTTTTCATTAATATCATTCAGAAATCATTTGGTGTCTCCTAATTGCTAATGTGTGTTGGGCTTCTTTAAGGGTTTTGCCTTTTCGAAAATCTTCTACTATATGATTTTTTTAAGGTCGAAGATAGATCTTAGTTGGAATCTACATAATTTTTATTTAAATCAGATCTGTAATCAACTTAGAATACTTTCTTTGTTTGTTGACTTTAGTGGTCTGCACTATCTCTGCAACTAGTCTAATAGCATTCATTAAATTGCATTTCTATAATTACCTCATTATCTCTAAGAGCCTTAAATCTGCTTTCAATTTCCATATGAAAATTGGCTTGATTATTATCTTTAATTTTATCTCGACATATTTTCTTTACAACTAGATATTTCTTTCAACACTGAAATCAAATGAGCTCCGCAATCTACCATTCTACGATCACCCTCTATATTTATTATGTTTATAACTGTACCACTGCTAATGTGGTTACTCCTGCCTGCCTATTTGGTTATTTGCTGTTTCGCTTTGACTTTTTAAAGTTCATTTGAGATAGATTTTTTTTAGAAATATTACTCATTTTCATGTAAAATTTTCTGGAAAAATAATGAGTAACTCGCCTGTCATTGCTCTCGCTTGCTCCAAACTTTCCAGCACACGATTTACCTAATAT